>NC_051853.1:15874308-16179484 GCF_905115235.1 Hermetia illucens | reverse complement strand
ACTTCCTGTACCCAGCGTGTCTTCCGCCGACAATTCTTTACCTAGTCCCATTTTATTTACCACGAAGTCAATAGCTCAGTTTGCTTGCTTAGGTTCGTTTTTAGCTTTTCGTACAAGCGGTTTGCGTCATCGACTAAAATATCCACTGGGATCATCGCCGCAACATCATACAATGTTGTCCAGGGGCGCAGGATGTTCGCCGAGCGCTTAGCCGATTTGAAACTTGTGGAAGAGGTTGGAAGTTACTGGAGGGATGTCTTCGGCATTTAGCAGTAACGTTGGGAAGGAAGTTTCGTATGGGGAAACCATGTCGAAACTTTCATTCACAGTAATCTAGGGCACATAATGGGAGGAGACTTTTTATGCTTCATTTCCGACATAACCGACTTGGACGCACCTCCTTATGGGTCAGAATCTACCTCGCTACCTCGCGTGTTACTTCGACATTGATTTTGTCTTCTGATCTTCAGGCATTCTCCTCTATCTCCCCTATTTCAGTGTTCCACAAGTAGTTGAAGCTGCGGTTCTGAGAGTGTGCCTTTTGATTTGGAAGCATCGGCGGCTCCATATATTTGTGGGGGACAACAGTGACGCCTTATCGACAGCCGTTCCAATAAACTCGCTGTTCGACCGCAATACCTACATAAATCTATCCCTGTCAAGTGATCTGGGTGAACAATCTGGTTTAGATCTCTTTAGATCTGGTGATCACTGTGCATATACTGACATACCAGTGTAGAAGTTTGGGCAGCGGGTCAGTTAGGAAAGTCAGATCCAGCGAGCCTAGTTCTACACGCCAAGGTGATGGTTAGGTAGGAGAAGACCACGAGTAAAATTCTTGGGTTGCGCTTTTTGGCACCTCTCACTATCTGTCAAGCATATTACACCCTCTGATATTATCATTTGGTTCGACATAATAGCTGTAAAAGTAGAGGTCATCGACTAAGCTCTCACAAAGTCGTGTTCGCAATGCTTTATTTCTTGCGGCAAAGCTTGATTTCCGTAGGCAATCAAATGAAGGCTCTCGACTAGTACTTTCCGAAGCAGATTTCGATATTTATTGTTAAGGAGGGAGTGCAGGGGCTTGAAAGTTAATACTTATTTTATGGGGCCATTCTGGGAATCCTGCCTTTTGTCAGGCCTGATGGCTCCCCATATTGTTTGATGTGCAAGATGAACGCGGATGATGTAAGGCAAGCTCCTGTGAAATGCTCGAGATCTGTCACGCACAGGGCGGGGTGCTGTTTTCACCGGAGAATATCATGAAGCACATGTACAGCTGCAAAATCGTCCATTTAACATCATTACTGAATAGGGTAGTTCTAAACTCTTGAAAAAAAAAGTTTGAAATTTCTTAAAACTACGTAAAACGTACTATTCTATATGCTAGAATTTCTGTAATTTCAGTTATATGATACAATGACCTACTCTAAATTAACCATAGCGCGTAAAGCACACTGACGTGCCACCCCTTCAGCTTCCTCCAGGTCTTTCCAGGAAGGTTCTGCTTCTTCTCTACTGTTCTGTGACAAGTGTTTCTACCCACTATTGACCACTATGAGATAGTATATTCCATTGAGTGTCATAGCCAATAATGTAGACACTGCTTTTTCTTAAAGTGTAATTCATCCACTGTCACTTCCACCTTCTAATCAAGATGTCTACCCCCAGCTGACCGTAAGCCGATATTGGCCAAGCTGATGTTTAGGCAAGAGAACACTTCGAGTAGAACTTCTCTTATCTCATTTGTCTCCCGGCTTTGCCATTCCACTGCCCAGGGGTTCAAGCCGCCGGTGACCATTTTGGTGTTGTGCTCTGGTATTGTCACACTTGGTGCGGCATAATAGCTGTCAATGTATATAGAGGTCATCGATATTAACGCTCGCAAAGTTATGTTCGCGATGTTTTAATGCTTTCTGCAAAGCAAAAATTTCCACTTACGTTGACTTCCCAAGCGCTTTGATGAGGATTCTTTTATTGTTCACAGACAATAGCCACAGAAGTCTGTCTGTCTGTCATACGCAGGAACGTATTTTATGGAAATGGCCTTTTTAGCTCTCTGAGACACAAGATGTATTACGTAGAATTGGATTCCAGGCATATTCAACGCATATGAACTATGTATAAATGTTCTTACATAAAAAATCCGCAAATTCATCCATACCAAGCTTCTAGTTTCTGACTTGTTTTATATCATTGTGGAGTTGCCAAATCTCCCATCAGGCGCGTCCCTTCGTGCGGATAAGGGAATGCTCGGCGAATGTGTCATGGCCATGCACATGCACGCATCCGGATATGTGCGTGTATGGGCATGTTTATGCGCAGGCCGGGTAGGTGGGAAGTAAACGCCCATCCGTGGATAAAAATTGGCTATGGGAAGGATATCCAGAAATAAAACCAAACATGGAGGAGCAGAAGAAGAATGAAGTTACGGTGCAGGGCTTCGGAAACCCAGTGCCGGCGGTTTTTGGGAGTGAGCAAGCGGGCTCCCGGCCGTCGATATCCAACGACCGCAGTGCCTCAGTAGTGGCAACCTTGGCTACTGTGGCATTTAATGTTACAAGCGTACGGGAGGAACTTGAACTGGCTCCAGTGATGGATCCGTTTAGAAGGAGCTCGATTTTTCGCAGATCCCCTCCCACACGGGCACAAGCCCCCACGATCGCTACCCCCAGTGGGAAGCGTATAGCGGGAGTCTTCGATAAGGAAGAATCGCTGACGCCGATTCACCCGAGCGATGTTTTGGGCAATGATCAGTCTGAAGCTGCCTTTACTGCCCTCGGTAAAAAGATCATGGAGCTGTGTGAGTTTATAAAGGAGCGCAGAAAATGTAAGGGCCATGATAAGAGGCATCCGTTTGACGTACGGCAAGGCCCAGGATGAACGAGTAGGGAAGTCGCCGATTGGAAAAGTGAACCAAGCAACTCAAGTAACGCCGGTTCAAAACACAAAAGGGGAGAAACCGGGGAAGAGGCTGTGCGAGAAGCTGAATGACCCAACAGGCCAGCAAAACTCCGAAAAGAAAAAAGGACTCAACTCCCAAAAAGGCGGAGTTCATGAAAAGTACGTCTGAAGCTACCAGGGAAAATACTGCAGTGGCTACCTCGAGAAAAGGGATCGAACCTTCAAAGGCGGATGCGGAAGCTTGGAGGAAGGTAGAACCGCGGAAAAGAAATTATCGGAGGAAGATTAGACCGGAGGTGATTTTCATTTTCAAACGAGGCGAAGGGTCATACGCCGACATTCTCAGGAAAGTGAAGGCAGACCCCGAACTCACCAATTTGGGAGACAACGTCAGCCGTATTAGACGGTCGCAGAAGGGAGATCTTATGTTGGAACTTAAGAAATCCAAGGATGTAACCGCGGACAAATTCTTAAGCCAAATCGGGAAGACTTTAGGGCAGGAAGCCGACATAAGAGCTAGCAGGCCGGAGATCACTATAATCTGCAAAGATATAGATGAAATCACGGCGAAGGAGGAGGTTCGCGAAGCTTTGGAGAAACAGTTCGATCTTGCCGGACTACAAGAGTCAGCGGTGAAAACGCTAAGGAAAGCCTATGGGGGAACACAAACCGCCATCATCAGTCTACCAGTGGAGAACGCACTCAAACTGTTAGCAGCAGGGAGAGTGAGAATAGGCTGGGTTATGTGTCGCCTTAGGGAACAGGTGGCGTTAAAACGGTGCTTTAGATGCCTTGGCTTTGGTCACATTGCGAAGTCATGCACTAACCCAAATGACAGGTCAAAGCTATGCAGGAGATGCGGAGTGGAAGGCCACATCAGCAAGGACTGCGGAGCTGACCCAAATTGTCTACTGTGCAAAGGAAAGGAGGGTGTGGATCATCGGCACATTGCAGGCAGCAGCAGGTGCCCGGAATACAGGAGAGCCCTTAGCACAAATCGCAGATGAGGTTGATGCAAATCAACCTCAACCACTGCGAGGCGGCGCAGGATCTACTCGCGCAAACCATCCGCGAGAAAAACATCGATGTGCCCATACTAAGAGAACCATACCGAAACCGCGGTGGTAGCGTTTGGGTCAAAGACCAAACGGGCCAAGCAGCGCTGTGGACTTGTGGAGAACAAGCCTTCCAGGAAATAATGGAGCACCCGGAGGAGGGCTTCATCAGAGCGAAGGTGAAGGGATAACTAATGTGAGGGGACGTGTTCTCCTCGAAGCATTCGCGGAGCTGGACGTGGTACTGGCGAATGTTGGGTCTTCGTACACTTTCCGGGGAAGGGGCCTGGGGTCTATAGTGGACCTGACATACGTGAGTGTCACTTTAGCCAGTAGAATCGCTTGGCATGTCAGTGAGGACTATACTCACAGCGACCACCAGGCAATCTGCATAGAGATCAAGGGCGGATCGAGCTCGAAAAAGAGTTTTCGCAAAATGCCGGGTGGTATGCTTGGCTGGACAGTGAAAGCGTTCGAGGTGGACACGTTTTCCGCGGTGCTCAAATCCGACATATCCCTGAATGGTACGGCTGGAGAGAAAGCCACCCAGATCACTCGATGGGTGACGGAAGCATGCGATGCTACTATGCCCAGAAGGCGATTGCTCCCCAGTAGGCAGCCCAACTACTGGTGGAACAATGAAATTGCAAGTTTGCGAGCCGCATGTTTTCGGGCAAGGAGGCTTTGCCAGAGGCTCAGGGGAAAACCCGGTGGCGACGGTCGAGAGGAGGCACACAAGCAATTGCATGGCCGCCTAAAGGAAGCCATTCGGAGGAGCAAAAAGAACTGCTTCAAACAGCTGTGCGACCATGCCGACATAAACCCTTGGGGCGAGGCTTACAGAGTGGTGATGAAAAGGCTGCGGAAATCACCCCAGGTGACCTGTCCGCGCCTCCTGAAACAGATTGTTACCACTCTGTTCCCTCACCATGAAAATAGGGGAAGGCAAATTTTTGTCCAGCCAAATGACGGCATAATACCGCCTGTAACTGTGGAGGAGCTGCGGGAAATATGTGATAGGTTCGGTGACAACAAGGCCCCAGGTTTGGATGGCATCCCCAACCGAGCTTTGAAACTGGCAGTGAAGACTAGGCCCGACCTTTTCGCCAACACCTTCGAGGCGTGCCTAAAAGAAGGAATATTCCCTGCCCAGTGGAAAAAGCAAAAGTTGGTGTTGCTTCCGAAGTCTGGCAAGCAACCTGGAAACCCAGCGTCGTATCGTCCTATCTGCCTGTTGGATACAATGGGGAAGATGATGGAGAGAGTCATCTACAACAGACTCCTGCCCATTGTCGAAGCCAGCAATGGTTTGTCGGAACGCCAATTTGGTTTCCCAACTTTGCGGCGCGATAATATTTTAATGGGGAGGGGGTGATCGCCAGGAGCTTTTATTGGGATTGAAACAGGAAGCTAATCCTTTCAAAGAACGCAATACTTTTTGCTTCGCATCACCGGTCGTTCTCGTTCCAACAGGCCATTAATCGATCATCGGAGACAAAGAAATTTTTTCCCTCCTTCAAACAATGATCAAAGTTTTTGACTCCGGTGCGCCAGAGAACGAACAACCGTTAGGCAAAGGTGCATTTAATTGTGTGCTAGTACACAAAGATGCATAGCATTCCAACAGTTTATAATTACAAGCAAAGAATGATCATTTTAGCTTTCAGAATCGTAGTTATTATTTTTGGTGTTTGCAGTTTTCTCCAATAATGAACAACCCGTAGCACTTCCATCGGAGGTTCCAAGTTTTCGGTGAAGGTAGAGTTCAAAGGCAGTTTATGGACGGAGTGGGTTGGTCCTTAAAATATCATTCTATTTTTGCCAACTATCCTTTCACGGGTGGGGTTAGCAAATTAAACTTTACCATGACGATATCAAGATATCCTTCTCTGAAGTGGTATCACTTTTTAAAGAGAGATGGTCGCCACTACTTTTCAACGAGGCTAGGGACAGCGGACTTATCGCTTCTGTTTCCAGACTTTAAGTACAAAATTAAACGCTACCTTTATGACATTGAGACACCCCCATTTTGAACTGCTGAAACTGTTTAAGGGGAGGTGACCACCGCCATTTTTCAAAAGGATCGGAATGGAATCCCCTCCATATGATGAAAAGTGAGGAAGGAGTAGGGATGGAAACTCCAACTTTACCATGTTGATATGAAGAAGCTTTGTCCCGCCATTACTTTTTACGAGGGCTATGAGTTTCCTTTGACGTTGAATAGGGAGCTCTCTCTTTTCCCTGCATAGTCTGCATGTTAACTCCAGGGACCTTTTAACTTTTACTAATATCATTCTATTGAGGTTTGCTAGACGAATTCAGCAGCTCTTCTTGTTGTTAATTCGGAAACGTCTGTTAAGCTATTTTTAGTTCAAAGTAATTTTCTTTGGTAATGCAGTGCGGGTGCATCCTATTACATATTATTATTGTGCTATCGAAGTTCTTTGGAAAAGCGTATTTGAAAATATAATAACCCAAATACTGATCCGTTTAGAATACAAAAACTACCTATTGCAACTATCTTCTTCCTGGCCCAGAAATATTTTGAGAGGGTCACCGGTTGCCGGAGGCAAGGAAAACATTACTCTTTGTCATGTTCCAACAGGTCATTAATCAATCATTTGAGAGAAGGAAATATTTTCTTTCTCCCGAATAATTATAAAAATTATGACTTCCAAACAAATCCAGGTTGCACTTGTCGGCATGCGAATAGTACATACATAAGTATTTCCCTTCCGCTTTCCTTAATCTGTTAGGCAAAAGTGCATTTAATTGTGTGTTAGCATGCAATGATGCATAGCATTCCCATAGTACTAATTATAAGAAAAGGAGAGGTCGCTGATTATTTTAGTTTTCAAAAGCGTAGATAATATTTTTGGCGTTTGTAGTTTTCTCCAATTTGAAGTTGAAGCGGGAGCTCTCCCTTTCCCCTGCATAGTATCGATGCTAACTCCAGGGATCTTTTAACCTTTACTAATATCATTCTAATGAGGTTTGCTAGACGGATTCAGCAGCTGTTTTTGTTGTTAATTCGAAAACGTCTGTTAAGCTATTTTTAGTTGAAAGTAATTTTCTTTGGTAATGCAGTTTCCATGCATCCTATTACATCCCATTATGCACTTCCATGTTATTAATTTATTTTAGGGTTGAATAACATGGAGCATAATATCACGGGAAAAGTAAACATTACCCAATCTACACTGTAAGACCGCTCAACTTACATAAGTGCCATTATGCCCAGAAATGATTTTCAAAACAGGGTTTCGTTGCTAGCTCTAAGGAACGCCTAATACAATTCATTGCAACAAACAAATGCACTTAATGAAACAAAACAAGATTACAGAAAACCGTCCATGTGCACCTAAAGGTTGTCGGCAAGGTAACTTTTTCTGCAGATGTTGAACTTCTTTCTTCGTTCCGCGTCTACAAAATGGAATTCTCATATGAATGTATGCGCTGGGGACGACTACATAGATGCCAAAAAAAAAATGACTATTTAGACTTGTTTCCAAAGATATTCTTTGGAGAGAGAAACAGGCTTTGAGGAAGCAGCCCAAGAAGTCGTCGCTGGTATTGAATAACATACGCTTGGGTACAGAACCAACTCGTTTCAAATTTACCAAGCAAACAAGCAAGTGCATTTCCTTCTGAGACTATGTTGTGACTCAGGGGTTCCTACTCAGGCCAGGCAGAGCTAGGGGCTCGGTGGAACTAGTTTTACTTTTTGGGGTTGCCTTGAACTTTTCAGTAGAATGTGTATCTTTGAAGGATATATTTCATTGGAATGCTGACGAACTGTTGTTTGAAAAGTTTCTGAAAAGATAGAGTAATCAGACTAATTTAGAACATGGCGTAACCCCGGGCTGACTGAGGACGGGTTGAACACCTCTGCTGGAGTCTCAATTCACTCCAACAGGTATTAATAGAGCTTGAAATGTACACACGCTTGATAGTAAATAGTCAGAAGGTATACCCGCATATACATATATGGCATTCATCTTATCCGAGAGCCAAAGCAGCTAGAGGGGCACTAGGATGCACCCCGCTTATGTAATGAAGGCTTCATTTTATTACGATTTTATTTAAGTCTTTGAGTTTCTAATCGTGCATTGGAAGGGTTACAAGCGACAAAGAATGGCTAAGACAATTCCTCTTTAGCTGCTAGTTGAACACGAAGTTCATTGTCCCCCGAGGGGTCACCACAATAATACTCCAGCACAAGACACGTATTGCTGGAGAATAAGGTGGAAGTAATAAGAATCGATTTGATCGGAGAATGAAATCGAGCCGACTCGACTGCACAACAGAAATGGGCAAATGCATGAATACTACATGAAGTTGCTCCAGGTGCATTATGCGGTTCAATTTAGCAATGTGCGGTCTTGTTGTGCTATTTGGCCTAGGTTGGAACTATCATGGAGAAGGAGAGGATCTTTGATAGCATTGAATTGTACCGAGAATAAGTGCTTTCATGCGGTCCATGGTCAATAATCCTTACTACTCTACCGAGAGACTCAGTTCACTTTAAAACGACACTAACCACTTCGAAATTAGGGTGCACTGCTCTCCATTATTTCCAAAACAACCACCAACAACATGCATAAGTATCCCTTACGACAGGTGTAAACTCCTTACTGGAAACCTCCCCATGACCCAGACACGCTTTCCAGCCCATACACTAGCTCCTTCACCACTCCAAAAGTTGATTGTCATTCCTAATTAACTTTTCAGCATGGACTAGACAAAAAAAGAAAAGATACGATATCACAATATCACAAGCTTTATTGATTTTTGTTCACGATAATGAAACTTTGATAGAATGCAATGAAAATGATGCCATAGTAGTGCACGATGGGGACGCTATTGATGACGCCTTTGTTTTTGAATTTGTTAGGAAAATAGGGCCAAGCGATACGGTAGATATGGAAAGGTAATTTGAGTAAAACAAATAAGGTTAGATTGCGATAGGGTCTGGGGGGGGAGTGGGAGTTTCATTTTGCATGTAATTTGATTCCGACCAATTTGCAGTAATCAATTTTTGCCAATAGCGAATCAGACGAGCATACGGTGCAGTTCTTAACTATGCCTATTATAGCCTGTGCCTATGCATATAGTTGACTCCTTTTTGAGACTTGGGCCAGCCAATCATCATTAAATCACAATTCAATAAAGAACCAAGATCTTGGAGATTAAGATATGAAGGATTCGCTAATTCTACACTCTGCCAGGACTGCAAAGATCTGTAAATTCTTTTTAGAAGCCTTCCTCCTGCAATTTTTGATAGTTGGGAATTGCCAGTGTCTGCGTGGTCCTCAATTTTGGTTTCACAGAACTGAGGTGAGATGGTCGAGTTGGTTGAGCGTCAGCCTGTCATGGTTGTTTGTGTTCATCTTTGCCCTGTCCCATTACTGTAGGATTATCATTTGTGCACAGTTTGTTTAAAAATTGAAGAAACACATTAATTTCAGCAGCAAGAAAAAAAAACAAAGTGCAGTCCTATCATCATCATCATCATCAATGGCGCAACAACCGGTATCCGGTCTAGGCCTGCCTTAATAAGGAACTCCAGACATCCAGGTTTTGCGCCGAGATCCACCAATTCGATATCTTTAAGAGATGTCTGGCATCCTAACCTACGACATCGCTCCATCTCAGGCAGGGTCTGCCTCATCTTCTTTTTCAACCTGACGGTCATGGTATCGCTCATTTCGTCGTTGTGTAGGTTACAGGATGGACGATTGTCCATCCTCATGGAGGGGGCCAAAAATTCTTCGGAGGATTCTTCTCTCGAACGCGGCCAAGAGATCGAAATTTTTCTTGCTAAGAACCCAAGTCTCTAACAGTTTTTGTAAGCTGAAATAGGCTCCCAACAACTGTACGCGGATTTCACCGTCGTAGGTGTTATCGGTTGTGTAGTCTCCTATCTTTATTCTTCCTGTTTGATCAGTGCGGTTTGATATTGTTGGTTGGTTGCTTTCCGGTGCTGACGTTGCCACCATGTACTTCATCTTGCCTTCATTGATGTGCAGCCCAAGATCTCGAGCCGATTACTGCCTGCTCGATCTGTATGAAGGCAATTGGTACGTCTCGGGTGGTTCTTCCCATGATGTTGATATCGTCAGCATAGGCCAGTAGTTGGGTGGACTTAAAGAAGATCGTACCCGTGTATTTACCTCAACATCCCGGATCTCTTTCTCGAGGGCCAGGTTAAAGAGGACGCATGATAGGGCATGCCCTTATCGTAGAGCGTTGTTGATGTCAAATCGTCTTGAGAGTGACCCTGCTGCTATCCTAGAGCTCCTATGGTGAGAATTGTTCCCTCCCTGCCGCTTTTTCGTAAGCGCTCTAACTTTCAAAGCTCCTCCTAAAAACAGCCTATGGTGCAACTAGCTGCATTCAACATTCCTTGGGTTATTGAGCATTTGCGGAATGTTCGTCTCCACTTGTAGGGTTCTTGTCATGAAAAGTTGGAGGTGTCTCCCACTCCCCTCATATGCAAATCTCTAACATACGAAGGGACGACTACGAAAGTTGCTTCGTCTGACGTTGTTCGGAATCCGCTAGCGACTCATAACGCATTCAGGGCAGTATACTGAAGATAATTTTCTCCTACACGCCTGAATATTAAGCGCTTTTGTCCAAACTGGTGCTGCATACAGTAAAATGGATGAACACACTCTGGCTGACAAAAGCCTCCTCGGTGCTTTTGGTTCTCCTTTCGTTGCTTTCTCGCCCGCATAGCTCAAGTTTTCCTTGACGGTCAATAGATGATCCAGTATAACGTCGAGGTATTTGATGTGTCCGGATAGCTGAGTGGTTAGAGCGCAAGGCTATCGTACGGAAGGTCGCGGTTCAAATCTCACTGGTGGCAGTGGGATTTGTATCGTGATTTGACGTCGGATACCAGTCGACTCAGCTGTGAATGAGTACCTGAGTCAAATCAGGGTAATAATCTCGGTCGAGCGCAATGCTGACCACATTGCCTCCTACAATATACTGTATAGTACGGTTTCGGTCTTGAATGAAGCGCTCTAATACACTTCAAGACCTTGATTCAATATGGATCGTTGCGCCAACGATTATTATTATTATATTTGATGAAAGGCTTGGACTATATCTCATGCTGTCCCACACGAAATCATAAAATTTCTTTCAGTTTGCGGCTGCTGACTAATACTGCCTCAGTTTTGTGTTCCGCCCACTCTAATCCACGTGATACCAACCAGTCCTTGATCAGCCTAACTGATGTCTCGCATGCCAAATAAAATCCTCCAGATATTTGTCTGTTACAAAAATTGCGGTGTCGTCTGCATAGCCGATAAGGGGACAGGGGAGTTTGATGCACAGTACATGGTCATACATCACGTTTCAGAGCAGTAAACCCAACACTGATCCTTGAGACACTCTGCCAGTTATCAAAAATTCAACTTTGCCTCCGTCGGTGTCATAGAGGAGCTTTCTATCCATGAAATAATTCCTGATGATTAGCTGAATATAGTTGGCACATTCAGCTGGCTTAAGGAACTTATTATATGCTGCGTTCCTCAGGTCAAGGGTGATGATGGCACAGTATTGACACAGCTAGATTGACTACTGCGTGATAAAATCAGTCCTGCAATAACACAAACCTTCACCCGATGTTATTCTATATGTGATGCACATCTTCAGCGCAATTGGCCGAGTTCACTTTCCTCCGGTT
The DNA here is from genome assembly GCF_905115235.1 of Hermetia illucens. Classification (NCBI taxonomy): domain Eukaryota; kingdom Metazoa; phylum Arthropoda; class Insecta; order Diptera; family Stratiomyidae; genus Hermetia; species Hermetia illucens. Next base: position 16,167,826 of record NC_051853.1, on the reverse strand, counting down.
CATAACGTTATCCACTGTACCTGTTTAAACAGGAGCCGCATATAGTAAGCCGGATTTAAATATCACTTACATATAAGAACTAAACCACCTCCTTATTTTCTTGCAAAACATTGCCCCCTCCACCACGCAAAGACTAAGGGCTCCATGATGACATCGAGGACCCCAATATGAAACTTGATTTCACAATATGCGTTTTAGACGTTTGAGACGTACCAGAGACACTTCTCCGATACGTAACTCCTGATTAACTGGGCTAAGTAGCCAGGAATACCCAAATTAGTCAAAGCATCAATAAACTAACCGCAGTTGACCGAACTAAAGGCATTCCTGACATCTAGCGTCCCCAGTATTTAGTACTTACCAACGCCTTCTGTTCTTTCAACTTTTGCTTATTCCTTTCACCATGTGTGATTCAAATGTCGCTATAAAACAACCCGGCCGGATCTTAACAACTAAGCTGACGGCTTTGTTCGGAATCAGTTCCAATTCCGAAGCTTTTAGATTCCTAGCATCTCTTCCTCGGTAATCTCAGGAAACGAAAACAGATGCGGTTGAATCGTTGGCTCCTCCTACTGGAGATTTTTGAACACTTTTTTTGATCCATGTAACCCAGTAGTTAGTGCCCTCGGCTTTGGTATTAACTTCAAGGTACAATATAATCCAGAGGTGAAACGGCAAAGTTAGAAGTGTCACTCGGACAGATCTCTCTAAACGAAAAATGCCCGAGTGAGCAAATCACTCCCGATTTCCTCCTTGGACAATAGGGATACCTTTGGCAAAGAATTTTTACATCTGTTGACAACTCTCAGCTGTCAGTCAGTCAGTTGAGAAAGGGGATGCTTCGGGTTAAACCAAACATTGATCCTCCTGTTTCCCCAGCTTCACTGGCTTTATTCTCCTCAAAACCAAAAAAAAATCTTAAGAGGATGTCTTTTTGGGACTAGAACATCGAAGAGAATATGCTGGACGTGCTTATGGTTATATCGGTTGGGATCTTCCAGCGTGCTACTCAGTCTGGGAAGCACACAGGACTGTCCCCGGAACAGACGCAAGCAACGCCAAATCATCTGTCAACCGAAAAGCTGGAACCTTTGGAACTCCATAAATGTTGGGTATGACAGTTGTCCTCTTCTATATCTCCTGATTGTGCGAACGAATTGAGATTGAAATTGTTTTTGGTTTGCAGTTGGTCGTCCCTTATACTCTTTTAGGTTGGCACCATGTCCAAAATTTATTGACTCGCAAAGGTTGGCAAGGCAGACGGCCGGTTAAGATCAATTACGTCAATCGTAGACAATCCCTCATATGGGCTCTCGAAAGTCTTCGCACAAGAACTCCGTTGGATTCCGGGAGAAAATAAAAAACTTCCGGGTATCATATTTAAGCATTATTCTTTCAATTCATTTTTGATCCTTTCACCGCAGGAGCCAGAAAATGAATGCCGCTAACAAACTAGTACTCACCGCACTTAATGCTATGTGCAGTGTCATTGAGGTAAAAAAAAGGAGGCCGGTTCGATTTCTAGTGATGTTTTTTTTTTCGAAAAGGAGCTGTGGCAAAAATACTAGCCAAGGAACACATGACTCTAAAGGCGCTCCACATCCTCCAAAATCAGTTATTGCTGGAATGCTGTCAGTTTATTACTGCGCAGGCACCTCGCTCAAATTTTTGGAAAAAGAGCTCTTCACCGAACATAACGTGAAGTATGTTTCTTAAGGTTCAAACATTGTGGAACGCCTAGATGACATATGCACCCACGCATAATCGAGCGGTGAGCGTCCATTGTCTATCTTTCGGTCCAAGGAAAGGACTTAGGATCGCAGAACTCGGGTTGAAAATTTTATGGGTCTTTCAGTAACTTAATAAACTTTTTTAAAGCTAAAGGATCATTCCCTTTCTCCACCTCTCTCCACTTTAGCATCTTTTTGGGGCCGTAGCGATCATCTGCAACGAGCAAACCTAACTATGGATTATTTTGTTTGTGGATTGATGGAGTCCTAAGTCCGCATCCAGTTGACGACGGACCGGACCAATTCGGAGGAAAACTTTTTTCCACATTTGTGATCCACGGATCCTTCTTTTTTACCTCAAATTTGCAAAAACCGTTAGTCATTTTTTAAGGTTTTATGTAAAACAGAACCTGATTTTCTATCTATGACTGACAAATTCCTTAAAATATTTGAAATAATAAAAACTTGTTTTACCTCGCTAGTGTTATTTATTGGTCAACAAGACTTGTCAGTATTTGCAAGACCAATAAATAACACTAGCGAATGGAAAAAGCAAGTTTTTATTATTTCAAATAAATTAGTCGCTAGAAAAACCGCGTAATTTCACTCAGAAGCCTAAAAATAACCGAGAAAGCAGTCATTCAATATCTTGTTCGCCTGATGAAGGCATTGGTTATCTGCTAATGGCGAACTGCATTATGAAATTGCTTCACACATTAGCGCAATCTAGATGAAGTGGTGTTTTACAACTGGTGTCGTTTGTGATCGACGTATCAACAAACGTCTCAAATCCAAAAATTTTCCGCAGTGCCGTCCTCCCTATCGTACTCTCTGGTTCTAAGTGTTGGTCGACCATAAAAGACAATGAACGACGTCTCGCGATAATGGATACGAAGATGTTGCATTGGACTAGTGGCAATATGCCTTGTCACATCCGAAATGAAGGTATCCGCGATCGATATGGAATGGCACCGATCATGGAAAAATTGCGAGAGAGGCGTCTACGATGGTATGGTCATGTAATTCGCGCTAACGAGAATTCACTTGCCAAAATTGACTTGAACGCCGAAATCGACGGCATGGGACCAAAAAGTCGGGTAAAAAAACGTTAGCTTAATACCCTGGATGGGGATTTAAAAGCCTCCCAACTGCATTATGAGCAGGTCTTTGGCAGAACAAAATGGCGATCACGAGGGGTCGACCCCACATGTGAACGAGACCACAGGCTGAAGAAAAAGAAGAACAGGTCAAGTGCCAAACATGTTTTTCAAAACCTGGCAAAGTCGTCTTGGTTAGCAGTATTTCTTCAACAACTATCCACTACCAGCATTAACCTGTGCCATAAAGAAACATTATTTTCAAATTCGGCAGCCATACCACAAAAAGGACATTGGCATCATCAGTGAAGTCAGTAGAGTCAAAAGGGACATATACCAAGGGAGGTTCTGCCCAATTGCAGTTAAGATAGTGGATTCGTAGAGAAGAGATCGAGTGAAATTGCAAACAAAGTCACGGGAGGGATCAGGATAAGATTACGGCGCATTAATCAAGGATTCTTTGAATGAGGAAGTTGAAAAAGTAAGGTCGTTGCCATGACCCAAGCAAGGGACAATGAGAAGAGAGGGAAGGTCGTTGAGATTAAAAAAAACAATAGCGTATCCTCGTGTTATTCCAGAGGAAAACACTGCTCGATCGGTGGGTGGTGGGTGGGGGGCGAAGTCAGCAACAGAAATGTGTAAAGATAACATTTCTTTCTTGTTTAGAAGTGGCAACGTAGTTGACGAAGTCTGGTGAGTTATGATTGCACATGCTAAAAATTATGAAGAGAGAAGAGGTTTTTAGCAAAAAGAGGTTAGGGCGCCTTTCAAGGTCGGGACTAAAATTGGCATCAAAACTGCCAATAGGGTACTTGAGTAAGGACGAGGTGAAGAAGAGTATTGTAAAGGATGCTGGGCAGGTTATAGCCAGTTTGAGAAGAAAAGAAAGTGTGAGAGGAGTTGTGACCCTAAGGAAAATAAATCATGCGAGTTAGCAGAGGAGCCTTCACAGTTGATGGAACTGGGATGAGATTAAGCCGGGTTGCGGATGTTGCAGATGTGAGACCAAAACTTTCCGCATGCCATTAATCAGAAATTCCTTCATGGATTTAGTTATCAGTGACTTTACTGAAATTCGCAGATGTCCATAGTTCAAAGAACTTGGGGAACTTGAGGGAGAGGGTTGTACCAGTGAAGCAGGTTTGATACAATGAGGAAGAGAGTGAGGATGAGATCTCAGGGCTGAACATTAAGACTTTCGAAATGGGCGTTAAGAAAGTTGAAGTTAGCAGGCTTGCACAAACCATGGGAGTTGAGATAAGCGGTTTGCGCATCGAATTTAAAAGCAGGATGAGAACTAGGAGTGACGTAAGCCGGAGCATTTGGAAAGCGTGCAGAGCAACGCACATGCAGGTTAGAGAGTGTAAGGTCAAAAGTGCAACTTAAATGATGGAGGTTCAGTTGAAGAGCAACACAAATATTCATGAACCTGCCTAAAGAAAGGAAACGTGAAAGGAGTAATTGGCGGGTGGTAGAGGACTGGGAAAATAAGGTCAGGTGAACATAGGGAGGTTGGAGACGCCACAAGCAATGAAGCAAAAAGGGGGCGAGGGGAAGTTCACTTAGGATTTCTGGTAATTTAGCAAGGAATTGGACCTACGTTGGCTGTGGACACAGTGGTAAGGCACAAAGTAGAAAGAAAGACGCTAGTTGCCCACTCAAAGCCCCTAAGCTTTGTCACAATGTCGGACCAAGTAGTCTTGGAGGAACTCCGAATCAAAAATCTTGTCAATGCGAGTGATCGTTTTTTTCGCTTCTTTCGTTACGTTGCACAAAAGTGGATACGCTTCCTTAATATTGCGACTGCGAAAACGGCAGAGTCCTGTTGAAGGCCGCATATTTTTTTGGTGGAATACTAGAGGCCTAGTGAATTTGAAGGGTTTTATCTAGGTCAACAGTCAGGGTCGACCTCTCCAAAGGCTAACTAAATCACGAAGCCCACTGAACTACACATGACCCCATATCACCAAATTGCTCAGTGGGGGATCATCGAACTCCGCTTAGAAGTTCCGCCGAATTACCAGGTGGATCCAGCATCAGCAGGTAAAGTGGTTAATTCGCTCAATTTAGTCAGGCCCGGATAACATTTTAAAACTAAATGAAATTCGTAATTAATTGGGCTTAGACTTGTGACATGAGTCAACAAGGACGTCTTGCTTAAAAAAATACCACTGCATCACCCAACCACACTCCACCTGCTTACTAATACCCTTATTACGGAGCCAATCCATTGTTTGATTTCAAAGAACATAACATTTCCCGAATCCGATTAGAATTCACTGTAGGCTCTATCACCTCATTCCTCAACAAAAAATCCATCACCACAAGAATCCAAATCGACATCATTACTAAACAGAAAAGCAACCATTGTTGTTCCTTTTGGGGAAATAAAACACGTTGTCTAACATTCTGAACGCTTGTTCTTGTTGGTACGCACCAAAACCAAATCCCTTAAGACAATTAAAATTCTCTGGTGACTTTGAAGCCATGTTTGTATTTAAGAATTAATTAAGAAACGCAGGGGGACCATGGAGGCCCGGCAGGCCAGGAAAAAGAATGTTAAATGAAGAGGATCCCATTGTAATTATGAGTGTCGGTAACAGTCCACCAGTAAACATGTTAAAGGAAGCTACTTTTTTGTGGTCCCCAGAACACTTCCAGGCGTGAGAGTGAATAAATGATATTAAATGGCGAAATTTACTTTTTCCACCGCATTTTATTCATCAGACCATGAAATATATGTGGGAAAGAGAGGTCTTTTAGGCGCTTAATGTTGTTGGAAGTTTCAAGAATTTTTCCAACAAAAACAGACTCCGCAAAACGACAATAAAATGTTGTGTAATTGGTATAATTTGAACTAACAATGTTTTGCATATTGGAGCGGTTGTTGCGATAAATAGTTTATGGTAAATAGCTAAAAGCCAAAGAAAAATCATCCAATTATTCGCAATATGAAATCCAAACAATTGCTGTTATCCTAGAGCTAATATACCTGCACCAATTTTCCAAATTAGAGCGAAATTTTCTGCATATTATATAACTCCAATAATTTTCATTAAATTTTGATAAATATTTAAAATGTCAAATATTCAATTTTAGTTGGAAACACATTTCTGTGAATAATTATAAAGTTTGAATGAATAAAAAAAACAAATCTGAAGGAGGAAAGTGGGCGGATGAAGTATAAAGGAGTTTGACCCATTTGTAGTTAGTTTAGTTTACTGGGGGCAGCCGCAGCTCCGACCACTCAGGCCATTGTTAGGCCCATTGTACTATCCCCGTAAATTGCCTATTCAATGGCTTCCCGCCTACGGTGTTCGCAGGCTTTAGCGAATCTGAGAACATTCTCCAGAGCCAGAGAGTGTTCAGATTCTTCATTGAAGAAAACCTTGCCAAGGTGTCTTCGTCTGAGATCTGAAGATGCCGGGCAGCTGCATAAAAAGTGCAGGGTCGTCTCCTCCTCCTCCTCATATTGGCTGCACATAGCCGAAACCACTACCCCAATCTTTTCCATATGGTAGTTTAAGGAGCAGTGTCCCATTAAAAGCCCTACTAGGGTTTTCATGTCCCACTTCTCAAGGGACAACAAAAATGCCGCTCTAGTGGCCCTAAGCTCTTTCGCAAGGATTTTCGTCTGCCCGGAAGAGTCCAAATTTCTCCACTCGGTTGCGTGAATCCTTGCAATTTCACCCTTCAGAGTAGACTTGACAGTAGATTGTCGCATTCCAAGAGCTGGTTCTGGCCAAATCATTGTGTATCCAGACCCTTTGCGAGCCAGTCTGTCAGCCTCCTCATTACCGTCGATGGCATATATCTCCCCCTGGAATATGGTCATCATTTTTCCTAGGGATCGGGCCAGTTCTATAATCGGATTCTCCGAGAACACCCCTGCGCCCGATCCATCCTCCATGACTGACCCGTCGGTGAAGATTATTGGGTCTGTAATCTGAAAAGACTCATGGCCATTTGTCGACCATTCTTCTCTTTCGGTAATGGCGACAGTGTATGTCTTTTTAAAGACGAATCTGGAAACCATATGATCGGTCGGCATCAGGGCTACCGGATGTTTTTCAAGGAATTTCCAAATAGACGCATGACCGTGTGATTGGCCGGTTTTCCACGTCCCAATGGTATCGAGCCTATATGCGTCGTTGGCCGTTTTCCGTTTCACCTCCAAGTGAATGGGGGTAGATTTAGGATAGCTTCAAGTGCCACAGTCGGCGTAGTACTCATTGCTCTAGTAATACTTAGGCAACCGGGCTTCTGAATCTACGTTGGCAGCTTCCTCCTATTAGCAAAGTTCGGTCTCGGCCACCAGATGATGCATGCATCAATCAAAATGAGTTTTATTACAGATGTTACATCCAATGCATCCGTTTTGATTAAAAAGGTCCTCAGGCATTACTTATCGCAGTCCTACAGCATCAGAACAATCTGCAGGATTTCTGATATTGTTCCCGGATGTAGTGCTTCCACGTTAATTTAGAGTCGAAATTTACTCCTAAATACTTGACAATTTTTGCCCCTGCTAAGGTGGGTAGCATATAACTGCCCCACCTGACGTTCCTAGTGAACATAACTAGTAAGGTCTTCCTAGCGTTCACCGTGAGTCGTGAGGCACCAACTGTGGATTTCATGTAGAGTTGCATTCAAGCGGTCACATACTGTGTCCGTAAACTTGCCGGTAATTATTACGGCTGGTTTGTCCGCAAATGCTTGCGCGAAAACTTTTTTGTCCTCCAGGAGTTACAGCGGGGTATCCATTACCAAGAGCCATAATAGTGGAGAGAGAACCCCCCACTGTGGGCAGCCCCTGAGACATCCTGCTTCAATAGACTTCTGGGCGACCGATATGTCGACATCCGGACCTGCAGTCTTATATCTATGGAACGAGTTAAATGGCCATTTTACTCGTTCCACTGATACTACTTTGCATGCCAGATTCCAGTCTCTCCTGTGAGGGTTGTATGCACCTGTTGGCCCCGAGATAAGATTTTGGACGCTGCCCGGGAAGTGCACTTCGAGCAAATGGTTTGCCGTTTCTTCATCGCTTTCTGTGTACCTCCCGTTCTGTAAAAGTAAATAACTCCCAGTTTCTGACTACGTTCTTTAACCAGAATCCGCTTCGATCGTTTAGCTGACCTTATGCTCTTCTTTAGAGCCTTGTGTTCCTCTTTATAGCGATTCCAGCTAGCGCCTGAATCATCTACCAATGCAGGTGCTTGATCGATCGCTTACACTGGCATACAATAGGTCAGCATGTTGGAAGTTTTGGTCCCTGACTACCCCACCAACAACCCACGGTTCTTGTATGAGGTATATAAACGTCTTGCAGCTATTGCTCCCACGACTGATAAGTGCAGTCGCCGCTTTACAAAGCAGCAAATAAATGTGGCACCTCATCTACGTTTCAGATGAAGATGCCGAGGGGTGCATGTCCCCTTCAATGGTTTTAGGAGTCGACATTTGTAACGTGACTGTCCCCAATCCATAGTAGAGCCGGCAGCCTGATTTTTCCCGAACCTTCTTAATATCGGGTTCGGGAATGCCGATAGTGAGAATAGTTCCTGGCCTATTGGCTCTCTCTCTTGTTTTGCTGCCTAGCAGCAACCAGGTGGAAGTGTTGAGGTTGTTCTGCACAGCAAGTTCTTGCAGAACCCCAGCACCCTTTCGCTCTTCTTCTAGAAGCCAGAGAAAGCACTTTTTGGTCGATGGAAGCTCAGAGACCCTTTTCAAGGTTAGTCGCGCACCCTCCCACACATCTTCGTCGGCAAAATTCAGCCATAACATTTTACGGTATACATCTACCGACTCAAAGCAAAGCTTAATGCCTTGCGCGGACGCTTACAGCTAAGAGGAGTTTCCTCCCAAGCTCTTCGCACAGTATCGTACACGGATTGATTAGAGTCGTCATACAGGACCCATCCATCGCCTTCGATTGCCTTGGCTGCAAATGAAGGCGTAGCCGTTGCCGGCCGAGCCTTTTTTTGCTACCTTTTGTGTTGAAGAGTTAGGATCGTCCGAGGACCACTGCCGCTTCGGTTTCCCCTTAGTCGCAGGTGCCCCGAACGCTCCTTTCCCCTCAGCCTTGGCACAGCTCTTGGTTTGTGCGTTGCCCGGAGGCGGTTTGCTTGAAGGTGGTTTGCCCGGAGGCGGTTTGTCTGAAGGCGGTTTGTCCGGAGGCTGTTTGCTGTCCGTGGACAAGTGCTGACTCATGGGCAAGACTTTAGCCTCAGCAGGTGGCGCCAATTGGAGCCTGGCGTCAGGAGTGCTGACAGATGGGCTCGTCCGTTAAGGACTGGGTCCCAATTAGATTGGTTCCCACCTGAGTAAGTGGGGACTCTGAGTCTAGACACAGGTTCTCCATCGATGAGGTTAGGGTTGCCCCTTCACTCGGGGTTGGATCGTCAAGATCGAGGTTTAATTGTGTTTGCTTAATCTGTTTTTGTTTTTTTATAATTGACTGCCATGGCCTCAATTTTATCGGGGAAAGTAAGTCGATCTCGGCAGAGGCCCTTTTTGCCGAGACAAGACCAGTTAAAACTGGGGGTCGCCTGGTACCCAGAGTTCACCGCTTACGGTCAAATCTTAACCCCTGTGACCATTCAGCCCTCGGCACGGTAGTCACATCTGGGTTTGGGGTTTTGATTACCGCTTCGCTTCAGGTGTCACCTCCCGTTTCCTGGAGGATCTTCCTTACTGAGCTCCCTCATCACGACATGGTAGGTTATCGCCGAGAGAGTTGATCCATTTGTAAGTAGACAAGTTGAATTTTGAGCAGAGTGAATTTACATGAAAATGACAACTTTAGTCCACAACAGCTTTGTTAATAATAACAGCGAGTTCACCAAACTTTCCATTATCATACCCTATATTATCGTTTATGTTCTAGCATGAAGTGAAGAGGGCTTTTCAGTAAGTTTTGGAAACGTAATGAATTATATAATTATTCACAAAATAGGATAGGTTGGGGGAGGAGGATTCGATGATGGGACTTTGAGGGCGAGATTTCGTGTAGTGCATCATTAAATTTTTTTCCAGATTTTTCTGTCAGGTAAATCCCGGGAACGACTCCCGTTTCATTTTCCGTTTGTATTTTTTAGACCTACACTTCGTATTTTGCAAAGCTAAAACCTGTAACGTGTTTTACCCTGAAAAAAATCTTGAAAAAATTAAAATATAGTTTTGTTCGATTATAAGTTCAGTTATTGACAGATATTTTTTCCAGCTTTTTCTTGATCCATAAACATAAAAATTCTATGAATCATGTTGAATGACTATTCCAATCACTTCCGAGCATTCTAAGTATGACCAAACGTTGTCAACAACCTTTTCTTTCGCTTATATCATAAATATTTTGAAAGCTTAGTCATTTATTCGACTACTGATTATATGATTATATTCAGGCCACATTCATGGAAAAGGCCTTCAGTGACTAACATTTTTGCATCTCACCGTCCTCATATTGATTTCTGTGCCCATTGAGCTAGGGTTCCAAAATACCCTCGAAGTATTGCCTACATGTCCTAAAAGGCCAGGGAATAAAAACTTGTGGGCCAGCAACCCGCAACCGATTTTTCTACCGCAACGTTAACATATCTCGGATAGGGGCTAGTTATTGTCGGCGCACTATTCGAGCACAGGGTTTTAGATAAGGTCAATTGGGTTTCGGTGAGCAAAATCCTGATCAACATCAGCTTTAGGAGTTATCTTCTGAATATGTGTAATAAAAAGTCATGCTGATATCAGCCTGTAAAAATTGCATTCTTTAATGGTTTAGCGGTCGCAAATGCTGTGAGATGGAGCCCACACAGCCCCACAGCTAAATGCCTATTCGACAAAAAAGATTCCTCTGCCAAAAATGTGGTAACTAAGAGAACAACCACACTGTTAATTGCTGAGGATGTCCAGTGTACGTTGAAGTCAGTCGGAGATCCCGACCAACAACTAAAAGATCTTTAAAAGGCAATCTTGACCCAAGTACTGTCTCTTGCCTCAATTTCCACCTTCAATACCAAACAAACGCATTAAGGCTGGAACATGATCTCACCTAGACGCAAAACTCTCCGGGCTGTTGCCAAATCGACGAAATATAGATTCGATGTGCTAGCGAACGGTCATCCAACCTACTGGTCAAGTGATAGACGTAAAATACCTGACCTTATCGATTTTTCAAAAGAAACCAACAATCTGCGCAACCCTTCTTTGATCTCATTTCCGATCATTCGACATTCGACAGCAAATGTGTCCTTGAAATCAAACATCGAACTCGATCAGGTTGTACATTGTTTCACTGAAGTATCAACATCCGCTGCCCTGCATGCAACATCGAAGTCCCAATGTGCAGGTCAGTCTAGATCATCCAAAGTGTTCAACAATAATAAACCAGCTTATAAGGAAAAACGATAGCTGAGAGGTGAATGACAGCAGTTTAGATCTGCGAATTCGAAGAAGAATCTAGCAACAGATAGAAAGGAGCTACAAGGAGCATTGAAGAAGGAGAAACAAAGATCTGAAATGTTTCCTTGAAAATCTAACACCTTTTCCGACTATGAATTATTCCTTTCGGAAAGCGGTGAAAAAGCTCAATAGGCCAATCCTACGCGAATCATCAATCCGATTGTCAGACAGCAGTTGGCGAGGAATGATGTCGAGAGAGGTTCAATCTTTGCTTAACACTTGATAGGCATTTTTCAACCAAACCCACATATACCGGAGGAAGAACTACCACTTTTGATTCCCAAAGGTGCACACCAACCGATTCGTTTCAAAGTTTCCCAGGTCTTAAGATTCTGGCAAGACCACATTGATCCCAGAAAGGCTCCTGGTTTCATCCTTATTACGGGCAAAATGATCTAAAAACTACTACTAACCTCTGAGATAAGCTGCACTTTGGAATGCAGAAACTACTGCTCGGCCGTATTCCGCACAAGCATTTGTCAAAGTCTGGTCTGAAGGTCTCCTCAACAAAACCAAGGAAAAGCTACCAACGAATAGCCATAAAATTCTCGAGTTGTACAGACTGGCAGGAGATTTGTTATTAAACAAAAAAACTTTCACTCCACGAGAATGTAACTTCAAAGCACTTCGGCCCTCTCTTTATTTACTTCTACCTTCGCTGACGATACGGCTGAGTATCCCCTGCACTCGATACGCTGGGTATCTTCTGCACATATTCCAAATCTAGTATGGCATCTCAAGACCTCGAGAGTCACATAAAAGAGGTTGAGCAATGGTTGGCCCGTTGAAGAGTCATTGAAAAAACGAGTATGTCACCCAGTTAAGTTTAACGACGTATCCATTCCTCAGTCTAACGAGGTAAAATATCTAGGAATACACCTAAATAGAAGGCTTACTTGGAAAGAACATATTGAGGCCAGAAAACTCAGCTCAACCTAAGATTAAAAAACTCGCACTGGCTACTCAACAAATTTTTCAAGCTGCCCTTGGTGATAAAGTCATGCCCTTGAGGATCGCGCATCCAACATTGAAATCCGCCGCACAAGCGCCGGAGCTACAGCGGGCGCGTGTGGGATTCGCACTCACTGAAAACCGCCCCCAGTCTCTCCAGTCCCAATCCTGTGGGACCACCATTTAAGTATTACTTCGTGGGGTAGGTTTGCCCTTGGCATTCGTCCTTTTGCTGTTCTCCTTCAGCAACTCCTCCTGTATTTTCACGATTGTGGACCAAACCGTAAGCCAGTTCTCCTCGCACCTCAGCATTTCCGCAACTAAGTTGTCTGGGCTCACGCTCCTGCCCAGGACTTGGCTTAGACTCCTCCTTTCCGTTGCAAATCTTGGGCTGTGCGTCCACTGACCCTTCTTAGACTCGTCCCATCTGCGTTGCCAGAGATCATGTGACTCTGATTTTGCCGCATTTCTACGCTCTGCGTGCCCCTCCATACGTCTTGCATGGTACAGAATACTGATGTCTTTAGCCAAGGATCATGCCTGCCACCACCAACCTGCCTCATCTGATGTGGTTGCAAAAGCAGTGCAAACTCTCAAAGACATCAGCCGGTAAACCGAGTTCACCTGCTTCTGCCTCTGAGAGATTGTAAGCGCCTCTGCCTACACAGGTGACGAATAAAGAAAACAGGATGGAACGCACAACTCGGGCTGTAACCTGCGACAGTGTTTCGGCCCACCAATATTCGGGAACATTTTTGCAAGTATCGCGGTGGCACTGGCTGCCTTTTGGCATGCATATTCTAGGTGTTCCCTCAAGCTCAATTTGGTGTTAATTATCACTCCCAGGTATTTGCTACACGGCTTTGATACGACCGTATATCCACCGACTTCCATTTTCACAGTGTTATTTTTCTTGCGGTTGGTTATTAAGACCGCTTTCGTTTTCGCGTCCACCAAGGCCAGCCCGGCTCTTTCTAACTAGGACTTTACCGATCTTACTGTTTCCGTCGCGTAGATCTCCACATCTTCTGTGTGTTTTGCTGTAACAACCACAGCTAGGTCATCAGCAAAGCCGTAGTTCCCTTTGGAGCAAGGACCCCATTATACATGATATTCCACAATAGGGGACCAAGTACCGATCCCTGTGGTAGCCCGGCTGTGGCAATGTACTCTTCGGGGCCCTCATCCGTCCATTCTAGAGAGTTCTCTCTGAGAGGTAGTCTTCACTGCCAGTTTCAAAGCTCGGTTGGGGATGTCATTCAAACCTTGTTGTCGCCGATCCTACCACATATTTCCCGTAGTTCCTCCACAGTTAATAATAACCGTTGACATAACAATCCAATTGGATCAGGGCCTTGAAATGTGTTAGAGCACTTCATTCAAGACTGTAATGATCCACTATAGGATTACAGTACCCTGTAGGGGGCAATGTGGTCAGCATTGCATCGAGCGAGCGTATTACCTTGATTTGACTCAGGTACTCATTCACAGCTGAGTCGACTGACATCCGATGTCAAATCACGATACACCAGTGAGATTTGAACCACGACCTTCCGTACGACCACCCTGTGCTCTAACCCCTCAGCTATCCTGATACTCCTCCACAGTTACTGGAGGTACTATATCCTCATTTAGCTGGACATCCATTTGCCTTCCCCCATTTTCGTGGTGAGGGAACAGAGCGGTAGGCCTCGCCCTAAGGGTTGATGTCGGCATGGTCACACAGCTGTTTAAAGCAGTTCTTTTTGTTCCTCCGAATGGCTTCTTTTAAGCGACCACGTAGTTGCCTCTGTGCCTCCTCTTGACCTTCGCCACCAGGCTTTCCCCTGAGTCTCTGGCAAAGCCAACCTCAATCTCATTTGCGACTTGTGTTAAAGGCTCTCCTGAATTTTGGGCATCTGCTGCTACCTGCAATGTGCCTATGGTCCACCCTTTCCTTCCCTTTGCACAGTCCTTGCTGATGTGGCCCTCCGCTCCACATCTCCGGCATAGTTTCGACCTGTCATCGTCACTGGAACATTCCTTCGCGATATGGCCGAAGCCAAGGCATCTAAAACACCGCTTCAGCGACACCTGCTCTCTGGGGCAACACATAACGCAGCCTATTTTAACTATTTTTATTTTGTTTGATTTATTTTTAAGTTTAAGTGCTCTCTGCATTGGCAGACTGATGACCATGGCGGTTTGTGTCCCATTATAAGCTTTTCATAGCGTCTTTACCGCTGATTCTTCAAGTCCAATAAGGTCGAATTTTTTTCCAAAGGCTCATAAATTTCCTCCCTTGTGCTGACTTCATTTAAATCCTTGCAGACTATAGAGATCTCTAATTTCGGCTTCCTGACCCAAGGACTTTTCAATTTAGCTCAAGAATTTATCCGCTGTTATATCCTTGGACTTCTTGAGCTCTAGCATAAGCTCTCCTTTCTGAGACCGTCTAATGCGGCTAATATTATCTCCCAGAGTGGTAAGTTCGGGGTCTGCCTTCACTTTCTTGAGAATGTCAGCGTATGACCCTTCAACACGCTTGGAGATGTTGATGATCTCTGGTCGTATCCTCCTCCTACTTCTCTTTTTCCGAGGAGCCACCTTTCCACATCCTTTTTACGGGGTCGCACCCTCTCCCCGAAATTGCAGCTACATGAGATTCCCCTTTAGCAGTCCTCTTTACCTGTTCCACTTTTTCGGGAGTTGAGCCCTTTTAGGGGATTGTTGGCCAGTTGGCTCGTTCAACCATTCGCGATGCCTCTTCCCTGGTTTCTTCTTTGTGGGCGTCACTTGTGTTGCCTGGGTTACTTTTTTAACCGATGCCTTCACTCCTCTTTCATCCTGGACCTTGCCGTACGCCAACCTAATGCCTCGAATCATGGCCGTTAGATTTTAATGGATACTTCGGTGTTCCTTTATGAATTCGCAAACCTCTAGGATTTTATTACTTAGTGCAATGAAGGGAACTCCCGATTTGTCGCTGCACCTTATGTCGCTCAAGTAGTTATCCGGCATTGTTTCCTCCTTTCTGTATCCCGCTACACTCTCTCCCTTGGGAGTAGCATTTTTATTCGCGGGGGCGTGTGCCTGTAAGGGTGGAGATCTACAAAGAATCGAGCTTTTTCTGAACGGGTAAATAAAGGGTACCAGTTCTATTCCATTCATTGCCAAGGTTCCTACTACTGCGGCACTGCGGTCGTTGGATATCGACGGCGGGGATCTCGCTTGCCCACTCCCAAATACTGCCGGTACTGGGTTTCCGAAGCCCTGCACCGCTTCCCTCTATGTTTGTCTTTATTTCTGAGCGTTTTTATTCCCACCTACCTAGCCTGCGAATAAGCATTCCCATAACGCATCCACCGAGCGTTACACGAAGGGACGCGTCTCATGGGAGATTTGACAACTTCACACAGTTTGTAGCTTCCGTCCCATGGTGGTCGGGTTTAAAAGGTTCCATTGTATATGTTGTGTGTCGACTCTACTATTGTCCAATGCATGAAAAACATTGAAATCTAGGTATAGGTATCCTTCCCAAAACAAAAGTTTCTAATATTCCTCTTCTATTGAATCCTTGAAGGGTGTATGAATCCGAAATGTCAAAGAGTATCGGCCACAACCCTTATGACAGCCATATTTCACAGGCTTTCATGAACACCTCCCTAATCACCGAATCAAAATAAGTTGAAGTTGTTATTGTGAAGCGGGAAATTTCCTGGAAAACCTCCATCCTTAAGTGTTGTATTACTCTTTTTTCCGCATTAAAATCCCCCAAGACAATAATCAATCCACCGACTTTACACATATCCTAAGGATATCCTATTTTGGTAACTTTAGGTAGCGTTAAACCCTTAACTATAGCGAGAAGAGAAATATAAATATTTGGAGCAGGCGCCAGGAGGGATGAGTTTCACATTCATCCCCTCTGTTTTCCTCAGCAATAATAATTCATGAATCCCAAACCCCAACCCGCAGAACTGACGTGTTTATCTTTGTTGTCAATCAAAAGAAATTTTAATGCTACGCATGGCGTATATATGAATTCCTGAATTCCCAATGTCAGTTTTCATTGAAATGAAGGAATAATTTCTGTTGCTCATCTCCTTGTTTACCGTATTTGAAGAAATGTGTATTAAATGACGGAAGGAATTGCTTATACGAACTTTCCCTCTATTTGTCCTACCTCCCCAGGAATAAAGGACTTGTTTGACGGAGTTCGAAGTTTATACTTAGATGGAATAATCAAAGTTACTCCTTTGAACTTCAACTCGCTATGTATACTTGCCCCTGGCCGAGAAAGCGAAATTCTCGACCTAGCCAATGTTTGTTCAGTTCTCCCTCCTTGACGGGCATCACCATTATTTAATTTAATCATACCACCTTGCTCCTGCTCAAAGTCCTAGACTTCTAAAATGCCACGAAATATGACAAGCAAAATAGCGAGAAACGCTAAGTTACGCAAACTGCCCAAGCCACGTATCCGGTTGGAATGAAACTCTCTGATTACCTCAATCATCCTTATGCCTCGCAGTGGTAGAACTTGAAATTGGTCTCTTTATAAATGAAGGTGGCTCTCTCCGTCTAAAAGGCGACTGCACAGGATACGGCTAGGATAGGTAAATAGAATGTCTAATGGAAATCATTCAACATTTATGTCGGAAGCATTTTCACGAAATGAGGTTGGCAACTTCGCCAACGCTGTCTTCTCCGTCTTCGTTGTGATCATACCACTAAGTCAACAGTTTTAGCAATCATTGCAGATTAAATAAAAGAATATGTTCAGATTTTTAGGTTGGGTAATGACGTACACACTTGGATTCTTGTTTTGGTTTACTTGTGTCACTCAATCCCATTTCAGTGTAAATATTTCTGAATTAATTTCTCGGAATAGAAAATTAAGGCCTAGTCGGGGACTGAATATCTTTTTCAGTTTCCTGAAAGATACAATGATATAGGAACGATATTTATGGGACTTCAACCAGCCCAACCTGAATAAGCATAATATAATATGTCATGAGGTATGAAGGTCCTTCTATTCGAAGTCTATAAGAAAGGTGCCTGAATAGCTTGTCCATCACTGTTACTCTTTCCATCTCTTAGCTCTCCCCGAAATCTCCATTGACATCTTTCCACTCCAAACCTATAAACAATTAAAACCGCACAATCTCCAAAATCCACTGTGATCTGAATTTCTCATAAAAGTTTGGTTGCACCTCCGAGGCATCTTGACTCGTCACCCATATTTGTTTCTGCACGTCAAACACTGGCTGAGTGAGTGCTTTCTAAATTGCCTCGCGAAATGTAATTTCCAGTTGTCAGTGACATCGGAGCCATAGTCATCATCGTCCCCATTAGTGCCTTGGTGCTATTACAGCCGCCTGTTTGACTTCCATCTTCTCCTATGCTAATGAAGTTTACTTTTTGTTATGTTTTCTTGTGTAAAAATAGCAGAGACTCCTTGAGTAATGCGGGCAATTCCAGATTGTTGAAGTCTTCAGAACAAATAGGAACAAAGTTGCAGTTTTTTTGGGGAATTTGTAAATTTGGACATCTAATTGGATATCGTTGGATATCCACAATGACATTTTTATCTGAAAATCATTCAGGTACAGTAATGGCTTCTGTCAATGGAAATGTGATGTAGTGTGATGTTATGACAAATTAGGGAGGCTTTTGGAGAAAATATGTCGGTAAGGGTGAACTAAAACTAACCTTTTTTGGTGGGGGACCTAGTCTAGAATCCCTCGTCACATTACTTCGGGGCTAGCCCCTGAACTCTTCCGTCTTCCACCGGCAATTTCTTTCACCAACGGAAGCGAAGAGGAGGAAAGGAACTGTCAGTTCAAAGGATCCCCTGCCATCCGGCTCCTCTACCGGTCGAGTTCTATCTTCTTTGCAATTAAAAGGACCCGAATGTCAACGTTCCTCAGCATCTCATTGAAAATCTTATCTGGAGTGAGATCCCCTGTGTTTAAATAGAGCGGCTGCCGAATCCCATCCCATCTTCCACAAGAAAAAGAAGTGTGCTGGGCGTCGTTCACAACTCCCTTGCAAAACACACAATCCAGAGATCATGCCTTTCCAATCTTGTGCAGGTGAGACTGAAAACCTCCAAGCCCACTTAAGAACTGGGTAACGAAATAGTCAGTCTCACCATGCTTCCGACTCAGCCACGCACCTAAGTTGCCAATAAACCGCGTAGTTCATCTGCCTCTAGATTCATTTTGCCAAGAGGTTTGCCACTCATCTAGGGTGCGTTGCGGTTCTTCACGAGCGACCACCTTCTTTGGACTTGTATATGGCTTGACGCTCCTTAGTAAAAAGGACAACGGGGATCACTCTCGCGATCACTATCACCCACAAAACTCCCCGTCTCTGTATTTGCACGAGATGCTTACGATATACCTCATTGTGAAAAGCATCAACCCATACCTCTGCGCCGTAGAGCAGGACAGACTCCGATGAACTCATCAGGAGAGGTCACCTACTAGACGTAAGGCCCCCAATATTTGCCATTAGCGGACATTGCTCGCTGCTGCTTTGATTTGCTCAAAAAAGCTTATGTTTGAGTCAAGAGTCAGGCCAAGGTACTTTACTGTTGGTTTTGATTCGATTATCGGCTCGTCGTATGATTTGGGACGCAGGGTCAGAATTCTCTTTTTAGTCAGGATGACTACTTCGGTTTTTTCCAGTGCAAGGTTGAAACCATGAGTAGTCATCCATCCGCTTAACCGTCGCATCAATATGCCGAATCTGCTTTGCGCCTGTTCGACAGTGCGTCCAGCAATAAACGCCGCGACATCATCTACATAACCGACCAAGCGCGACTTTCCTGGCATGTCGAGTTTAAGTAGACTATCAGAGGAAGCGGTCCGGTGGTCCGGCCCTAGGATAGACCCCTGTGCTACCCCCGAAGTGACCTCCATCCTCTTCTGATCCTCTAGTGTTTCATAGAACAGGGAGCGGTTCCTTAGATAGTCCCTCAATATCCGTAAGAGATAGTTCGCCACGTGGAAGGTATTGGCTAGTGTGCTTAGAATATCTTTCTATCTTACGGAATTAAAGGCATTTCTGATGTCAAGCGTTACGAGGAGCATCACCGGTTGAAATCGGCGGCGGCTGTTTGTCTCCGCTCGATGAACGGCATCCACGATTTGCATGACAGCATCAACTGTGGGTCTCCCTGGTCGAAAACCGAACTGCCGTGGGGATAATTCTCCGGCAGCGCGTATTGCTTCAGCGAGTCTACTTCTGATGAGCTTTTCGAGCACTTTCTCAGCAGTGTTGAGCATACAAAGTGGGCGATATGAAGACGGCAACTCGGGGTCGTCTTTCCCTTCGCTGATTAGCGCAAGGCTCCCCAACTTCCAACAAGAAGCGAAAATGGCCTCTTTCAGGCAAGTGTTGAGTACGCCGAGCAGTAGATCTGGCCGATGTTGGAATACCAGTTTGTGTAACTCTGCTGGAATGCCATCGGATCCTGGGACCTTCTTCATAGAGAGAATTGCTTGTTCTAACCCTTTTATTGAGAAAAGCGGTCCTCGACGATCTCCGCGCCGACATCATCATCCCGTTGGGGGTATGTAGGGTAGTTTCCGTACAATGCGGTCCGGAGAGCCTCGATTTTTCGGATTACTAGTTTGTAACTGAGCCCCCACGGGTCCCCATTCAGCTCGTCGACCAGATCTTGCCAGTAGCGAGCTTTGCTCCTGATTTTTGCGCTGCGGAGTCTCCTTTTGGCTGATCTGTACTCTGTCATTATGGAACATGCCTCCTCTCGGTCATTTAGACGTTTTGTTAAGCGGCAGGTTTGTACATACAAATACACCAATACAAAAAAAGAAAGGTTTGCCACGTCTCGATGCCCTGCTGGGCATAGCTGAATTTACGACAGTGTTAACTGCAGCGCCACCACCCCAAGGAGTGCCCTCCAGCGCGGACCCCACCTGTTCCAAGAGCTTCGATCTTCGTAACGTTCCATGCACAGAAAAAGCGGCGGGGTGGCGCACACCGAGAGTTTGTGACAACCACTTCGAAGGCAACGTATTGATGGTCGCTTGTTGAGAAGCCTTCCAGAACTCACTACCCGTCCATCAGTGACTCCGACGCGACGGTTATGTCTGGAATACTTCCTTCGCACCCTGGGCGCCGGAACGTTGGGGGGGATCCGGTGTTTAAAACTACCAGCCTTATTCTCGTCGTCATTTCGAGAATTAATTTAATTCTAGAGTCTGGATGCATGCCCATTCAAGTGCCCTGGCATTGAAGTCACAACCGACCAGGATCCGGCCCTCTATGTCCAAGATAGCGTCCTCCAAAGCATCAACTCTGCGTCGAAAGTCCGACATTTGACGTAAGAGAGACAATGAAAACGTTATTTTTGAACACTGAATCCAGACAAAGCGTCCCCTCGGCCTCGGGTAAGAATCCTAAGGAGGGTACCGTCTCTATCCAAGATTGCAGCGGTGCAATGACGCTAAGTCCTTGTTTCGATACTGCTCACTGATGGGCATTAAATCAGTTTTGGTCATCACAGCGAACTGCGCTAGCACTTCGTAAACGGCAGCTCTCCGGTGCATAATGATTTGTACGATGGGAATCATATTGGCCACGTCCTAGCTTTTTCGAGTTCTGCTCTCAAGACCGCCCCTAGCCCACAGTGTGCGCAACGTTCTCATCAGACGCACCACGGTCCCTGCATAGGACGGAGCTCTCCTTTTCGCTCCAGATGTTCGCTTTATGGCCGGCATGACCACATTTGTGGCATGTTGCCCTTCTGTCAGGGCCCCGACATATTGCAGACGCCACTTAATCCAAACATCTGTAACCCAACCAATTTTGATTTTCCCGTTGTTTAGAAGCTTCCTTGCGTATTGCTGGAGTTCGGAGAGGTGATACCAATCTGGACATTGGCGTTTGATGGCCTCTTCTCCCTCGCTCTTTCCTGTGAGGTGGTCAAGATCTCGGGTTTCCAGAAAACACGTGGACTCTAGGCCGGAAACCAAAGCTTTCTCTCCCAGAAGCCCCTTGACTGCTTTACAGAACGTAACTTTATTTGTTGTCCTCGGGCCTAATTCGACTAGGACTCCATTACCCTTGGTTTTTCAAATGGTAGACACTTCTACTCCGCTATCTTCGTGCTTGATCTTGTAACGGATTTCACTGAAGACTCCCCCAAAAGTCTTGCCTGTATGGGTTCAATAAGAAGAGCTAGCGGTCTAGTCCTCCCTCGTCTCCCCGCCTTTTCTTTTGGTGCTGGATCCTTCGTGTGCGCCTTACTTTTAAGCAGAGCTTTTTCTGATGATGCGGCGTGTTGTCGTCTCTTATTTCTCTCCACCTTCTTTTGATCCATGAAGAGTACCTGGGTGAAGTCTCACTGGAGGTTGTCTGGAATCATGGGAGCGGCGGTAGCATTTGTGGGCTCAATGCGCTTTAGAACTCGGGGACCGTATCCCTTTATTGCGGCAGCAGTGCTAATAAGTATCGCATCCCTACATCACCAAATGCCTCCAGGTAGTATTGACCAGTATCGCTGTATACTCATAGCGGGGCTCTGATTGTTAATTAGTGTCCGAAGAGGATCGTGGGACTTTGCCTACACACCATCTACTCACGTTAGACCCTCAGAATCTTCGTGTCTTTTTGAGTGTTTAGTAGGGAGGCACTCATGGCATTTTATATTGTCACAGATGTTGTACCACTTTTATCTAAAAGCATATTAATATCTTGAAAAATAAGTGGTTTGGGCTGTTATTTTGCTTAATTTCGTGACCATCTATGAAATAGTGTAGGAAAATTCTACCTTTTTTATAAATTGAATTATTAAATAATTTTTTTTTTCTCTTATTTTTAGGTAAGCTACTGACAATTGTTGGCTCATATTTTACTTGTGATTAATACAGTAAGTGACATTAATTTGGCAGTTTATACATTTCTGCTCACTTTTTTTCTAATATTTATATTTTATCATCTACTGAAATATTATGAAAGGGTTAGTGATCGGTTTAAAATAGTAATTCAGAGCCACTGTGACCTATTCAAAATTTCGGCGCCTCCCGAAAATAGTGATAACTAGGATGCGCTGCCATATTCCAGAGTATTGTTCGAAATTGCATGAAGGGAAAAAATCATTGCGCAATTTCGACCTTCTGCGGTGAATGGCCGTGCAAAATTCTGCGCATTAGGTCTTATACTAGTACCGTGTATATGTGATGCAGTGCATTGGTCTGAGACCACTTGGTTGCCTCGCTGCTGTAGTCTTATCTGTTACAAAACATTATATTATAATTAAAATGAAACCCGATCTCAGCAGGAGACTGAGACTATTTGAATATCTTATACTCTGCAAAGGAGTGAACAGGAGATATACAAATCCAATTTAAAAGCTTAATCTTTACATTGAAGATTTAATGAAGTTCACTCGATGCTTACCTTCTCTGTAGACTTATGAGAAGGCTGTGGGATTGAGAGGCGTTTTACTAATTTTTCGCTTTGCTGTTCTATCTTGTGTCTTCCGTTAACAAATATTCTAGCTAATTGGTTAGTTGGAGGTGCAACTCCATGATAGCGGCCAAACTTTTCGGATGGTTCCTAGTTGTGGTCTTGAGTCAGCAGCTGAAGGATATCGCAATCACATAAAGAGTACCTAAACTGATGATGAATAGTCTTACGGGAGGAGGTCCATTTATTTGTCCGATCAGTGGAACCTCCAGGACCAGTCTGCCGCTCTATGTTTGAAACTGATATACACACAAGTAGACCAACATCCAGTTAATGTTGTCACACAGAGGAACTGTGATAACAGTCGGGATCATAGATATAGTCCTATGCGTTGTGATGTCCCTTTTTTTGTATGCGCCACACGAGTTGAAACAGGATGATCAGATGCGAGGATTTCGATGCAGTTAATCTCTCTCAAACCAAATCTCCAATTCGGAAACTAATGGAGGTCCTGCTCATCGTTGGATTTTCATCTCAATCCACATGCAATCTATCGCAAGATAGTCAATATATCCAATTATCTTGAGGTCTACTCCCCCTAACCGTGATGATTTACACAACATTTTAGATTAGAAAGGAAGCAGTAGACGAACAAATGATGCTCTTCGTCGTGGTGTATATGAAAACGCGATTGCCTCTAAGTTTTGTCCTAATTGGAGAGGGGGGTCAGAATTGGTCTTGGCCCTGAACTGAGATCAGTAGAAAACAAGACCTTTCCGAGAATCTCCCAATGGTCTGTATTTCCAACGACTTCTGAAAGATATTCTCTTGTAAGACTATAAGTTTCAAGGCAACACAGAAATGACAAAGCTTTTGATATGCAAGAAGGGATTGATCCATTTATTTTTTCTTTGTGTAAAATGTCTGTCTGTCTGTCACATCCGAAATGGTGAAATTTGCTGAGAACGTGTGGTGTATACTTACTCATACATATGAAAAGGGTCTATGGTCAATGTCGGGTATTAAATGAAAGGGCTCAATTAGTAATTTTTTGAAACTGATGATATTTTGAATACCAGGTGAAACTTAGGGGAGTGAGGGATCAAAATGTTTGCCCCAAAAAGTGTAACAGATTTCGTTCTCAGAACCAACCGGAAAATTTGAAAAAAATCACAAAATACATCCACTTCCGATATCTACTTTAATAAAACTAATAAAAGGATATTACCATATTTTGGAAATTCACCCCCTTAACATAATGAAGAATTTTGGAAAGTTTGATGAAAATCCAACTATTATTAACAAAGTTAAAGAAGACCAAAATTGTGTATTTCACGTGAATTTATCGCACTCTAAGATGTGTATGCCGTCTTTATCATATAAAGTGAACTCACATGAATGCCGGAGTTGGAGTTTGGAAATACATATGTATGTCAAGGAATATTTTGAATTGGGGATATACGCAAATGGGAAAACCTGAATAGGGAATTTATTACACAGGATGAACACAAAACCTTTATACCTGGACGCTTCAGCTTCCGGTATTCCAGCTTGTTTTATTCGGTATCATTTTGTTTTTCGAAATTGATACAATCCAATTTTTGAAATGTAGGCTCTATTCTGGTGTAAGTCCTATTACTCTAGGTCTAAGAGATGCCATTTTTAAGGTTTTGTGTAAAACAAAATCTTATTAAAATTGGTTTTTTGTCTGTCTGTCTGTCTTCTTTTTCCAGAGGCGAAAATCTTCTACAGACACTGATACACATATTCCAGCGTGTGGGATTTTTATCCACTAAAACCACCCCCTACATCCTGTCCTCTTCCCCGCGGAAACACCACAAAGTATTTCATCGCGGGGTGGACAAAGATCTAGCCTCTCCCGTCGTCCATCGATTACATTCGCAACCGCGCCTTTATCGCCTACTCTGCCTAGCTTAATCTGCACTGAATCTGCCCTACCATGTCGTTCACTGCATTCCAGGTCTCCTGGCAAGGAAGCATTTTTCCAATTATATTTTCCGGTGCTCGTGTTCCTAGCAATGTCTCTTCTAGATTCTGCCTTTCCTCAGCGAATCTAGAACAATGGAAAAAACATGCTCCGGCTCCTCCGGAATACCGCCGCAGCTGGTAAAGTTGGGTGAGCTGTCCTATTTAAACCTATAGAGGTATTTACGGTAACCGCCATATCCCATGAGAATCTGCGTAAGATCATAGTTTATCTCACCATCCATTCTCTGCGTCCACACCTTGATGCTAGGAATCAATCTGTGGGTCCATCCACCCTTTTTTGCCTGTTCCCATCGTTGCTGCCACCTGCTTAAGGATTCCTTCCTTTCGGCGTTTTTCCTTTGCTGATCAGAGGAAGAATCGGGTCTATCAGAGATACGTGTCATCTCATCGGCCAAAATGTCGATCGGCATCATTTCGGCTACTGCATAGGCCACTTCGTTCGAGATGGTTCTATAACCACAGCACACTTTTAGGGCAACCTTTGAATACACCGCGCTCATATTTTGAGCATTGCATGCGGTATGCAATGAAGTTGACCAAATTGGCACCGCATAAGGCAGACGCGCAGACGATGTATTCTTTGGTTCCATTGTCTGTGTCGTATCAGAGCCTTCTATCTGTTAAGTAGCTGTCGACTAACGCAATAAGTAACGGGATACACCAATCGCCGCCAATGACCTTCTTATAAGGTTTCAACTGGCAGAGTAGAACGCATTTTGCACGTCAAGGGTAATCACGGGACAATACTTGCTAGTGCCACCCCTTCCGTGCATCGCATTTTCAGCTAAGCAGTGACCAGTTTGATGGCATGATTCGTTGATCTGGCTGTACGGAAATCGAATTGTCGGCCTGATAAGCCTCCCAGACTTTTTACATCCGGGAGCAATCTGTTGTAGATAATTCGCTACAGCATTTTCCCCATATTGTTCAATAGACATATAGGCTTGTAGGAAGATAGTTTACCAGGAGGTTTACCAGGTTTAGGTAACAACAACTTTTTCCATGTCTCAGGAAAGATCCCATCCACCAAACATGCTTCAAGCAACTCTACGAATATGTTTGGCCTTGACTTGACGACCAGCATAAGGGCTTTGTTTGGTATGCCGTCGAGGCCGGGCGCTTTATTGTCTCCCAGCCTACCGCAAATCTCCAGTACTTCCTTCGTTACTTCGAGAATCGCAGCCACTTCTAGAGATGTCTGTAGACTGTAACCCCTTGTGCTCTCCTGAGGTAGCAAATCCTGAACGATTTCCAGACATCCAGAGATCTAGACAAGTAATTTGCACAGCTGCCTGAGCTCTAAATCCCCCCACCACAACCCGGTAGGCTCTTCCCAATAGTTCTATATCGGCCTCTGCACGGAGTTGCTTGAAGCAGTCCCTCTTACTTGGCTGTATAATCAGCTTCAGGTTTCTTCGGGCTTCCTTGCTGCTCGCTGTCTCACCTCCTAGTCAATTCTACTCCTTGCTCTCTGAGCCGCTCGTCTGGTTCGATGGCACGCCGACCGAAGATCTGACAATTCACTATTCCACCAGCAGTTGAGTCGTCTCTGCATAGATGATTCGCATGCCTTCGTGATACACTCCGTGATATGGAGGTATACCTTGTATAGTCGTATAGTAGCAACGCTCTCTTGTGCTCTGAGACACAACACTCATCATCTACTCATACACGGCAAGTGGGTCGACTCATCTAAAAAATTTGACCTTTTCGAGATGAAGCTTATGAGCCGCAGCCTTCGTTAGAATATCCAATCTGCTGGAAATTACAGCGGTTTTCTTGAGATGCACTGCATGCTTACCCCTTTTACATACTTATCAGAAAAGTTGTGGGATTAGGTGGAATACTTCCATGGGCGATATTTCTCCAGCTTTTCGTTTTACTCTTCTATTATACGCAGTACCCAAACCCTACTAGGTACCTAAAAATGGAGAACCTATTTCAGTACGTGGGTTTTCAACCCATAGCATAGCAATTCGACCCATCTGTCTTCCGTTAAGGAACGTTCTTGTAGATCAGTGAGTTGAGTTCAGCTGCATGATATCTACCAAAATTTTCGGGTAGGCCTATCGGGGGTTTTTTTCAAGGATGTCGTAGTTACATAGAGGGTCCTTAAACCTTTATAGGGAGAGACAGGAACCTTTACGCTGCAAGGTGAGGAATGAGTCAAAGGAAGTTACGGTGGAGAGAGCGTAACTGTAAGTGTAGTGTGGTGGTGAAGTGTACTTTGGGCGTAGTAGCAGCAACCAGGAAACAGGAAGTTCAAGAGACACGAAGTTTGGAGCCGGGATTGGTTATTTTCCAAGGTTTCACTTCAGTAACAATCTTCGAGCCCATGTTGAGCGCTACTAGACCCATCGCGACGATGTATGGGGCCGAAATATTGAAGACTCGACCCAGGACTCTGAATGGTCAAAATTCGTCACTTTTCCGATTTACAATGATAGCTCTGTCCTTGCGGTTGGACAAAATCAATTTGAATGTCCTTTTTCGACGTTTTTCACTCGATTCCATTCTCTTTTCCATCTTTCACTCGCTCCGCCTCTAATAAAATTCTACTTTCT
The DNA here is from genome assembly GCF_905115235.1 of Hermetia illucens. NCBI lineage: Eukaryota > Metazoa > Arthropoda > Insecta > Diptera > Stratiomyidae > Hermetia > Hermetia illucens. The sequence goes on along the minus strand of NC_051853.1, from coordinate 16,140,592 downwards.
TGTTGAAACATTGCAGTTAAGCACTCCATATATCCCCCCTTGTTTTCTTTAAACAACAACCCGTGTAGTCCCTAAAATCCCTAAAAATAAGTCCTATATTCATGGCATGATTACACCAATCCATGACGGAAATCATTTAGGAAGAATCAATCGCAAATCCAAAACGAAAATGAATGTCTTCCTTAATTGCACCCTTGAAAAGTTAATCGCGCCTAAAAGGTATGCTCCTTCCGTTCTGCCATCAAACACCAGATTTACGCTTTTTTTTGCCTCTTGCCATGCCATTTTTTCCCCGAAACTTTCAAATCGGGAACAAATTGACAGTGAGGTTTTAATGGCTCCCCCATAAATAATTCCAATCTACATGTCCTCTGGGGAAAAACAATTGGAAAACAGGACAAGAAAAAGAGCCAACTCCGAGCAGAATAGACTGTAAAGGACCAAAGCATTGGGTAATCGGATATTTAGATTTCCCTTATGTCGTTTTCCGTTCTCATAGCGCCCTGAACCGAAAATAAAACCTTTTCCTTGATTGAATACGTAAGGTTCTGTTTTCGGTATCGATGGGGGTGGATGACGCTAGGCATGGTGGCCACGTCACCTCTGAAGCTAATTCAAATCAATTTAGATTTCGAGCTGCAGGAGGAAATGGAGGAGTGTGAATGATATGGTGCTGGGAAAGAGTCAAACTTGTCTGGGAATTGACAAGGGGATATGACAATGGGGGTGCTGTATAGGAAGTCAATATGAAAGGATACATGGAATTTTGTTAGATTTTTCAAACAAATTTTAGGAATTTCAGAGAAATATCAGGTGTCAGGTGATGAAGCTTAAATTATATAAAGGAGTATGTAAGCATATTCTAATTAGGTGCCATGATAAATGATAACGCCTTCCTGAGCGCATTTTCCATCATAAAGGTCATTTGTGGTAATTTTGCCTTGGGTAGAAATTGAGAAAAGGCGGAATTGGTATTTCTCGTTCATTAGGATTTGGAAAAGCTGACCCTTATACCTTTCATAAACTTCTAAATTGCTGATTATTATTTTTAAGGACATTTTCAAAAATCATGCTCCTGAACCGGTATGCCCAGCACTTATTTGGTACTTCATTTTCTGAGAATTTAGTTTTGGGCAAATAAATTTAATAAATAGACAATCTAGGAATCCATTCGTCATTATTAGCGAACAAGAATAGGATTTTCGAGTTCTGTTAGTGCCTGTGGTTTGACAGATCAATAGTTACTCTGTCATCCGCAGTGACTCCATGTTTCGTCACTCCTGAAGATTCAATTTTTTTTCTGAATGGTTCGCTTGGTATCTCTAATAATCTTATCACAAAATTCGTACACTAGGCTCGTTTCGTTATTTCCTCTATTTTGGCCCAAGGCTAGTGCCGTTAGTGCTCGGAGCAAAGTAGACCAGTCTTACCTCGTGTTTTTGAAGGACCTTTCTCATTTGATCGGTAATATCTCTGGATGTACATATGTAGTCTAGTTTGACATATTCGTTTGGAATGTTCCCACCTATGTGGCATGTTTGACTTGCTTGCTTTGCGTAGAAAATTAAATGCGTTCTCATCACTTGCATTTTTTTGAGTTAAGGCCCGCGACACGTCTCATTTCCGTCACAAATTGCCGAACGCGATATGGCGATTTTCGAGTCTCATTTCTCCCCCTTTTTTGACGTTTGGAGCGTTCGAAACAAGGCAAATCCTCTAACACTACGTTGGTATCTTAAAGTCTTTATACCACTCATATGTCCGAGTTTTCGACAGAGCAGATTCCCCTAAGGCTTTTTGAACATTTTTCAAAATGTTAAACAAACTCATTGGTCAGCGACCCATCCAAATTAAGATGCGACAAAAGATAAGTTGACTAAGCAGTAAACTGATGCCAGGCAGATACTCATGATGCATTGGCGCTAAAATATTGACATGTACATCAGCTAAGGCGATACCAATTTGCTTTAGCTGGGAGATTAGCGCCCTGTAGAATAGCATACTTTATTTTATGAGGATTCTTGTAAAGAGGATTTACTCACCCATGCTCATCAAAAGTCCTATGGATCGAACTTGTCCTTCGTCTTCTAATTTTATGTAGGACAACAGTTTCCTACCAGAAATCATCGAAGTTCTGTTGTTAGCTTTTTGGAGACTTCGTGTAGCAGAAATTTGACGGAACTTGCTATCGGACTTTAGGGTATCCTTTGGTTGGGGGCTTTAGAGAGACAGTGCACTTTAGGGGCTCCCGAAACTAAGCTGCTACGCTCCTTGAATTCCGGATATCTTTCCGAACAGCAAGAGAACATTGTGTTGTAAACCAAGAGAGAGGTTCTGAGTTGAGTAAATTAGCTAATTTATTTTTAGAGTCTTCCCTATCCTTCCTGCAATTGGCACGTTTCCTCACTAAACCCTTCAACCCTTTGGCTTCTCCTTGAGATGAGCTACGAATAAGTTTCGGATAATCATAAGAAATCCAAGTTATTTGGTTTTGAATCATTCCCAACGTATGCAATTGCTTGAAAATGACTTCGTGGGTAACTACTACTGCTGAAACAAACTCTTATTGCATTTGACAGGAAATCTCATCGAGCAAACGCTTCAAATCAGCATCGTGGAAGGTTTTTGGCTTTCTTTGGCACGGACGATCGTCAACATCGAAATCACCGTCTTTGAAACGACGGCACCAGAAGCGTCTCTGTAAACTTTTTGTAACTTTTGATGCACTTCAACTGCCGTTTTCACGGAATGAAAGAAGAAAATGAAAATTTTTCCGCAAGTGGCGATTATTTGTTTTTTTTTTTTTTGTCAAATGCGGCGTTTAGGTAAAACGTAGAGTAGCGAGTAAGTGATGTATGCAATATTATAAAAGTGATATCGATTAAAGTATATCACATTACCATCACCGAGCGCAATCCAACTATCATCAAAAATCATAACATCATCAAATATCACAATATCACTTAACATCATAACATCACCTCATTACTATCCAGTAGAGAAGTGATATTGATATTACTCTTGTGATAGTAGCGTAATGTTTTGTAATCCCAATGTATTCACATCACAATACATCTCTAGACATTACTGAGTAATATTGCAATGCATGGTTTGTTACTTGGATGATTTCCTGTTCTCCTGGTTGGCTTTAGTTCGGAAATGTTGGTGTTTTTCTTCTTTTGCAAAAAAGGTTCATTCTTTATTTATACCTACTTGGCGCTGCCGTACATTTTTACTATGGATCCAGGGTAAATATCACCGTTCTGATAAGCAATATTTCAAAATATCGGCTGGCAAGGGTAATATGTGATGTCCATAACATAACATCACATAATGGTAAATTTTGACCTGTAACAAGCCACACTCAAGTGTGCGACAATACCTGCAGTGAGTGAGGTGTCAGTCTTGCAATCTCTCAACATCGCATCCCTGATTGAAATTCCACCCACAACCATAACTTTTCGTGATTGTCTAAAGCAAATATCATAGAGCAGGACCTATTAAAGATCTGAGTGCTGGAATTACGCTTCTCCTGAGAAAGAGAGCATATACATTCCAAACTTGTCTGAGAGACACCAACGTGGAATTCCTAAAAATTTAGGGAAATTGATACGCAGTCACTTGCTCATAAGTAGTGGTTCATTTCGGGATGTGGTGACGGCTAGGAGGAGGTCCTTGAAACCACCTTATTAATTAAGGAACGATAACTTGATATGTGTGCCTGGCATTAACTTCTTTTCTCTTGGCCAATTCTGGTCGCTCTTTCTTGATTGCTTCGTTTGAATGGTCAGATTGTATACAGTAGAGGATCAAATTGATCGTTCTACCTCGTTGTAGCAGTTCATAATGGACAATTCCCTTCCAATCCTACCAAACATGTAGCATAGTCTTGTTTGCTGTCAATACAGGCTGTGAAGTTGTTTGTTGAGGGTTATCGGTCTTTGACTATGACTCATTCATTTTCATCGCCCGTAATGATAGACTTTAAAAATGATTCCATTTCGATGCTTCGCTGATAGTAATTCTGTCAACCAAATTTCTTTCTATTATTTCATGTGGCACTCAAACATCGAGTTTTTTTTAAATATCCTGCTTTTTTTAGATGATTCCAAATTATACGGCCTAATATCTGGTGCCATACAAGAACGGCCTAAGAAGATATACGAGTAAGTCAACCATCAAAACTGACAGGAGGCGGCCTTAACTGAATTACTGTCAAAACATTAGAAAATATCAGCAATTCTGTGAGACTCCGTAAAATTCTGGTCAATGAACAAAGAAACCCATCCTCTCTCAAAAAATCGTAGGGATCCTGGACAAAATTCTGAAGCTGCTTGTTCATATGCACTTGTCCTCCAGCAAAGAGGACTGTTAATTAGAACCCTGCCTGGAGATTATGCAGCCCTAGTCCTTTGAAAAAATCGAATCGATATTCATCGAGGATGAAAGGGGGGGGGGGGGGGTGTTATACAATGGATGGAGTCTGTTCACACTAGTTGACAGCTGCGAACTTCAGTCGGCGAAGGCTCATCACCTAGAATTTTACCTTCCTACAAACCCAATCTAGAGGAATTTTGGGCTAGACGCATGCAAATATGTACAGGATTACGGCGGTTTGCAGAGGGGACTGGGCTCTAGGTTACTGCGCTACCAGGCTCGACATACCTTAGAATTCAGGTTGTCGAAATTGCGGTAAGAAAGGACAAACCATCAGATATTTCCTTCGTGTTTAGATAATGAAAGTTCTAAATTTTCAACCACTTGATATCTGACCGGACGCATGGGGGAGCAACTTGCTCCTATTTTTTGGTCCACTAATTCCTCTTTTTGGACTCAGCAACCTCTGCTGCCAGAAATTCTCTGAATGCGACTGGCTTTTATGGGAGTGTGCCTGGATGTCAACCGTGTAGAGCAAGCACGTTGTAAACGTTGCATCAACCGATTGTCAACAAACCATTTCATGGGGAAAGAAAAAAGTGGATGACGGTGATTAATCGGTATTCCGGGCAAAGTCGTTAGAATTTACACCAAGCAAATACTAGCACTGAAATATTTGGTTGATCTGGCCGACTTAGGCCTATTTAATAAGTAATCACGCACTTCGTTTGTCCTTTGCAGGGAAATATGTTGAGTACATGCATTGGGTATTTTCCTAATCCGGGTGCACTGGCGGTATTACCATTTACTAGGCGCGGCTCCCATCCACTGAGGTGTGTTCCACGTTTCTTGTCGACCGAGAGGTAGTAGGTCATCAGGTATTTGGAGATACAGGCGCTCTACTTGTTTGAGAGGTGCACCAGGAATCGAAAAGCGTGCCAACAATCAGCGGAGGATCAAGGGTATAAAAAGCTACAGTAAATAGAGGAGTTGAAATGCCGACAAAGAAGCAAGGAAGGAACAGCTGAGTCCCCTCCGAAGTTACAGTTAGAGCCAAGCAGTCCATTGTAGGTAACCAATTCTTTGGAGACCTCAGACAGATCTCTGGTTGTAGGGTGGTAATGTCTGATGCCTAATTATCTGGGAAACGTAAAACTGCTGGAATTACAAGAATATTTATCAGAATATAACGAAAATTAATAAGAGGCTTCAGGTACTCATAAGGTAAAGCACATTCCGAAAGGAGCATAAAATCGTCACGAAAAAAAGCGGGCGAAGGAATACACAGTAGGGTCAAGGAAGATCTAGAACTCCCCAATTTAGGGGTAAAATATAAGCAACATCAGATGGTCCCACAATGGAAACAATCAACAGAGCGCAAAAAAGGTGCAGTGGCGAGATCTGGCTCTTATCTCTGAAATTGTAAAGGTCCAAAATGGGCTCCTGAAGTAGGCAAAGAGAAAGGAAGTGAAAAAAGCTGGAAGTATTTGAGCCTAAAAGCCAACTCACTCCCCAAATAAATCCCTAACAGCTGGTGGCCTGATTTGTTCTTAGTGGATCCAAATCCTCACGTGCGGACTCTGGCCCCGACCTTCAAGTGGTCTAGTTGGAGTGGACTGGCTTTTCAAGACTTTGAAACCTACGCTTAGCAATAATAAAATAATTAAACCGAACTTTCAAATATCGTGCGTGATGAAGATGTATGTAGCCATATACTGTTAACTTATAATTTTAACAGATATTGAAGCTTATTTAAAGGTTACACTTTATAGGGAGATCTACGCTTTTTGATCCCATACTCCCTTATTCCAGGAGGCTATATATATTCTGTGCAAGATTGCTGTCAACGATCGGGATCAGAAAGATTGATTGTCGAAGAATGCAAAAACCTTGGTGAAACCTTGAAAACCTTCAAGTGGAATCGACCTCAAGATGGACCCTTCAGCGACGTGGTCAGGAGTCACTTACGTGTGGCGCTGGCCACCAGTGGCAACCTATTATCGGAGGTGTGGCCCAGTGTTAAGGCCAGGCTATCAGAGATGGCCATCGAGCATTTGCTGGACGGCAAAGGAAAATAGGGGAGTGTACCCACTATTTTTGTTTCATCCAGGTGGGCCATAGGTTCTTTGTCATAGCATGTAAGGACCAATACACTAGGTGGCTCACATCTGATTGCTGAAGATCCACATGGATAAGGACAAGCTCTTCTAATACGTGCGTCTTCAAAACCTCAGAATTCTAACGAAAACGGGGTGGTAATCAAGGAGGAGGAACCCCAGTCAACCATGTCAGCTCCGCGTAAATATAGCGTGAGAAAGGCGGACTTTAAAGCCTGATGAGTCTCTCCTTATTGTTAACACGAACCTATTGGTGTGGAACAGGGGTAGAACATCACCGTTCGATTTCCCTAGCTCGGAGAATGTTGACGGTTGCGAGGAGGTCCCTGATATCGCCCTACTAACCGACAATGGGACTTTCAGGATTGAGCTCTGGAGTGTATCTGTAGACATCCTGCTCAGATCATAAATAACACTTTCAGGGACCTCATGAGAATCAACTGGAGGGAGTTTTGTCACATTATCAAGAACAAACTCTCCAGTATTTAAATTGACAGCATTGGCACGATAGAGGCGCTGGAGTTGAAGGTCGGGGCTCTGAAAAAAGTCTCGTGCTAGATCTATCTAGCGGTCCTGGCTATGTTATTGACAGAACATTGAAAGCACCAGCGAATTTGCAAGACTCAGTAAGATTCTGTCCGAGGGATATAAAACCTACCTCTTTCTTAAAAAGTCGGAATCTTCCAGTGAGACCCTGGAGCTGTTAGTTCAGACGCATTCCGCCGGCCAGCCTCAGTCGTGCAGAATTATCAAGCGATGATAAAATCGGCTGAGCTATAAACAGCGCCAAGCAGTGATGGTAAGTAACCAATTCTTTGGAGACCTCAAACAGATTCTTCGTAGCTAGATGCTACTCCCTGGGCCCTTCCCACAGCAGTTATGATACCAGGCGGTTTTTGGTATCAAAACCGCACATCACAGCGCTAATTGGTCGGAACCGTCACTGACATCTAAACATGCTTTCGGATGGTCAAACATTTTGATAGTTTTGGTATTTCTTCCAAAGAAATGCTGCCAGTTTTTTTGGAATTTGAAGAGTTTGGTGGGAATGGTACTATTGTTAACAATCCTAGAGCCGGTTCGAGCTGTGGCTATGTAAATTTACTACTCTTCTAAGTCATTCAAGGTCATCATTTACGCTACAAATTATGTACAAATGCGCTGGTCTTCTTCGCAACTGGGGTTGCAGGTTTTGCGACTTTGAGCTCCGAATGCAAGATAAAAGATACTATAGTGTATTTTCATCATTTTTCCGATCCTGCACTGACATCTATACCTTTAATTGGATCATAGATTGGTTGGAATATCTTGACCTGCAGGAACTAAAAATCTATGGAAGCTTTTCCCATTTTTCTACTCTATGGATGAGTGTGAAAGTTCCTGCGTATTCCCAATAACAACTAACAAGAATAGCTAAATGGAAACGTTCCTATTTATGAATCTATAATCTTTATCTACGATCTATCTTCATCAAGCAATTGAATGAATTGCCAATTACACGACACGCTTTTCCGAAATGAGTATTGCATGTACGAGTCGTCCTCACACGTGACTCTCGACAAAACTGTTCACTAAAGATAAGTGAATTTCCAACGACCAATCTCAGATAACCTCCGAAAGTTATTTGACTATCGATTATAATCCTTGTGCACTCATAACCCAGCGCTTTCAGACGTTAGCTCCCGTATCAAGCGATACGAAAAGTTGCGTGTGAATAATTTATAAATCTCTTTTCGCATTTAACCCTAATCGGCTCGGCCATGGATTAATAAAGGCTATAAGGGAATCACAAAAAAGTGGAGTGTAGTAGTAAGGGGACCCACTAATCGAGTGGACTTCAAGTGGAGAGAAGGGGACGACAAGAGCTCTAGAATTTTATGCAGATTTTTGATGCGGACATTTTAAATCTCCATTGTTGGGTGGTGGTGGGAAGTGTAAAGGCAAATTTGCCTAGTATGGAGAACAGTTGGTGGGGGTCTAGTATGTGTACATAGGAACTAATCAATATTGGAAATTATGTTGCGTTCCGTGAATCTTACAATTAAGAAAAGCCGTTAAAAATAAACATGCAATATTTTATTCATGAGATGTAGCCCCCTTGAGCCTGGTGGTGCGCTTTATGGTTTCGGCGAAATTAGTGTTAGCGTTAATGTTTTGTAGGCTTTTTCAGGTGGTAACTGAAAGTCATGTTGTTCACCTGGAGCTTTGGATGAAAAATGGGGATAATAAATTTTAGGGACCAAAGTTTTGTTTTTGGATGGATAAGATAGTTTCAGGATTAGGGAGTGAGGTTCGTGTTATGCTTAGAATGTCATTATTGTCCTGATAAGGGTTTATAGGTACCAATAAAAGTTAGCTTAATTGAAATATTTAATCGGATTTGAGGAAGAGTTTAGAGTCTACATCCTTTCTATCCAGGTCCTGTGATATTACTTAATTTTCGTCCAATTTTTGCGACTCACTCTGCTGGTTATCAGCTTTTGCTCTCTGCCTGTCAGTTAAATACTTGCCTGACTATGTTTTTTTCTAGGCTCCAGAGAGTGTGTCCAATTTAAGGCCAATTGCATCGCCCAATTGGAACTAACATACTATCGATTCCTTCCTTGAGTCTTGACAAAAAGATGTTGTCTACAGTCCTTAGGCAACTGTTGACGAATGGCGGTGACATCGTTGAAGTTTAACAGGAATGTCTTGACATATGAGATGCTTCGTCGAGTACCGCATTGAAGAGTATTCTAGATAGTGGACATCCCATATTGTCATTCATACCAGCGCACCCAACTCGTCATTGTGTACTATAATTAGGTTCGTACGTACCGTACTTCTGTGGTCAGTACCCCCTTTTCCGTTTCTGAAGCTGTCTTAGCTCTGGATGAGTAGATTGCGTGATATCCTCTTGTTTGTCAATATTCGTATTTTCTCATTCAACACTCTTGTCCTGACTCTTCGCTGTTTCTTCAAATTTTGCCATTTTGCCGAAGGCCCGATATTATGCTTGAGTTCTATGTTCTTCTGGTCAGGAAGCTCTCTTTTTTGACTATGCTTTCATTTTTTCATGTCTAGCTCTTCCATTCTTAGAGACTTCTTGTCTGCTTGTCGGTAGTTGATCTGAAGGTTTTCTATGTCTATTTTGCTGTTTCTTTTTTGAAGTTGTCTCTCCATTCTTTGCTTAGTTTTATGACTACCATTTGCAGTATGCAATCGTGGTCTATAGCTTTTTTCAGTCATATTCGTAATTTTTCCAATCAAATTCGTATTTTTGTTTTGTTTGGACTTTCCTGAGTAAATTCTTTTTCGGAACGCCCACGAAATTGCTTGTAAAAATACGAATTTGGTGTCAGAATTGCGAATTTGGTTGGAAAACCTATGAACTTGATTGAAGAAAGGCATATACGGCTGCCTCTCTTCTTATCCATATATATAGTAGCTTCTCCTTCCAGTTGCGACTAATTCAGATGTCTATTCGGTTTTTTTTGTTTGCCTGTCTGAGAAACCTATGTGTATTTATGAGCGGTCTTTTGAGAGAACATTGCCCAACTTATTATTAGGGTGTTTCGTATGCCAATAAGGCGTCGAAATGCAGCAGTAATTGTAGTAAAGATGGTGTGTATAGAATCCTACTTCGATTATTCTTCCTGAGGTCGGTTGCCAACTCATAAGGCTTCTCTTGTGGCTATAATTTCTACACCATCGACTCTGGTGCTTCCTTCATTGCTTAATCACCATATTAATTCTCATCGTGACAACCTCACCTGTTTCTGCGATCTTTTCCACTGATCCCCAATACTTCAATTTTATATATTCCATTTCTGTATCCAACTTTCATACTTCCACTGGATATCTGTAGGTTCATAGTATGTGCTCCAATGGCCGTTGTCATATTGTTCCTCCGTTTCTGAAGTCTCCGTTTCAGGTCACTCTAACACCATGTGGGTGATTAGCCCCCAATGGCTATGAAGTTGTAGATTTTATGTTTACTTATTTTTATTTGCGGGTCTGACTTTCTGAAAAATTGGAGTATTGAGGAAAAACGTGTGATCCCGCCTCTGAGAGTTCAGACACACAACACTTAGGAACGTGGTCGCGGGTTTGGGACATTGACAACGTTTTTTTTGCCTTATCCAGGGACAATCTGACGAGAGAATGAATTTAGTAATATGCATTATTCCTTCTTTTTCTCTCGTCCTAATACTCCTTAGCTTTCCCAATTTCCTCCTTTCGGTGTAGCAATTCCCATCCTTACATACCAATTTCAACTTCCACGCGTAACTTTTAATTTTTTTTTAATTAATTGATTTTATTAAAATAAAACTAACAACTGGACCTTTTCGCCTAGCCCCAAGAATTTAATTAAATTTGCACAATTTCAAATTTTATTTTAACTTCTTAAATAGTGCAAGCCAATATTGATATTCAGCTCATTTTCTCATACCTACATAATTTTGGAATGTTGCTGTATTCACAACGCAACGCTCTAACATAGCGAAGGGATCACCGTTTTTTTGGGTTCATGCTCTTTCTAGTGTTCTTTTGTTTCTGAGCGAGGCATGGGATGTTGTTATTGTCGTTGAGCCGGCATGAAGTTCAAGGCCATCTTTCACAGAGTCCGGATGAGCTGGACCGAGACCGGCTGATGACTGGACGGCTGAAAAGCTGAACCGAGGACTTTAGTTTAGTCCGAAAAGTGTATCGATTGTATGAGGCATTTCGAAGTGAAGTCATTGCTTTGCGTTTCCCGCGATTTTCGTTCTCCATCAGTGAAAATTCTTATAAAAACTGTAGATTTTAGCTCGTAGGATTTTCCGTAGTTGTTCCCTAGCTCTTTCGGGCAGTTTTCTTTGAATATTGTGGATTTTATAGCCTGGAAATTTGCAAAATTAACGACCGAACATGGTCTAAGTGCGAAACTTTGCCTTTGTCAAGTGGAAAATTTGAATCACAAGAAGTACAACTTTTTACATAATTTTTTTTTATGACTTCTTTTTCTTTTATTTATATTTCTGGAATTTTCCTTTCTTTTATTTTCGTATTTATTTTCTTTTTCTTTTTTTGTTACCAATTTCTATTTTCCTCTTGATTTTATTTTATTATTCTCTTGGTTTTCGTGTTTGATATCGGTTGAATGGACAATAAATTTTATTCAATTCTTCTTGGTTTGAGGGCATCCTATCCCCCTTCTCCTCTCTAGTTCTGCAAATCTCTTTCTAGTAAGGGCCTTGCTCCAATGTAATGGCCTGAGGATGTTAAGGCAGGGTGGAAACATCAAAGGCTGCGCCTCACAATACATTTGAGGCAGAGGAAACCAGGGAACTAGGATGCGATCCGTCATGGGTCCCCTCTTCCGATCGCGGCACTCGGGCCCCGAGTTTTTCAGATTTGGGTCGCCTGTTGATCATTCGATAGGCTCGAGCGAATCCCCTTTGTGTTTATTATTCGCGATCTGGTGCGGACCAATGTATCGTAAGGGACACGTGAATTTGGGATCGAAATGCCCAAAGGACCCCACCACATTCCCGAGCCTGTCTAGCATAGAGACGTGTAAACACGTGTTGACGGAGCGCTTCGATCGAGCCTTAATATTTGTGGACTCGGTCAATTTCGCCACCTTTCCTTTTCTGGGTCTCTCGGTCCTCTCTGGCCACTAAGGATGCGCTTTTGACCATCTCAATCCCAATGAGTTATTATGACGTAACCTAACACGCTAACCTCTCTCACCGAGGCGTAACGTAGGAGAACACTAGTCACAAATATGAAGACTTAATATCTATGAGTTTAATATTTTTTTCGTTTGAGGATAGAGTGGTCCTGAGTCCCACTAATTTTGAGGAGCAATTTACTCCTTTCTCCTAATTTCCAAACCTCATTTTTTCGACGAATATCTTTTCAAATATTTACTAAGGGTTTCGCCGTCAAGGCAGAGACAACTCATCAGACATTGCTTCACTTCTGCCTTGAAGAGCAGTGTGACCAGGTGCACCTACAGGTTTTGTTGGCTCCGAATACATTAATTCAAAAACGCGAAATGAGTATGATTTTATTAAGATTTTTCCCTCTGGAATCAGTTGGTTTGCGGCTGGTCGTAGTCCCTTTGTGGGTACTACGTGCTATCTGTACTTGATATCCCAAATCGCGGCAGAGAGCTCATTGAGCTCTGTGTTGCGTCGGCTTCCAAACGAATGCTGGTACCCAAAGACGGTGGAAGTGTTGGATAAGCCTCGTATCCACCGGTATAAATGTCAAGCATGTATTTAGCATAAATTAGTGCTTCTATCCAAAAATGAAAGGTGTTGATAAATGTTTTTTTTCCTGTTCTGCGCTTTCATGGGCGGTCAAGTTAGGCTCTTTGGTAGGAATTCACCAAAAAATATTTTTACTCCTATAACCCATTCGAGCTAGGACTGAGCTATTGGCATCGACATCCGATACATGTTGTTTATAAGAGGCATTATTTGATACAGTACATGAGATTATTCTTTCTCCCTCTAACACACAGAGTCTTCTGGCGGAGTGGATCGCTTACTACTGAGAAGAAACCTTTCTATCTATCAAATCTCTCCGTTACTATAATATCTATACAATTGTCACGGGATTTTTCTTTTTTATACTTCAGTGCGCCTATTTAGATATTTTCCTACTTCTGCCAAGCGATAAACCTGGCCCATATGTGAAAATCGTCCAGATTATTCATTGAATAAAGCTTTTTCCGAGTGCTTTCATCTTGAGTCTGTAAAAGCAAGATAGTTATATAGGAAACATTCTCCCCTTCTGCTTGTTGACCATAGATAGCTAAACCAATTTTAGAGTCCTCGTGTTGTCCTCTTGAATATCAGTGAAAATATCGTCCTAGCGTTCTTCTATGTTACTTGTCAGGAGAAGAATTTCTGGGTTTTTTGCCGTATAGAAGTATTGATTGCTAAGTATGAGTATAATTTGAGCTCTATTGACTTTGCAACTGAGACCACAACAAAATTTTTGGTATAACTCAGAATAATCTACACCTTTAATACTAAAAGCCTTGACACATTCGACATTGAAAAAGGCAGCGAACTTTTCGATCCACTATACTTTAGACCTCAAAAATTTTCAAATAATTGTCACTTTTTCGAAGGATACCATGCCTCGAAAACGCGCTGTTTAACTGGCGGGAAGTGTCAATAGAGGTAGTGTACATGACAGTTTAACAGAAGCTTGGGGTCGTTCCATCATTATCGGTGACCGTTGTTCTTCGTTTAGGACCTCCTTGACAAATAAATTGGTAATGAACGACCAGCAACCGAGCCTCAAAAAAAAAAAATGATCGTGATTCAGACCCCACGTCATACGGTCCTTGGTTGAGCGAAGGTGGATTACAGAGCCCTTGTGCGTATTTTCGGTCTGAGGTTAGGCCGAATCGTCGTAAGTCGCAGTGGTCCAACGCTGTTTCTGACGCGCCTCCTTTTCTGGATTTACTTCCAAGTCACTGGTTTCCGTTCGTTGTGACCTGGATCTGCATCAAGTCCTTTCTGCGCCATCCTTTCTTATTTTGTATCCAAATAACCTAATAACCGATGTCGATAAATTAAAGAAACAGAATAAATGTAAAGGAAAACAATCACTACTGTGTTTTGCTTAACGCTTTAGAAGAAAGCCACCTTTAAGTCACTCCGTGGGCAAACAAAAATGATAGATAAAGAACGGAATAAATATGTACAATAGGTCGTGCAGATGCAACCTGCGAATTCCCGCCTCAAATTGTCAACTCTCAAAAATGTTTGCCTCACAACCTCACCGTCACAGAGAACAAGATAACAAATTAAAACAAGAGGAGGAGTACCGACGAACAAGAAAGAATATTGAACAAAGAGATTGCCGTTTGACAACCACTAGGGAAGGAAGACATTAACTTCAAGCAAAGGGAAAGGGCGTACTCCCAAAGCTTGTAAAACCAAATCAAGTACACGTGGAGCTTAGTCAGGAACAAAGTTGAGGGTCGGAATGTGGTCATTGGGCGATGGCCAAAAATCATCAGAGTTAGGTCTGTCCTTTTGGTGGCTTCCGGCTAATTCTTGTAGCTTTTGACCATCATTAGAAATACTGTTCTTCATCATCAGGTGATTGAACTCTCTAACACTAGACCGAGTAAAGTATTACTGGCACACTTTCTACTATTTGTATCCGTTTTACGGGTGGTATTATCAGGGAAGCTAGCGATCAGTCTTATGGTGTCGACAGCCGATTTAAACGCACGGAACCAATGCTACCAATCTAGTTACCTTTGGATACCGTCAACTCTGGATAATAGTCTACTTTTTCCTGAAATTAGCGAAGCTCGCTTTCGATGTTGGTGTCCTGAGTAACTTGGCAAGCAGGTTAACTTTCAGACCAAATTAGATGTCCTCTAAAATGCATTTCTCTTGTTTTAGATTTACTTGACTGACACTTCCCAATGTTCGTAATTTCGTAATCGTGTCAGTCTATCTCCCTGCCAGTATCTCTAACAGGGAGGTCAACACGGCCTAGATCCAGCACCACAAATTTTCTCCTATTTCAGGAAGCAAACGTCTGTGGAACATGGTTGTTGGTGACGCTAAGCGGAAGTGTTGGCGTCAAATTTGGTCTGACTTTTCTGATTTTCTAGCTTTGCAGGACAGCCCCCCATCCACCTATCTTCATGGTATCCTTAGATATCCCACTGTTTCTCAGCCCTTCTCTCTAGTAGAGCTGACGGTTGCATTGCTAAGGCACAAGCGTGTCTTCGTCCCTGGTACTGATAATATCACTTACCAACATGTATGCTGGTTGTCACAGGAAACATTCTCTGCACTGCTACAGGGGCATACCCTTATCTGGTACAGGTTGAGTTCTCCAAAGGGTTGGTCTATTATTCGGTAGTACCCATCCCAAAACACTTAAGAACCGAGAACTTTGGACCAGTTACCGCTCCATTTCTCTCATTAATGTGTTTGCCAAACTGGTTAGCTCCATGATCAAGGTTCGTATCAATGATTTTATTGATGATTGCCTGCTAACTGCTATGGCTATTCGGCAGGTAAATCTACGTCTGCTTGCAGCAATGATATCCTTCTAGACATTTCGATAGCAAAAGGTAAAAGTCAGCAGGTGTTGATGCTGTGTGTTAATGCTGGATGTGAAGAACGCCTATGAGAAGGTTGATCTGCTTTCCTGCTGAGATTGTTTTATGGGTATCAAGGATAATGTCCAATGTTGTTTGATATATATCAACATTCCTGATATCTATACTCTGATAGCATTGAAATCTTCCAATATGCAGACGATTTCCTCACGACTGGACGATTGGTTGTGGACTTCCAAATGTTTGCAAAGGCAGGTAAATGTGTCTGTTAATGAATCCCGAAGATTGGGCCCAACCAATTGACATAACCAAATCCCAGTCTATATCCTTCAAGGGAAGTAGAACAATAATATATAATAATGTTATCCTTGCCTGTGTCAAATCCATCACCTTTCTAGGCAGGGAGATAACGAGGACGAATTCCGTCAGAGACCACTTGAACTACATTATTCTTAAAACCGTGAAGGCAGGCAGGTTGATTAATTTTTCAACTCGTTTTTCTTTGGTGGACATCCCGTAAGGCGGTCAATCTTTATATATCTGTGGTAAGACCCATTATAGAATGTACCGCTGCGTCCACTATGAATCTGCCAAAATATTTTGAAAACACATTCAACTCAATATCTGCTTGTATGCTGGTGCTGATCAGGATGCTTGGGGCTGATCAGAACTACCCCATTGCACCAGTTTTTTTGCTTTAGCGAACGAATCACCTCTCCGTTTCAAAAGGTCCTTCCCGGCAGCTTAAGAACTCCTTAAATTAAAGGAAAGAAATCCCAAAACCTATCATTTGGTGGTTCAGAGCCCGGATGCTGAAAATGGTCTCTCCTTGATCTATAAGGCGTTCCGGAGCTTGTTTGACACTGTAATCCCCAATGTTATTCCCGCATGACGGTCGTATGACGGGCCACCTGTGCCCAGGTGGCGGCTGCGTGTGGCAGGTTGGTGGGGGGGTCTTAAATCAAGGGGTTTTCTGGTTCTGGCGTCTGATGCTACGTTCATGCGTGGTGGGTCCTGCCTATGTGGATGTTGATCCGGACGGGACGCAAGTCTCACGTTTTCCCTTGGATGTCACTTGGATTTTGGCGGCTAAGCTTTTTCTGTTTGTTTGTTTTGCAAGTCTCTGGGCTCTAGCCCCACAAGTTAGGTCGAACCCTCCCCTCTGGATGTAATGAAGGCAACTCAGGAACACTCCTATAGAGAGTGGGAGGATGACTTTTTAGGGATATCACGGGTCAAATATGTGTCAGTGATATCACTGGACACTTGATTTCCGTATATTTTGCAACCTTGTCAGAACTCAATTTTAAAAAAATCTAATAAATAAATGAGCGTTTCAAAGAAAAACAATAGACGAGATGAATCCTCTATTTTAACACAATAAACGCAGTTTTTAAGGTGGGAGTTAATTGCTGGGAAACTCTAATTAATTGAAAGGTGGTTACTCGGGTGATCATCAAGGTTAAGTGTTGTTCGCAGTAGTTAGTACAAAGATAGGGGACCAAATGGAGAAATTTTTCCCTTTTTAGCTGAAAAATAGATTCAGTGAATAAACGATACTAATAAATAAAGCATTCAATTTTCCCATTCTTTTTGTCTATCCGTTTTGATAGTGTTTAAAATACCGGTTTCCACAATTTATATAAATAATAATTTTCACACCACTTACATCAGGAAGGACGTATTCACCTAGATGCGCCCTTAAACCCAATACCATAGTTCCGGTACTTTCACTTGACACGGCCGCAATAAATACTTAACAAGTTGTGATTTATTGCTCTCCATATGTATTATTCCCAAAATTATTATTTTTACGTGAGCTAATTAAAATGAATTATGATTCAAACTTATTTTCGACCACGAGCTTGCGATGATATGTTTACCGAATAACAGAGACAATGGGTTTAAAACTTATGTTATGTTGGCATCTGGGTATTTTATCATAATCCAGTGATGTTGAGCTCCAGTTCCTCACAAAGTGCATATTTGATTATCGCAATGGCGGATTTGTCATTGTTGGTAAATGGAAAAGGATGTTTATGTAACCGAATAATACCCCCCAACATAATTAATTGAGTTTACATAAATCGAGAACGTGGTAAATGATGAGTTGTTGAGTTTATAGATGACAGTGGACTATCATAGTTTTATAGATGATTGAGAATGACTGATGAGAGTCAGAGTAAGAAAGGACGATTGAGTTTAAATATTTCATAAATTTATTTGGGGTAATGAACCATTATTACTCATTGATTAATCAAACTCATTAAATTATTTTCTACTTTAAATTTTTGACAGTTGCTTTCATTCTGCTGGTATAAGTCGAATTAAACTAACGTTATTAAAGAATGATGGGGATGAACAGAAATCATAGAGGCATAGCTATCTAATCACTGAAAAAGGGATGATTTTTTATTAGACGAGCCCGCCAGGTGCAGCCAAAATTTTCAGATTAGCGAGGAAGTATCCGGGGCGCATAATTCTTCGTTAATTAGATACGCATTGCCTTAGGTTATTCTTTCAGCATTTTGGCAGTAAATCCTCTCTCTCATAGTAAAGTGAACACTTAAGGTCTAGAACCTCCGTTCATTTGGGCGACAGCCACAGGAGCGGAATTATTTCAAACTCAGAAATTAGCTAATATTGAGAGATTCGCCAGTACCTAAGTATACCTGACCTAAAATGTTCCGTCAACACGCACTGGTAGGCTTCTGCATTAGCCAAGCTTGGGAAGTGTGGGCTGGTCTTTTGGTCTTGGAGCTTGACCACACGCTGAGTCGGAAGAACCAGATCCAAAAGCGAATATATGTTGAGGATCCACATCGGATCATTTTTTCATCAAAGTCTAGCTTTGGATGACGTTGAAGCATAGCCTTCCTGGGTTCTACCTTACCTTAGCATTTCGGGGTCTAAATTCTTCCGAAATGCATCTATTTTACTAAATTTCATTTAAATTTCTATTGTAAATAGGCTGACGTGCAAACATTACCTTTTCACTCACTGCACAGTGTCTTTGATTCAGGTGCTCATTTACAGTTGAATCAATTCGCTTTACAAATCTCACTGTCACAATCTTTCAAGACAACCCTCTCGCGACGTCGTAAACATCGCCTTCAAGCTGTGGATCACTACACTCATAGTAGAAGTGATTCATCTTGTTGCGAAATAAGCTGAAATATTTCCTTAAGTTGTTCTGCAAATGCAGTTCCCTTCTCTTCATCACTGTGTGCCCAGGTGACATCAGAAAATACTATGGAGGTTCACGCTCTTCGAACGTTTCGTCACTTTCTAAAGTAATCAGCAACTATTGGTTCAATTTCTTAATGGTTTTTCAAGATATTGGTAAAACCTGCAGTTTTTAATTTTGAAGGATCAAGTGAAGTTGCTTCTTTTTATGGTGTTGGTTGCCTATCTAACTTTGGAAACCGAGTTGTTTCCAACTCTGGTCTTAATTTTCTTTTCTCGCTTAACAGTTAGTGCTTAACAGGTAATGGCGGCTTCAGCTGCAGCATTACGTTCTTAAGCAGATGCAACAAACCAGTAGTGTTCAATCCCTACTTGATGTCGAGTACAGGGTTGCTGGGCAGTCTCAGGTTCTCTATACCAACTCCGCGGGACTTGCAGAAAATTCTTCACGATTCACCTGCGACCAAGAAAGGTCGTCTGTGGCCATTAAAGCGCCCTTCAGCATCCTGTGCCACAGCAGCTTGCGTATTGAACGCACTCAGATGCAAATCGTGATGGCCATGACATCGAAAAACAATTTTTGATAGCGAAAGTTCCTGAACAAAAGCCTAATTTAGGCCTAAAATATGGCGGTTTTACGTTCAATGTAGTTCGCACCCATGTCGTGCTTGAGATTATATATAAAGGAGTGATTAGTACCTTAACGACTTTCGGTCACGGTTAACCCAGGACGACCTAAACAAAAAAGTATCTTAATCAATACATTATGGGATCTTGAGGTGGGAGAACCGAGGGGACCCTCGGTAGTCGAATTTAAACTGTGGAAGAACTTCGACCTTTCCTAGGAATGATGTACTATTACAGGGAATCATTATCTAATCTGGCTAGTCTAGGTGAAAATATGAAACCACTCGTTCTGTTCACAATGATAAACAAATTAGAACCATTTGGATTGCAGAGACAGAAAAATTTCTTCACTTCCTTAAAGAAGGACTCGTTGACGTTGCGACGAAAGCTTCTTCTCACCGTGTATTCGGTTCAATCACGGGTCTAAATTGTCGATGAGCCGCGCAGTCCATCTGCCCCTTGGCTCATTTGCCAAGGAAGTTGCCACTCAGTAAGTGTGTGTTGACGTTCTTTACCGGCAACCACCTCTCTTAAGTTCCCGCCTTTACGGCGGTAGATAGCTTTGCGCTCCTTGGCGAGGAGGGCAATGGGGATGACTCCCGTGATAACCATCACAGCCGGTTTGGAGACGGTGTGATAAGCAGACGCCACTCGCAAAGCTTCCCGCCTCTGCACTTCAGCAAGGCGCTTACGATGCCCCTCCTTGTCAAGGGCATCAGCCCATACCTCCGCCCCATAGAGCAGAACCGACTGCGTTGCTCCCATAAGGAGACGTCTCCTAGTAGATATATGGCCCCCAACATTCGCCATTAGTGGACTCAAGGCCGCAACTCCAGCTGCAGCCCTGTCTGCTGCTGCTTTAATTTGCTCGAAGAAGCTCATCTTCCAGCAGGGTCGGGATTCTCCTTCTGGTCAAGACGACTACTTCGGTTTTTTTAGCGCCTGTTCAACAGTGCGTCCGGGAACAAGTGCCGCAGCGTCGTCTACATAACCGACCAGGTGCGACTCTTCGGGCATATCGAGTCTCAGCAGACTATCATAGGAAGCGTTCCAGAGGTCTGGCGCTAGAATGGATCCCTGTGCTACTCCCGACGTGATTTCCATCCTCTTTGGGCCTCTAGCGTATCATAAAGCAGGGAGCAATCTTTCAAATACTCCCTCTATATCCGCAAGAGATAGTTTAGCACGTGAAATGAGTTTTCTAATGTGCCTAGCATCCATCCATCCATCTTACGGAATTGAAGGCATTTTGGACATCAAGCGTGATGAGGAGCAGTATCCATCGAGACCGGAGGCTGTGTGCCTCGGTTCCATGAACTGCACCTACGGCCTCCATAATAGCATCCACTGTGGATCTCCCTGTTCAGAACGGGGGGATAAGTCCCCGGCGGCGCGGATCGTTTCAGCGATTCTACTCTTGATGAGCTTCTCGAGCACTTTTCGGCCGTGTCAAGCATACACAGCGGTCGGTATGCAGACGGGACCTCCAGATCTCCCTTAGCCTTGCTGATCAGCGCGATTCTGGCCGCTTTCCAGCGATAAGGAAAAATGCCCTCCTTCAAGCAAGCGTTGAATGCCTCTAGCAGCAATTCTGGCCGTTGGCGGAACACCACGTTGTAAACTTCCGCCGGGATGCCATCAGGACTTGGCGCCTTCTTGTTTTTCATAGTGAGAACCGCTTCTTCGGGCTCTCTTATTGTGAAAAGGGGCAATCCTCGACGCTTTTCGTGCTATTGACATCAACCCGTAAAGAATGTCTGGGAAACAATGCCCGCACAATGCGGTCCATCTGGTCGGTACTTAGAACGCTGGGCTTCCGCAGAGCCTCGATTTTCCGGGTGACAAGCTTATAGCCAAGTCCCCATGTGTCCTCATTCACCTCGTTGACAAAGTTCTGCCAGCCGCGAGCTTTGCTTTTATTTATAGGACTGCGGAGTCTCCTTTTTGCTGATCTATATTGTGCCTTTATGGCGCATGCCTCCTCGTTGATGTGCAAACGTTGTGCCAAACGGCAGGGATTATGACATTCCTTCCGTAGTGTCCACCAGTACATAGAAGGTTTGTCCCGCCTGGGGTCCCACCGAGGCATGGAACCCTCACACGCCGTCGTTATCAGGTTCATTACTGAATTTACGATGGTGTCAGCTGTGACCCTACCATCCCCCGGAGTGTCCTCCAGCGCGGCCCTGCTTGCTCCAGGAGCTTCAACGAACTTCCCGATGTTCACCCCCGCGGCATTCCACAAGTAGAGGGATCGCCGCGTTGGTGCTCGCCGGCAAGTAGCGCCAACCACTTCGATCGCGATGTACTGATGATCACTTGTCGAGAAGTCTTCTAGGACTCGCCACCCGTCCACCGATGATTCCTGAGATTCCGACGCAAAAGTGATGTCAGAAATGCTTCCTTCACTGCCTGGGCGCCGAAACATTGGCGTGGATCCAGTATTTAAAACTACGACCCTGGTTCTTGCCATTATTTTCAGAATTCGTTTCCCTCTGAAGTCTGACTGACGAATGCACCATTCAAGGGCCCTGGCATTAAAATCACCGCCTACCAGGGTTCGTCCCTCCGTGCTCGAAACGGTGTCCTCCAGAGCAACAAGCCCGCGCCGAAAGTCCGACATCGTCTCCTTCGACGTCAGGTAAACGCTAAAAACCGTTATCCCTAAACATCGATCCAAACAAACCCGTTCCCTCGGGCTTCGGCAAGAACATGAAGTCGAACATCGTCCCAAACCCAGATGGCAGCGATGCCTGATAAGTCAAGATGCCATGAGGACGGGTCCTTGTTTCGATATTGCTCGCTAATTAGCACTATATCAGCATTTACTTCCGCAGCGAACTGTGCTAGCAACTGGTGAGCGGTTGCATTGCCGTGAATGTTAATTTGTAAAATGCGGATCATGCTGTTCGCACCCTAGCGTTTTCCAATTTTGCCCTGAAGATTGGACACCGTCCTGAACTCGCAGTGTGTGCGGCGCTCTCAAACGAGTCCAGACACCTGTAGCACTTGGTGGGTGGACTATCCGCATTCGGACCCTGCATATTACCCATCCAATTTTGATTCTCCCGCTGCTTTTGACCTCGAGCATTTACAGAGGTGATACCTACCCGGGCATTGGTTATCTCTGGACATTCACGCTTTATCGCCTCCTCCACTTCGACCTTTTCTATGAGGCAGTCAAGATCTCGGATTTCTAGAGAGCACATGGGCTCTAAGTTGGAAACAAAAGTTTTCTCCCCCAATAATCTCTTAACCGCTTCGCAAAACGTATTCTTGTTAGTCGTTTTTGGGCTCAGTTCGATGAGAATTCCACCATTTCTTGTTTTCCGTACGGAAAACACCTCTGCTGCGTTATGTTCGGGTTTCATCCTGTAGCAGATTTCACTAAGGACTTCTGCGAATGTCTTGCCTTCCTTTCTTCTTTTCTGCTCCTGGCTTTTGGTTGACAGCCTCCTTGTCTTTAGACAGACGTGTCTCTGGCGGCGTAGTCGATTGTTTCCTTTTTTCCTTCTTCGCCTTCTTTTTTTGGGCCCTGGAAGTTGCTTCGATAAAGTCTCCTGCAGGCACCTCGTCCTCCTTCCGTTTTTTTCCAAGTTCGCTTTGCAGTGGGCTATCTGCGGTCCGTTTGATGCAAGTAGCGTTCTCAGTGCCTATAGAAGGAGATGCGGTCCAGCAGTTCCATCAGTCCTTTTTTGACGCCTTTGCTGACGTTCCTCTGGAGGAACGTTGTCGACCGCTTACGCTTCATCACTGCTGCACATTTCCTGATGATTTCCTCTTCGGCTCTAGCTAGGACGGTCGGCTGCACTTGCATTCGGTTTGTGTTACCGATTCTGACTGAGTTTTCTTTTGGAACGATCAGTCGCGCCACTTGATAAGGCTTCCTCTTTATTTGGGCGCCCCGTGTATGCCAGCCCGTGCTGCCTCTTTCGCTGATCGCTGCGGTGAACGACGCATTTTTGTGCTGTATGTCTAAGCTGATTGGCTACATTCTGTCACCTTTTCTGCTGAGCTCAGTGGTCCAATTCGCACCAGACGCAAGTACATCCCGAATGATGGCCCAATATTTACCGGTAGTGGTCTCTGTAGAATGGTTTTCATTAGTGCTCAACGATTATATTTTGACGAGTTAGTCCCTTATAAGATGTTTTCGCACCTCCATTTCTAGGCCATTAAGGTTCTTTTTGATCCCTTGTTGAATGAAATGGATAATCCAGTACCTCATTTGACGTTGATATTCGATGGCTTAAAATTGAAATCTGAAGTTTTATTACAATAAGATTTGTTCTAAATCTGAAGGTAGCTGTTATTCGGTTTTTTGTTTCAAGTAGGATACACTTCAAGTGAGGGGAGAGATTCGATATTATCATGAAACGACTGACAATCCTTTCACTACCTATTTGACCATTTCACAAAACCTGGAGAAAACTGAAAGTACCAGATAACCGTAAGTCAATGATTCATAAAGATACACATCATATAGAAAGTAGACTTTTTAATCATAACTACGGTCCAGCCAATGACATCAACTATCTAGTCATAACCCAGGTCCACAAGAAAGCCCGGTATGCAGGTATCCATGCCTACAGCAGCAATGACTCAACAAAATTAGATATTTAAGTTGAGTAGTTGCCTTCCCATTGGTATCTTAAATGAAGCAATAAGTCATCGATGGCCTTGAAGTATCGACGAGTAATTGTATGCATATTTAACGAGACTCATGGCTTCTGGAGCCAAAGCATAATTGACAATAGCATTCTGTGGAAGCTCAAACAAACAACTGCTCGGAATTTTGGAAATTAAACACTCAAAGGATTAGAAGATGTATCTTGATGGTTTGTACGAGGACAAGTGTGTGTACCCAACAGAGGATTGGTCAACAAAACAAAGCTTATAGCGTGCACCTAATTGCTATGTGCACTCCTGCAACCTTGTCTACGGCCAAGACTTACTTCAAATTGAGAAGATGAACTCAGAAATGTTCTGAGATACAAATCAAACGAAACACAGTTTCCAGACAGTTGTCGAGTATCTTCTTAAGAACCTTTGCTGAAGTGGTCGTCGTCCCCTTGTTTCTTCTAAATTGCTATTAATTGAGGGGTTAATAAGAACCTAATTGACTTGTATAGTACAAGTTGTCCAAAGCGTATGTATTGGGTTTGATATGATTTATAAGCTGGACATGGTCTATTGGGTTCAATTTAAATATCAAAATTAGGTTAGACCACTGAAGTATGCAGTCGAGGTCATCCAGCGTTTATTCATCCGTGGCAGCTAATGAATGCAATCAGAATGCGTGGTAGTGTTAATTGCATGAGGTCCGCAATAAGATATCGAGTTTGACGGGAGTTGTGTTGAATTTCGAATCATTTATTGAAGACCTCTTGGCTTCATTTAACTTTTGTCGTAAGATCCCCTAAGAGATAGATGGTCTGACCATCCATTTCTGGTTTTACTGAAAGAAACCGCCACCAAATTTACATAATATAATTTTAAATATTCTCTTTCCTCCACGGGAAACCGTCCACTGACTGAAAGAGGGCCGGGACAGAGGTGCTATTGACATAAAACCCACCGTAAATTGCAAAGTTGCATATCAGAGTGGCCCTTGATGACATTTTCCTGAGGTACTTATTTGTCATCATTAATAATTCACTTTGTTTGATGCACTCACCTAAAGGACGTTCGGTTGCCGTCAGTGATGGGTACTAAAAGTCGTGCAGATGGGCATCATCTAACTTCTAAGAAAAACGAAAGATTGTTGGGAAATGTTGCCTTTACCTTGCTTTTATCTTGTGGCCATTTCAAATGCATACCTGGCTCCGGTGAACGAGCATACTTGGTCTTTGTGTGGACTCGATTACTCATCTTGGTATCATTTCAACAATTTCCTCCGTGCTGGATGCCTCACCTGAGGCTGTTGAGTTGTGTTGATAGTTTATTCGTGACTCAGTGACATGTGGGTTACCAGTCGTTGGAGAGGTGTTCAGTAGTAATATGTTTTCAGTTTGAATTTTTTTCTTTGAATCATCAAAAAATTTCATAATTTTGAAATGAAAATATTGAGTTGGGGAAAAAGTAATGCCGTATTTGTGATCGAATTTTAACGCTTTATTTAACGTACTTAGAATTATCCGATTTAAGTCAAATATGCACCGTTTTGTTCGCAAACTTGTTGCCATTTAGAAGGCAACTCCATTATCCCCCTCTTATAAAACCTTCGTAAGTGATCCCCTTTTCATCACCAGTCACCATCCGCTTTAAAAATGAGTCGAATTCGATCCGTTTCAGCAGTGCATCGCAGACGTTGATTCGGTCCAAGAGATTTTTTCCCTCAACTCATGTAGCACCCAAACATCCAGCTTTTTTTGGAATCCAATCTTCTGCAAATGGTTTCAAACGGTTCCTGGCCAATCGAGCGAATGCTCACATGCCGGTCTACTTGGATGATTTCGACGATTTTATCGGTTTCTACGACGATTGGCCTACCAGTATGGGGTGTATCTTCGACATCTACTACACCAGAACGAAATCGATCAAACCAACGCTGTGCTGTGCGATTCGTTACAGTATCGGACCCATAAACTTCACAAATTTTTTTGGCCGTCTTCGTTGCGTTTTTACCTCTCAGGTAGTAAAAATGTAAAATATGACGAATTTCTTCCTTGGTGGACTCCATCTTTGACGCGCTATAACTTGGGACTGAAACGTGCGATCATAAAACTGTCAAATAGACACATGTACCCCGGTTTTTGTCGTCTTCAAATCGCCGTATAGTATGACCTGATGCGATAAGTACAGCACCTGATATGTTTAAGTGTCGCCATCTATTGACAAAATTCGACATTACTTTTTCCCCAACCTAATATAAATTTTTCACTTTTTATCATTGCTCCATTTTCGTTAATACGGACTGTGTTTTTTTAAACTTGTTGGTAGGGTTTTGGTTTGAAACTTTTTTGGTGGTTTTTGAGATCATGACCTTAAAGGGGTTGAGCAAATTAATTAGTTGAGACAGAATTTAAATTATAGTCGCAATAAAGCTTATCAATCGAGAATTTACAGAAAATATACATCATTGCAGGACTTTAGGCAAATAGACCGGGGAGGAGAGTCAACTTAAAGTGCATTCTTCGAAATGGTGAAGAAAAATCATTGCACATCTTCGATGTCGACGGTTGTTGCAGGAAAAAATTCCACGCATAAGGTCTGGCGTTAATGCCGTGTATGTGATGCAGTCCATTGGTGTGCCTCGTCGTGGTTGCGAACATGTGGTATTGCACAGCTGCTTATGGCTTGTCACATTGGATGGGGAAACACATACAAGATTCATTCATGAACAATTCCAGCTCTTGGTGTAAAGGTAGATGGAACTCCAGGTCGACTAAATCAAACCAACTTCATAATTAACCGACCTGGTCTTTTCTTTGGTCAATGTTCAGTTCACTCTAACACTTTGTGGATAATTATTGACCGATATGTTAAATGTGATTTCCGGTCCAGTTGCTCTTTATAGATTTCGAGAAGGCTTTGGGAAGTGTCAACCGGTCTCTGCTATCATGACCTTATTTTTGAGAGTTTAGTTTTGGTGTATGTCACACGAAGGGGAATTGCAGATTTAGGAGCAACGTTATGCTGTTGTTAAACTTGTGAAACCCGCGGTTGTAGGCTTTAAAATGTGAAAAGGCTTATAAAGTGCATTGCTTTTCAAGAGACCAGGTTTTTCGGTGGCCCCGATCGTACTGTTATCAGGGCTGGGAATTTGTGGAAAATTTGCTCACTTAGGGATACCTTCAACTTCTAAACTTAACGTATGGAGGCCTGATTAGCCTGTCATTTAACAACAAAGATTGATGAGGGTCCAACCAAAATTGAACAATTCCACTTTGCATCAAATTAGAACTCAAGATTTGTAGGGAAGCCTTGCTGAAGAGATTGTTCAGCACAAGGATAATTGAAAAAATGTGTGCTTTGGTCTTCTTGACTGAATTGTCGATAACTACAATTTTTCAACCATTCCGTTCACAGGTCGTCACCTCTGATCATGGATTTTTTAATATGGCTCCGAAACAAAACGGGTATACAAGGTGAGGCACACTGAGATACTGAATCACTAAAGTATGTGTCTCTTTGTCAATGGGGTTTTAATGATTGCTTCCCTTTATTGTTCAGGCGCCAGCAAAAGTCACTGTGTAATCTGTTTTAGCTCCTACGCATGTCTCGTGAAAAGCAAGGGCGATTTGGTCTTTCTGAATTTTAAAAGTGTGCCTACGAAAGAATTCCAGTTATCACATCTAGGCATTACGTCTTCTTTTTCTTTAGCCGTTGTCCCGTTCACAAACGGGTCGGTTCATCTTAATCGGTTGTGTCATTTTGTTCTGTGAAGGGCCTGTTCAGGACGCAGTCCTGTCGCTTTCAAATCATCATCCAGCATATCAAGCCACCGTTGCTTCGGCTGGTCTTTCGGACCAATCTTGGCAAGTGAATTCTCGTTAGTACGAATCGCGTAACTATACCATCAGCGAAGCCTCTTTCGCAATGTTTCCACGATCGGTGCAACCTTATATTGTTCGCGGATATACTTATTTTGGATCAATCATGGCATGCCACGTCATGGGCCAACGCAACATCTGCCTCTCCCCTACCGCGAGGCGTCATTCATTGTCTTCTAAGGGCGGTCAGGAGTCAGAATCATAGAGGGCGAACCACATTGCGTTAATACGTCGATCATTAAAACGCTAGTTGTGGAACGCCACTTCATCTAGGTTGCGCTAATGCATGAAGCAATTTCATAACGCAGTTCACCATTGGCTAGTAGCGTTGATTCGAGATATTTAAATCGCTCAGTTGTTAGCAGATGTCTGCCATTGATAGTGATAGTGCCTGTTTCATTGGGATCGTTTGCCAAAAATTCAGGCCTGGCACTCGTGCACACTGTGATCAAAAGTGGCTGCAGATAGGTCACACGTTAAGGAGGGGCGACAATTGCATTACTGGCCACACCATGCAGTGGAATCCACTCGCCCAAGTTGGCCGACGAATGGGTTGCTCCAAGGGCACTTGGGGTAGAACAGTAAGGATGAATACAAGCGTCTCGTTAAGTCGTGGGGGTGCTGAAGGGCATTACAGGTAACCGCGAGCGGTGGCGCGTAGGTGCGATTGACGTGCTATATCCTATCCAGGGGTGAAGGGCAACCATGTATTATCTATCTGTTGCGGATTGTCTATCGGTAAGCAAAGTACCGTTCTTGTCATTGAGACAACAGAAGTGTTCGATACCCTGTGTGCGTTCCTTTCGGCTTTTGGCAAGTCGATACAGATCTCCCTCGACATCACGAGTATCCAATTTATCGTAAAGATTTTTGTAATAGTTAGCTCGGGTGACAACGATCGCTATCCTTGTTTCCCTGTTCGCATTCTTATAAATTTGCCACTTGTCGAGCGTTTTATCGTCGAGAAACTTGTGATAGAGGCGTTTATTTTTACGGACCTTCATTTCAACATCGTCATTCCAAAGCCAAGTATCTCGGTTGATGTGCCACTTACCTGGCTTGGTGATCCCGTGGGTTGCAGAGGCAGCTTTGTGGATCGTGTCTTTCATTTGGATCCACGATTCTTCCACATTCGTAATGATCGGTAATCGTGTGAGTTAGATCATTTCTTCTTTGTTCTGATGAAATCGCCACCATTTAATGCGCCGCGGACCACAGCGTTCCTCACGCTGTTTTATCGGTGGCTTAATTCGCAGGATGGCAATCAACTCATAATAGCAATAGCCAGGCTTCTCATGTCGATGAAGAACCAGACGTTTTTGGGAAAATCAGCAAAACGTAACGGAACATATTTATGTCAAAGCGATCAAGACGAGCGGAGTCCGCTTCTGAACGGAAGGATGGCTGAAGAACAAGAAGAAGTAGGAATTCAGCAAAATTTTGTAGTATTATCCTCTAGACTATTCTTAATGCTGACGCACAATACTCCACGTATTCCTAGGATGAATTTAAGACTTGAGGAAATACTGAGCCGCCAGCTACGGATTAATTAGAGAGAAGGGTAGGTGGGCATTAGTGGCTCAATTAGCGTTGTAGTGCGCCGTTTTGATGCTTCAAACTACTAAGACCGTGACTCCTATTATGAGAACAGGGAGGCAGAGTTCACTCCATTCAGATCTTCAGAGGCAGCCCGTAGCATTCACGAAGGAAAGCAGCTCTCCCACCCTCCGGCTAAAGATCTCTCCGAGCTCCCCAAAGACTGGCTTACCCAGTGTCCGTAGCTTGACTCTAGTTAGAGTTGGGCAATCGTAAACGAAGTGCCTGAGGGTTTTCCCCTCTTCTCCGTAGCTTCGGTAATGCGAATTGTAGTGTATGCCGAGCCTGGCGGCATGATCTCCAATGGGTCAGTGCCCCGTGCAGACCGCCGTAATCTTAAATGCATTTGCACGCGTCTGGCACAGGAGCTCCTGTGATCGGGTTTTGTTATAAGTGTGTCATTGACTTGGCACAGGGGGTGAGTCTTCGCTAATTATCTCGTGGAGAGCGGTTTCTGTGAATTTGTCTTTGAGGTAGTCATGCTGGGACTTCGAGAAAGGCATTATCTCCATAATCGCCCTTAAGTGGATGCACAGGACGTGTTCTAGGGTCTTTAACACGAAAGAAGTGAGGCTGGTTGATCGAAAGTCCTTCCCGGACTTATGGCAGCGTCTGCCCACTTTCAGTATGAAAACCACTCGTGCGCGTCTTCAAGGCTCTTTTACGTATCCCAAAGAGATACAGCTCCGCTAAATCTCGACAAGCTACGGCACAACCCTTTCCTCCTGCTTCTGTAACATGAGTGGCATTATGCCATCTGGACGCAGCGATTTATATGCGGAGAAGCTGTTTATAGCCCAGCCGATCTTATCCTGGGCTTATCGTCCGATTTGATAGTCTAGCACGCAAAACCCTCCTAGCAAGGCGCTGACTGACAGTCCTTCCCGCTGGCGGGAAAGTACGCCCGAACCAACAGCTCCAAGGTTTCACCAGAAGATTTCGTCCAGAAGCCTTCCGAATTTTTAAGAAAGGATGGGCTCCTATGTTCCTTGAACAGAATCTTACTGAGCCTTGCGGATTCGCTGGCGCTTTCGATGTTTTGACAATAGCCGAACCAACATCGCCTCTTGGTGGTCTTAATGGCCGACTTGTATGGTTACCAATATTTATGCCTCTAGCAGTTGTGGAAGATTTCCTGGTTAGCTTCCTGATGCTGGAGAGTTCTTCATTCCACCACGGTGGCAGGGACTTTAAAGGCGGTATCGAATGACTTTTCCAGAGTCCTGACCTTTAACTCCAGTTCGACTTTCGTGTCAATCTTGCCTATTTCGCGCACCGGAGAGTTTGTTCTTAATTACTTTACCAAATTTCCTTCTGGGGTCTCTGAATTGTAAGGCGACATCTGCGGCGAGATCTAGACTGATGAACTATGATCTGAGAAAGATATCTGGTCAGACATTCTCCAGTTCTCCGCGTTAAGAATCTCATTGTCGGTTAGTACAGTGATATGAAGGACCTCCTCCCAACCGTCACAATTCTCCGAGCTGGGGAAATGGAAGGTTGGTGTACTGCGCCTGTTACACACCGATAGATTTGTATTAATAATAAAATCAAAGAATGACTCACGTCTGTCGTTGATTTCCGAGCTGCCTTAAAGCGTATGCTTTGCATTGGCATCGCAGCATATCAACAGGTTGGTCTTCTTTGTTGTTATGGTCGTCAAATGTTGTAGTTCTTCTGGTGGAGCTGATCGATCGTGAGCCATGCCCCCGCCTGCTCAAGTTTGACCACGACTAGGTTGCTGGAACTCAGGTCCGGATACAGAAAAGCATGCAGACTCTTCCTCGTGAGGACACATACTCTAAGTCTGTCCTGAACAGCGTTTCCTGTACTGTGGAATAGATTAAAATATTTGCTTTGGAACCTTTTAATGGTTCTTTCGCCTCTTACACAAGGCTTCTGTACTAGTGCGATGTGTGAGACAGGTAGAGTAGTCGAGGCGCACCTCAAGTGCTACTTGCGTGGGGGGTTTGTCAGTCCTCGTCGGATAGTCGATCCTCATCTCCTCCAACAGCTCGTTGGCGGTGTCGATTGGATCTAGGTCGTCATCTGGTTTTACAGAGTGGAATACTTTCACCCTTGCGTTCCTGACTCCACTACTTTTTCTAGCGCCTCCAGGCACTCTCCGTTTATCTGGAGCAATGAAGGTTGGTTATTTGTCTTGGCTTCCTGCTCCTTGATAACTATCCAGTGGTCCATCAGAATCCTGGGGTTTTGATGGCGCGTATCCATGCGGATCTTCGGTAACCAGATATGACCGACCGGTCTCCTGAGAATCTCGTCGTAGGGGATTACTGACTGATGAGTTCTACGTCGTCCAAGTCGTCGCTGATTCTAGCAACGCACGAACCGAGAAAACCCTTGGGTAATTGATTCTCGCAAGCTTTAACGTGGAACCCACGGACCACCTGAAAGGAATCAAAACAGGGGATGGATCTCGTGTGTTCGCCTTTGACGTCCAGGAGATATTCAATGATCACCTCCGACAGCCTGGCCTCAACACTGGTCCATACCTCCGGCGCTAGTTTGCCGCTAACGGAAGTGTCATACGCCAGCATCACACGTAAGTGGCTTCTGGTTACGTGGCTGAAGGGTTTCGCAGTTCGTGGCTCGTCGGCTGGCTGTTGCTATTTATTTTTCTCCAGATGTTGCTTAGTGTCCGAGCTCTTGCTCTGCTTGTATTTTTGTTTGGCCTCGTCTTGAGATCGATTGTGTTTGAGATCAGTGGGCTTGACCTTCTGTTCGTCTGCCAGGTGTTTACTGTCATATTCCTCAACAATTGCCCGGTATTTAGGGAGGTCCTTTTCATCCCGCTCGTCGACAGTACCGGGCCTCCTTATTCTTATCAATCTTGCTGAGAATATGCAAAACTGTTGTGTACTGACTTTTGGGTAGGATTCGAGTGGACCTTCGGTTCTTAGCCAATTTCCGGTGACAGACGCTCTTGTTGGTCTTTACTTTTGAGGGATCCGCCGAGGTCGACGATTGGGAGTACTATGTTTGGTAATCGCTACACCCAGCTTGACGGCAGTGAATTCAAGGCTGGAAACCACTAGTCCGGCTGCCGCCTGGCTCCGGAAGGTCCCTGCGGTTGATTTCAGTACAGTGGTGCTACGGCTGGCATCGACGGCTACTGTCTCCTGGCTGGATGCCAGCAACGCATCCTCTGATGATGCGTCTGCCATCACCACGTTTTTCTTCTATCGTCGTTTTTTCTTTTTGTTTCTTGAAAATTGAGTCCATGTCTTGGTCCGACGAGTAGTCCGGGAAGGATGTCCACCTTGGCTAGCCCAGTAATCAGGGTGAGGGTCTTATTTGAAACCGAAGGTGCCCAAGGTATTCAGAGTTCGCATACTAAAGACCAAGCTCCCCATTGGCCATGCAGCCTTCGGCTTATACTGTTCCATCTTAGCTTGGGGTCCTATTAGGACTTTCTCCAGTGCAGGGAGAACGATCCCTCGGTTTTTGCTTCAACTCATCCCCCCGCCAGATCTATTTGCCTCTAATACATGACCGACAGACAAGCAGATCCCCGTCAGTTGGATAAGCCTACTCCAAGCCTGACCCTACACATTTTTGGCCCGTCCGAAGACGGTTTCCAGTGGTTACCGCGAGGAGGTCGTGTGAGGACTTGCCGAATTATGCAACTTTAATCTGAAGCATAATCAGACCAGGCCGCCCATTTATGAGGAGCTTTAAAAATACTCTAATTAAAGGTAAACAAAGTAAGCTCAGGCAGTTTTATTTTTCCCGGTAAATTATTAAAAATAAGGACTAGAATCGGGAATGATATCGAAGGAGTAATGATGCAGATATTTTTGTGTATAATGATGGCGTATTAGATTACATTCCTGAAGATTTTCTAAAGAAATTTATAATAAAATTAATTTATTCAGTTTTCCCAGAAATCCCCTTATTTGCTGTGGCATGAGTCGGGAAATCATTAGTTTTCGGCATGAAATTCGAACCCTAATCCAAATGCTCGTCATCCCACATGAAGATACATTCGTTTCAGATATTTGAATTGTTTTCCGGTGTCTCATAGGAGTTTGGTAACACCAACCATCCAGCTCCTTCTGCAGCTCTACTAAATCCCAACCACATTGTCTTTCCCTCATCTGTTCAGGTGTTGTGAGCTGGGCCACAAAAGGCAGCAAACATTGCACCGGTTCGAGATTACATCAAGAGTGGAAACGGATAACCGCAGAATGGGTCACGGTGAGCCAAGAGCCAAGGAGGATATCTGCATCAATGTCGGCGAGCTAAATCGACGTCGGCTTAAAGTTTATCCGTTGAATTTTATGTTAAGACTTGGTCTGCACAACTCATGCTGGAGGAAGCGAACTCAGGTGAGGTAAAACTCAGTGGCCAACAACGTCTATTGGATTGGAACTGGTTTTCTGGTCGAACGAGCTGAAAAAAAAAGTCCTGGAACTGCGTCTTCTGCCAGGCGTTATTTTATCTTAAATAACGCTTTGATCAGGTCGTGGCGGTAATGTGATGCCGTGGCAGAGCAGCGATAGGTAGAGGATAGTAGCCTCGTTGATGGGCAAAACATTAGTTCGGTTGGGCAAGAACTATGCCCTTTGATGGTAACAAAGTGCTTTTCCTTTTATTTTTCATTCCTTCTGTGGTTTCAACATATTCCGAGAAGAATTGTTTTTCTTTGATGTGAGGCATCCTGTAATCGAGGAGCTAACAGAGGCAATTACCCGTTTTCCTCGACATTTGATGAGACAATGGTAGATACTTACTAGCCGCGGTGGATTATATCAAAAGACTTCGATTATCAGCCCAGAAAGTCATGATAACTCCGGCGCAAGTTGAGCCATAACTTCTTAAGTGGAAGTCGCTTCCGATGGACCAATTTAAGGATCAAACACATACATCACCTCACTTCCAACTTCCCATTAAAATTCAAGCAGATTCTCTTCAAACACATTCAAAATTAGACCTCATTCCCGTAAATCCACAGGATGAGATATCTAAAGATATTACCTTGGCGTTTGGTAGCTTAAGCTATTCACAAAGGTATTTCATGGACACTGACTCATCCCGAAAAACCCCTGAAGCCATCCACACGGCCAACGGCGGTGCACCGTCCATGACGTAGTTTTTTCCTGGATTCTTTTAAAGTCCATTAACATTTTTTCACGACCTTATGTACAGTTGTTGGGTCTTTGATTGAAGATGATTTCCTGGTTAAGATGGTATTCTGAGAGGTTCTTGTTTCTGATTTCTTTTGTGTAGGAATTGATGGGTTCAGAGGCGAATTGCTGCTGAAATGAAGTGGTAATGAAGGCAATTTTTGATCTTAAGATGTTTCATTGAATGTTTAGAATCCAATCGTAGTAGCTCGCCAATAATCGCTATTGATAGAAAGATTATAAATCGGATTTTACGCATCTTTTTCTATTATTGGTAAATAATTATGTTGTGCTTCTCGAAGAACTTAGTCGAATGGATCAAGATTCAAGTGGTTGCAAAAGGAAGTCATTTCTATAAAAATCGAAGACAAATGACCTAACTTAAGTAATCTTTTGATGGATTGATAACAGCAAAGAGACCAGACCAGAGAGCAGTCTCTGATGCTTCTTGGAGTTCCCATAAATCACACTTGATTTTGAATACAAATTTAGCATTAGCTCCAAGCTTCCCTTTGAATTCTATCATAGATCCAGATAGAGTTGCCTCTAATTGACAGGCACTGACTCTTGAGGGTGACGGCTTATCACCTGCGCTAAGTCAAGGAAGATTTGGTCGCCCTACAGCAAAAGTTTTTCATTATTACGGTTGTCTGCACGAAGCAATGGTAGAGGACCACGCTGCCAGACCCGATATACCCCAGAATCCCCAGAACCCCAAAGGTACGAAAAAAGGAGGCAGGCCCTGGGACATTTTTTTGCGATTGTCCAGTTCCTGGAGATCTCTTGATTGTAGATGAGGTAGATGAGGTGCTACCTGCCTTTGATGATCTGAGCCGTCTAGGTTCTGCTCCTCTTGTCCTTCCCACAGCAATTCTGGTTTTAGAAGTTTGTGACATCCTAATTGTTAATTGGTCTTCTTTTCCTTTCTTCCTTTTATTTTGGTCTTCTTGTCTATAAGCAATCGATCCTACAATGATATCTGTCCTTGTCCTCATATATGGTTGCCTTTCATCCCTTGGTGGGGTATAGCGGGTCAACCACGTCTACGCGTCATCGTTCGCAGTTACCTGAAATGCGCTTTAGCTCAACATTAATGCAGATGGGGAGGGTGGGATAGCCCGTCAGACTGAGAACCTTGCTTTTGTTGGTATTTATTTGTAGTCCGACTCTACTTTCTTCCCTTTCCAAATCCGGAGCCATTTGCCCAAGGTGCCGTTGAACGTAGAAGCGACTTCACAGACGGAAAAAGGAAGCTTGGAAGAACCAAAAAGTCTGTGAACTAGAAAACTACAGGGAGCAACCGCACCAGGCGCGCAAGTATTACCAACAAGTCAGCAGGGCGAAACCTTATACACCTCAATGCTTATCCTGCCGAGACAAAGGCGAAATCTGATTTCCGACAAAATGGACATGTTGGAACGATGGGTTGAGTATTTTAATGAACTGCTGAACAACGAAAATATCGACGAGTTGGAGGTCCCGCCAATTGAAGACGACGAACAAATACTGCCAACACCAAGCATAGAAGAAAAAGTATGTGGAATTCATAGGCTTAAAAACCATAAGTCGCCAGCCGAATTGGTTAAATATGGAGGCGACCAGTTACACCATGTGGTTCATCAACTTGTGCTTAAGGTATGGGACAGCGAATCAATGCCTAACAATTGGCAACGAGGCATTATCTGTCTCTTACATAAAAAGGGAGATATCACACAGTGCAGCAATTATAGAGGTATCACGTTGCTGAGTACCATCTATAAGATATTCTCCGCTATTTTGCTAGGCCGGATAGCTCCATACGCCCAGAACATCATTGGCCCATACCAAAGAGGCTTCACTCCAGGCAAATCAGCAACAGATCAGATTTCCTCTGTGCGGCAAGCGATGGATAACATAACGAGGGTAAAACTGTACACGGCCATTAGAGAATGCGGTATCCCGACGAAATTGATTAGATTGACTAGGCTGACCCTAACCAATGTGCGAGGCCAGATAAGTTACGGTGGTATGGATGCGGATCATCCAGCCCGGAAGGTCTATAGGAACAATATCTATGGTAGAAAAAGAAAACGAGGCAGACCCTGGCTGAGATTGAACGATGGCGTAGGTCAGGACGCCAGAAAACTTTTAGGGATATCGAATTGGTGGACCTCGGTGCAAAGCCGGGATGTCTGCAGTTCCTTATTAAGGCAGGCATAGACCGGATACCGGTTGTTGCGCCGTTGATGATGATGATGAAGATCTACAACTTTAGTTTCTCTTAGGTACTTCTAGTCAATGTGGTTCGTCGTCGTCTTGGTACAAAAGTAACCATTTCGGAGTGACCAAGCTGGAAATCTTTGGGTAAACGCCGCTCAAATTCAATCAAGTTATACACGGTAGAGGTCTGCATACTGCTATCCGGAACCTGTCCAAAAAGGAATAGGCTTTCGAAGCTTTTCAAAACGCACAATGATGCCTTTCTTAAAAATCGGTCTATTTTGGTTTCGCTCCGCTACTTGCCTTTGTTTGAACCACAGTTTTCTTTGTCCAGATTTTGAACTGGATTGAAAATCAATTTTCGACATGTATTAGCATGGGTTTGGGCTTGTTTTCTGTAAGGTCATCTATGATTTCCCAGGAGCGTGAATATGCTGAATAATCTGATGTCTGATGCGTCCATAGGTGGGGCATTCACATAGAAAGTGTTCCGTGTTTCCTCCGTGGTACTCATTACAGAGTGGATACGTATTATCTTGGAGAATTCTTATTTTGAACGTATGAATGCCCACAATATTTCTACAAGTCTTCCTGCTTCTCGTCAGGAAAAACTTTGCCGTATGCTTGTTTGGGTCTGACAGGATAAGTTGTTCCGAGTTTTTGATAGGAGCATCAGCCAATGTTTTTTTTTTTTTGGAGTTAGGTGAATGCATTTACGTACAGAGTTTTGGATTCTCGGAACGGTACAAGCTCTATCTTCTTTGCAACGAGAAGAACCCAAACGTAATGGGCCACACAGCTCCACCTGTCAGCGCTCCTTAGTATCTCCTTGACAATATTGTCTGGAAAGAGATCACCTGTGTTTAAATAAAGAAAAGAAAAAAAAAAGGTGTAATGGGCGTCGTCTACAACTCCATTGCAAAACACACAATCCGTAGATCGTGCCTTTCCAATCTTGTGCAAGGAAAGCTGAAAACCTCCATGTCCACTTAAGAACTGGGTAAGGAAATAGTCAGTTTCATCGTGCTTCCGATTCACATTCATTCGCACCTAAGTTGCCAATTAGCATATACCTCCTTGCCAAGAACGTCAGCCCATACCTCTGCACCGTAGAGCAGGACAGACTACGTTGAAATCATCAAAAGACGTCACCTGCTGGACGTAGGACCCACAATATTTGCCATTAATCTGCTTAACGCCGAAACTGCCGCTGTAGTCTTGTTCGCTGCTGCTTTGATATGCTCAAAAAAGCTTAGAGTCAAGAGTCAGTTCGAGGTACTTTACCATTGGTTTTGACTCGATTATCGACTCGCCGAACGATATAGGAACCTGCATTTCCTGGAATTCAGTGCAAGGTTGAAACCATGAGTAGTCATCCATCCGCATACCCGTCGCATCAATATGCCGAGTCTGTTTTGCGCCTGTTGGACAGTGAATCCAGCAGCCAGCGGCACGACATCATCTGTATAAACGACCAGGCACGAAGTAGAAGTAGCATTCCTGAGGTCCGGCCCTAGGATGGATCCCTGTGTTACCCCCGACCTGACGTCCATCTTCCTTTGACCCTCTAGTGTTTCATAGAGCAGGGAGTGATTCCTCAGATAGTTCCTCAATATCCGTAAGAGATAGTTGCGCACGTGGAAAATATTGTCTAGTGTGCCTAGAATGTCTTTCGATTTTACGGAATTAAAGGCGTTTCTGATGTCAAGGGTTACGAGGAAACACCATCGAATGATTTTCGTGTTTATGTGCCTCCGCTCATCGAACGGCATCCACGACTTGCATTACACCATCAACCGCGGATCTCCCTTTTCTAAAACCAAACTGCCGTGAATATAAGTCTCCGGGAGCGCGAATCGCTTCGGCGAGTCTACTTCTGATTAAATGTTTGAGCACTTTTCCAGCAGTGTCAAGGATACAAAGTGGACGATATGAAGAAAGTGCTCTCTTTCAGACAAGCGTTAAATGCGCCGAACAGTAGATCTGGCCGGTGTTGGAATACCATATTGTATACCCCAGCTGGATACCACCGAGTCCTGGCGCCTTCTGGCTTTTCATAGAGGGGGGCTGCCTGTTGCAATTCTTTTATAAAGAAAAGCGGACAGTTCTCGGCGCTATCCGCGCCATCGTCATCATCTCGTTCAGAGTGTGCAGGGAATAGTGCCCGTACAATACAGTCCATCTGTTCGACCTTAAGTGAACAGAATTTTCACAGAACCCCGATTTTTCGAGTTACCAGTTTGTAACCGAGTCCGCACGGGTCTCCACTCACCAGGTCGGTCAGATCTTGCTAGCAGCGAGCTTTGCTCCTGTTTATTACACTGCGGAGTCTCCTTTGGTTGATCTGTACTCTGTCATGATCGTACATGCCTCCTCCAGGTCGTTTAGACGTTGTGTTAAGCGGCGAAGCCTTTGACACCCCTGCTGGAGTTCTGCGATTTCCACTAGAAAGTTTACGACGACTCGATGCCCTTATGAGCACGGGGGTTCCGCAGGCCGTAATCAGATTCATAGCTAGACTTTCGACAGTGTCAACTGCAGCGCGGTCCCACCTGTTCCAAGAGTTTCCACAAACTTCCACCTTCGCAACGTTCCATGTACAGAAAAAGCGCCGGCGTGGCGCACCCCGAGAGTTTGTGCCAACCACTTCGAAGGCAATGCATTGATGGTCGTTTCCAGTCTTTCAGAACTCGCTACTCGCCGACCAGTGACTCCGACGCGAAAGCTACGTCTGTTGTGCTTCCCTCGAAGCCTATGCACTGGAACGTTGGGTTAGATCCGGTGTCCAGAACTATCAGTCCTGAGAATTCGTTTCCTCCTGGAGTCTGAGTGAGGCATGCCCCATTCAAGTGCCCTGACATTGAAGTCACCCTCGACGAGGATCCGCCCATCCGTGCCGAAGATAGCGTCCTCCAAAGCATCAAGCCTGCGTCAAAAGTCCGGCATCGTCTCATTCGGCGTAAGATAGACACTGAAAAACGGAGTTCCTGAACGCTGAATCTACACAAACCGTTCCCTCGGCCTTGGGAAAGAACCCTAATGAGGGTGTTCCCCGAAACCCATATAGCAGTTTTCTTCTTTTGAGCCCTGGAGAGCATCTGAGTGAAATCTCCTTCAGATAC
The DNA here is from genome assembly GCF_905115235.1 of Hermetia illucens. NCBI lineage: Eukaryota > Metazoa > Arthropoda > Insecta > Diptera > Stratiomyidae > Hermetia > Hermetia illucens. The sequence continues at coordinate 16,100,653 of NC_051853.1, read as the reverse complement.
CCCTTCCTCATTTCGTTTTTTCCCCAGTTCGTCCTGCAATGGCCTGTCTGCGATCCGTTTGGCGTTCGTAGTGTTCTCATCGGGAGGCGCGGTTGTTTCTGCTTCCCGCAGATTTTCTCTTACTCTTCATGTCCGCCCACAATATGAAATTCTATCCAGGAGCTCCTCCAGCTCCATCAGCCCGTTTTTCACCCCTTTGCTGACGTTTTTCTGGAGGAACGTCGCAGATCGCATGCGATTTACAACTTCCGCATATTTCTTAATAAGCGTTTCCTGTTTAGCTTTCGCCAGAGTAGTCAACAGCGCTCCCATTTGGTTAGTTTCGGTAGTTTCCACTGTGTCTCTTTCCGCAACTATAGTACAGTGTGGTACTGTCTGGGTTCCCGTCTCCATTGCAGGTGCCGCATCACTTTGCGAGTCCTTCTCTCTGTCTGTGCATCCCGATGTCTCGTCAGGTATTTCTGACTTTGATGCGTCCTTCACTGGGTGCTGGGGTGAGCGACGCAGTTTTTCGTGTTGCATATAAGCGCAACCAGCTTCATTCAGAATTCACAACCAGATTCCTTACTTCTTGCGTCGGCGGAGGACACAAAGAATCGTAAGGTAAGTATGCAGAGCCAACTATAACGTTTTTCCTCTTACCAACAACCTGATATGGTAAGCTGACCGCAACAAGGTCCTGGGAATAGAATTGTTTTAGCATGGTTGCCTTTAATAATTTTGACATCAGAACGCAGGCCCTGGGTCTCGAGGATTTCTGATCGAAGAAGGTTCTAGTCCTCTGACTGAGCCAATATTACAGATTTTGTTAAAACAAACCCATGACTCTTGAGCTAGAAATATATAAGGACAGTCCTGCAACTTTGCCGCAGTAGATAGGAAGAGGCTTTGGCATGCTGCAGGTTGATTTGACTAATTCTTTTGTCTGTAGCCATAAGTGCAGTCTAATATAAAACCGGCGCTAATTGAAAAGTCTGCTGCATTCAGTGGGGATCTCACCGCGGTTACCAGCTTGTCCTCACCTTCCGCCGAAAGTTTCGCTTTCTTGCGTCCGATTTCTCTGGATATCGTCACACTTGGTGGTGTAGCTACGCCCATGTCCTCACTCCCAAGAAGCTTCGCCTTCTTTCGCAATATCTTCCGTTGTCGTCGGCTGGGAGTCCTCCCAGGTTCACGGTGTCCGGGCTGCATGGATCTGTTTCCGCATACCGTAATTACAACAGTTGCATCCATATCACTGGCTTCCTTTCCTTCCGCTTTATCTGGTAGAGGTGGATCGGAAGGATCTGACAAGCAAGCCTGTAGTCCCTTCTCATTTGCGGTTGAAGTTTCCTTCTGCCGAGCCTTCCTCGCCCGTTTTTTGGCAGAGTTAGGCAACAGTGTCACCGACAGGCCGGCCGTTGTCAGGTTTCCAGTTACTCTCTATAAGGGAGTTGCTGCACTATCCTTTCTGGCTGCCCACGCCTTAGACACTGGGTGTCGATTTTCCACTGTACAGATTTGTCTGTGGGCGAACATGAATCTGGTGAGGTCTCCAAAATCCGTGCTTCGGCCACGAACTGATTGCTTAAAGTCGCGGGTAGATTTGAAGTCTGTGACTTCTTACACCACTTGGAGAGTTACAATCCTGCTGTGATAATGTTCTCTTTGGGAACCTCATCCATCCCGTACGAGAGAGTGCTTTCTAAGAGATAATTTTCGAACTGAGTCGCCAAATATCGTGGAGCACTTATGTCTGCCAACCCGTTTTTAATTCGGCTCCAGTTGGCGGATTTGAATATATTTTTGACATCCAATGCCACCACGATGCAACAACCCCCACAATTCAGTGCATCTTTTTGCAGGCTCATCACCATGTTTATTGCATCCATCGTAGAGTTGGCGCGTCGGAATCTGTACTGGGGCTTTGACAGGCCATTGTCGGTTTCGATAATAGGTAGGAGTCTGTATCCAACAGATCGATTGGACTATATAGTGCTAGATTGTAGTCGATTGGACGATGTAGTGCTAGATCTCCAAGTGATTTATTGGGTTCGGGAAACGGCGCCAACTTTTATTCTTTCAGTGGATAGGGAATAGCCCTTCTTTTAGCCACACCTCGACAGTGTTGACAAAAAGGTCGGGTTTAGTCTTTGCTGCCAGCTTCAAAGGTCTGTTAGGAATGCCATCCAGGCATGGGACCTTGTTATCACATATTTCCCCTTGATAACTGCAGGTATCACCTCCCCCTTGACCTGGACCACCGTTTGTCTTCCGCTGTCTTAGTGATGAGGAAGTACATAGTGGTAACAATCTCTTTCAGAAGGCACGGACAGTGCATCTGGGGTGATCTCTTCAGCGTTTTCATTATCACCCTGCACCCTTCGCACAACTGTTTCAAACCGTTCCTTTTACTTTTGGGAATCGCCTGCTTTAACCGGCCTTGCAGTTGCCTATGCGTCTCATCTCGATTGCCGCTACTGGGTTTTCCCCTGAGGTTTTGGTAAAGCCTTCTTACCCGGAAACAGATGGCCCGAAAACTTGCTATTTCCCACTTCCACCAGTGGTTTGGGCTGCCTATTGGGGAACAGTCGTGTTCTGGGCATACTGGGAGTGCATGTTTTCGTCACCCATTGTATGATCTGGGTGGCTTTTTCTATGGCCGTACTAATTAGGGATATATCAGGCTCAAGCCCCGCAGAGAATGTGTCCCCATCGAAAACTTCCGCCGTCCAATTGGGCATCCCACCTGACACTCTGTAGGAGCTATTTTTCGAGCTCGATTCGTTCTTGATCTCCATAAAGATTGCTTGGTGGTCACTGTGAGTGTTGTCCTCACTAACATGCCAAGCAAGTCTTCTGACTAAATCGGCGCTCACTTTTGTTAGGTTATATAGATTAGCTTTCCATTCATGCTTTTAATATATTGCATTCTGAGAGTGAAGTGACCAATTTTTGATGAACCCACGAAGACTAATAAACGCGAATTATTATAGGAAATTAACTAATATCCACCTAGTTTTCGTAAGTACTGCTGTTAGCGGGTTATTTCCTATTCTTACTTACTTTATTCATAACCTCCGTCACCGCCATGAAACACAATGTAACTAACGCTTCCTAAAGGGACTCACCAGCTTTTCATATCATCATATCTTCCTCAAAATATGATAATGAACGGATTACTAAACTATGGCGACCTAGTTCCTAAACAATATTAAAATTTCACGAGAAAATCTGGCCTTATTGCCAACAACTTTACACAAGTATTCCCATTTGGAGGGATTTCGAGTTGGTCTTGTTTACAACATGTTATCCTTCATGTTGTTTTCAAATTTCTTGCGATACATTCAGCGCATATGTCTGTACTATGCCAGCGGGAATATCCTTGATGGAAATCTTATTAGGACAATTTCATTAGACACGGGGAGACGTTGAAGAAAGCTTAAATATGCATTATATGGTCTGTAAAGATGTAAGGATGTGCTGCGAAATAGGTTGAATTCATAATGAGCTGCGCAATGTGGAAGGATATTATTTTTCCTTGACTACATCATACAGATTATGAACGTACTTGCATTTCTGGTTAGATGTGCTCAACTATACAAATTTCTAATCGAGTCGGTTATGGAGGAATTGGAGAGAGTGCAGGAAGTTCCCTGAATTTAGGTTGCTGATCAACTATAAATCAATGTCCTTTTTCTCCTGCAATAATAGGAAATTTTTTTTTCCTATATATCGCCCTCAGATGAAAAGTTTATTGAAAGCATTGTTTCTATCTCCTTTTGCTAAGTGTTAGGCGATCCTTTTGCGAAAGGACTCCTTTTCTGCGAAAGGATTCTGATGCTGAACATTTTTGAGAGGTTGTTGCTACGACAGCGTCACATCACAGGCTTGAATCATTCGGGTGTACAGTCCAAATCAGACCTTACCCTCGCTGTTTCTCCATCGGAGTTTATTCAGGTATGTAGAGCCACTTCATCAGAGATATGGGGCAAACTCCACTCGCATGTGCACATCAAAAGGCTCAGTTTATCCTAGCATTGCCAAAATAGGTCACGCCTAGCATAAAATGGCGGAAGAGGTCGACATGAGAGATTAGCTTGCCAAATTCTCTAGCGTCATCGATAAGCTCTAAGCAACGTAAGGATCTGTAGATATAAATGCAGGTCTTCTCGTGATAATAGTTAGATTGCTCAGTAATGGATTCGTCAAATGCGCTCTGAGATGGTCTTCGTTGAATTTTGAAGTTCGTTTGACACGGGGTACTTCGTCTAGGCCAAAGTTACCATTTCCGTGCTATTGGCTCGCGTATAACACCATCTACGTATAGCGCGAAAAAGCCCCTTCAGCGGAGACAGCAGTTTTTGACCGCGATGAAAGGCAAGAACAGCAGATGTTGAAAATGTTGACTTTTGTCCCCCGAAGACCAAGACTAAGTAGCAAAGGTTTGTAGTGCACAAAAAGTTGTTTCGAATAATTATAAACATTTAGCCAGACAACAAATCAAATCAAATCAAAATAAGAGAAATGTATTGACCAAACCAGTTGTGAAAGGTTCTGTACCGATATTGAGTTGCTGAAGATCGAAATTATCGGAGAAAGCGGATCGAGAATGCAGAAAGCAGGGGTCGTCACATACGCATCCACAGAAATCGGGATAAACTTGGCGGCCACAGGTAAAGATCCTTTGAATTTGCGAAGCAAGCATATACGTTTTTATGTTGGTGTAAAGTTTATTTTTTACCGAAGGAAAAAAAAGTATCTAAAAGCGAAAAGAGAAAAAAAATAATCATAGCCCTTCAGTTCGACAACGAAGTAACCTCCTCAGTAGCGAGGTATTTTGCCGTAATTTACAGTCTGGCATATATCCCAGCTACATGAAGATTAAAAATCGCACCTTTGTTGGATCAGCACACTGCATGCTTGCTCATTCTTTTGAACCAAGGCTATTTATATTGCCAAATATATTCGGAACTGTCGTGCGTCACTAAAAGACTAGATAAACGAATATCATTCCAAATATGGCACGAAAGGAAGCCCAGGTTCAGGCACCTTCAGATCTTAAAATAGACATCCTCGGAAAGCTACCAGGTAAGAGAAGTCGACACATTGTCGGGGAAACCTTCGCAGAGTACTAAGAAACGTGAGAGATACGTTGAGGGGCTCATGGGGTACGACAAATTTTTTAATGAGGTCATAGATAGATTAAGCATTAAGGCTAAGCTTATAAATTCTATTGAAAACACCAGAGTACCTGAACTAAATATTCCTAAGGACAATGGCCCGAAAGAGTCGCTTAAAGGATAACGCCTTGAAAGCATAATAAAGACGGGGCTCTAAAAGGTTTGCCCTCGAGAAGACAGGTAAGGGGGCATTCTCGAAGTACGTACAACTTGATGGTAGAAAACGGTGCAACGAATCACGTCAGAAAATTTCAATTTTGCGGAACGGAATGGGTCCTGGGGGTTGGAGGGACAAATAAACGGTGGTACTACGTGCTGGTAGGAAAATGTTGTAACTTGTCACGTCAAACAACAGTTTTGCAAGACGAAATGGTTTTTGCGGTTGGCGGGATGAATGAACCAGCAGAATTTGCACAGAAATTGACTTGATCTCGAAGTGCACCATCGACATCCACAAGGGCGTCAGAGTCGTCGAATGTCGGAACATATGTCCCTAGAACTTGTGGGAGAAATCCTCATCCAAATTATCCATGAGGCTTTTGCGATGGGCGAATAGAGTGAAAAGAATGGTTACAAAGCGGAAGAAGTTCTGTATGATACTTTGAACTAAACGATTAGTACTTTTCAAAACTGTGCCCAGTTTTGAAAAGTACTAATCGAAACGTTTCATTTGATACCCCACATGACCATATTTGGTGAAAAAGAAATCACCTCCCCTTCCCCCTTTTGCATGTATCGGGACTCACCATAAATTCCACGTAGAACGATATACCTCACTGTATGCGTGGGCGTTTACAGTTCTTACCTTTCCACCAAATTTGGTGTCAATAGGTGTAACCGCTTTCGAGAAAAATGCGCGTGACAGACAAACAGTAAACCGCTTTTAATAAGGTTTTGTTTTATCCAAAACCGTAAAAAGCGGACCGCGTCGGAGATGAATTGACGAGAAAATTCCCAATAAACTTTCTTGGAAAAGTACTGCCTCTGTATCGAGAGTTTCTATAATCGAGGGAGCTGTGCCCAATAACAAACAGGTTGGATTCAGAGTATTTGCAATAGGTTTGATATGAATAAATTGCAAAATGTCAAAAACCCCAAATGAGCTAAGAAAGTAGGACACTGAAGGCAGTCTAGATGACAGAAAGACCGAATCATCGTCGCTTTTTTAAGAACTGATCGGTGCTTTAATGTGTTTGGTTGAGAACATCCAATCACATTTTGAACGAACCACACAGCGGAGATCGTTTGTGGTACTTAGCAGACACCATCCCTCAGGGGCTACTCTACGGAAAGACCTGGGTAGAAGTTATTGACTGCATACCACCATGTCACCAATAACCGAGCGTTACGTTATGTTTGCGTGAAGCCGTATAAAGAGCCTCTCAGGTCCCAAGGAAATCTTCCCAATTGGTCTGGTTTGCCATTAAGTCGATAGTGGACTCAGGACACCCTCAAATCATACATCTTATATCTTAGATCAATCACTCTCTTTGATAACAAAGTACCTAAACTTGGATTATAGCTACATCCAGACCAACTTCTCTATTGTCATTGTTGATATCAAGTAATGTGTTGGCCATTTCTACCTGAGGTCAGTTCTGGCCTTCCCATTGGATCTTATTGTTTTTCAGGAGGCAAAGAGAGGGTAGTTTTCATAGTGCCTCCTCACTGATAACATCAGTTTCAAGAGGTTAGACCGAAAGAGAGAAGGAATATGTCGTTCATTCATTATTAAACTAAATGCGGTATTCATAAGCATAGGTAGGTCTTAAGAGGAGCTTCCAAAAATCAATCTAACTTCATCTTTCCAATGTTTCAGATACACTCTGGAAAGTTCTATTAATTATCCCATAAAACCGTGTTCTAATGGTCATTGGCGACTCTCGTAGGATCGCGAGAAATTCGTGGACATACCTACCTCCTACGAAAACCTATGCCAGGTTTGAGTGTTCATTTTTAAAGCTTGTAACGAGGACACGTTTTCTGAATTTCGAACTTAATTTTGCAGACCTCAAAGCGCACCCCATGAAACAAGTGAAACTATTTCGCCAAGCAATTGCGCTACAGTGCCTGATTAGCTCACTTTTGCTGTCGTAGTGGAAGACCGCGGTTCAAATCTTACTGGTAAGAGAGGGATTTGTAAAGTACCTGGAAGTCAAATACCAGTCGACTCAACTGTAAATGAACACCTGAGTACAATCAGGGTAATAATAATGGGCGATCGTAATGCTCACCATATTACCTCCTGCAGTGTTTCGTAGACCTTCAAGGCCCAAAATCGCCTAATCAAATTCAAGCCTCCGTCGGCCGAAGCTGAACTAGATTTTCTTTAAGAATTTAATGGAGTGCGGAGTCCGCCATTCATTTGACTGTGGACCAGACCAGTTTGGAACCAACTCCTATGGTTCAGGTTCACGGACTTCTCACTCTTGGGCAAGAGCCCAAGGGGCTAAATTATGTGATTCATTAACGACGCTAGATCAGCCTTTGTTGAAAGTGGAGATACCTCAACACCAAGATTGAGATGGGGTTGTTCCGCGGTAATATTCTTTCCCTGCTGAGACAAGGGAACAGCACATGGAACTTAACCAGCTCTGTTTTTCAAAAGCTCTAAGTGATCGTTAACACATGCCTTCGTCGTACCATCGGTGTACTCTGGACTGACAAAATCTAGAATAATGACCTAAATCGACATACGTGCGAGTTATCGGTAGATATGCTAATCAGAGGACGGAAATGGCAGTGGATAGGTCACACTTCAAGAAAGGTGATGAGTGCATTGCTAGCTAAGTCATACAATGGAACCCACTTTCTTATGGTGGCTGGCAAGTGGGCCGTCCTAGAATCAAGTGACGGATAACAGAAGAGGTGTTGTTTGGGTTTTTCGGTGTAGTGGATGCGCTATGTGCCATTTAGGGAATGTTGGCCCGCCGTGTATATATCTCAACCTGTGTCGAGCTAAAATTATGATGTTGCTAGGCCTTATGTATTCGTCGCAGACTTGAAAACAATCTTATCCGCATTCAAGATCACGAAACTTTCGGTCTCTGTACAAGGATGGCCGCAACGAATAAATCTGCGTGCGATACGGTATCGGCAGGGGCCCGTTAGGGGGCAGAAAACTTTGATATTTGGAGTTCCTTACGAAGTAGGATTCGACCGGGTACCGGTTGTTGCACCGCCCGGAGCATGTGCTGTTTGAGTGCCCGAGATCCTGGGAGTCAACATGAGCCCCCAAAATTTAACCGGTGAAATGCTCAGGTCGGAGGCAAACTGGACTTCGGTCATCCACACAATTATGTGGATACAAACCCAGCTCCAGGAGCACGCGCACGAAGAGCGTAAGGAAATGGAGAGGCGGTACTCTGAAGACAGAATGAAGCTACTAAACGAGGAAAAGAGGCGGGAGACTGCAGAGCTGAAAACATGAAGCCCTACGCAAGGCAAGCTCACCCTGCGAAGTAATGCTGCATATGTTGCCAGTCCTTATGTATTCATGACATGACATGACATCAGTTTAGAGAGGGTAGACAGAAGGAGTGGAGGAATCTGTCGTTATCATTGGATAAACAGCATATCCTTCAGCCTCTATGCACTCCCTTTCATTCGACGGGCAACTAGCGTAGCATGTTCATTATTGAACTAAATGTGGTGTTCATGAGCATTTGTGGGGGGAGGGGGGAGTTCACCTTTTCAGTGTTTCAGATCCGCTCTGATAGCGCAATTATCCTGCAGGACCGTGTGCTAATGGTCGTTAGGTGGTCTGCTAGGGCTTTTCGCTTTTATCTGATTTCAACTAGCTTTTCTGATGCAAAATTTCGTCTCAATCAATTTGTAGGCATAATTACCTCCTACAAAAACCCATGCCATGTTTGAATGTTCATTTTTTAAAAGTCTTGTAACGAGGACACGCCCTTCGCAAGGCACTTGCGCTACAGTGTGTGGATAGTTCAGTCGCTGGAGCGCTAAGCATTCGTAACAGAAGCCCGCGGTTCAAATCTTACCGATGGCAGAGGGATTTATATGGTATCTAGAGGGCGAATACCAGCCGATTCAACTGTAAATGAACATCTGAGTACAATCAGGGTAATAATAATGGCCGATCGTAATGCTCACCATATTGCCTCCTACAGGGTTTTGTAGACCTTCAAGGTCCAAAACCGCCTGATAAAATTGAAGCATCCGCCGGCCGAAGCTGAACTAGATTTGGTTTAAAAATTTAAGGGAGTGCGGAGTTCGCCATCCATTTGACTGTGCACCGGACCAGTTTGGAAACAGCCTTCCATGATTTAAGTCGACAGACTTCTCAGTTTTGGGCAAGCATCCAAGTTACAAAATTATATGAGTTGCGATTTCGTCGAGAGCAGAGGCAACTCATCAGATGCTGCTTCGTCTCTGCCCTTAGAGCAGCAGGATTGACGGTCTCCTTGTGAAACTGTTCATTGTAGCTCCGACTATATCTGCAGACCTGCTTCTTCTACTTACATGTAAATCCGGATGATTTGATATCTTTCAGATTTCGAAGAAGGGATTCGTATCGGGCGCGGCAATTGGGATGGTGGGGTCCATAGACATATCCTTGTCGCCACCTGGGATTGCTTACTAAAGTTCTTCGAACAGACACAATTGGTTTTCTAGAATGCAGTGCAACTTCCCTTGGGGCTATATAGTTGCCAAGTGCTTAGGCAATCATATTTAAGCTTTAAGCAAAATAAGAGACTCGTAGTGCTTGAACAACACTAAAATTTTATTGCATCGAGCAGGGGGGGCTATTCGATAATTGTTGTGCATTAACTAGCTGAACTTGAAGGGTGTCGACCAATATGTCAATCTTGGTAGCGCTGTTTCTACGGACGATTGTACCGAACTTGATCTCCCTCGATTCATTTACGACACTAGATTAGCCTTTGTTGGAAGTGCAGATACCGTAACACCAAAATCAACTTGAGGTTGTTCCGTGCTGATACATGGGAGCAGCACATGGGAAGTGCTCATGATCACCATTTTTCCGCCATGCCATCGGTGTACTCTGGCCTGGAAAAATATCTAATAATGACCCAAGTCAGCGTACAGGCCAATTACCGATAATTGTCTTGATTACAAGGCAGGAGTGGCAGTGGTTAGATCATACTCAAAGAAATGGCTACGAATGCATTGCTAGCTAGGTCATGCAATGGAACCGATTTTCTCAGAGTGGCTGGCAAGTAGGTTGTCCTAGAATTACATGACCAGTAACAGTAGAGAAGGAGTGTGGGCTTCTCAGCCTAGTGGACGCGCTATGCTTCATTTATCTCAACTTCTGTGAACCCAATGGTTGGGAAAAACGAGTGGTTTTCATGTAGGAATCCAAAATGGTATGACCGGTAGAAGTTACCTTTTCCATAGGATCTGACCTCCTATTGTGCAAAACAATGATGTTGCCAGTCCTTATACATTTCTCGGAGACTTGCAAAGGATTGTGAGTTCTTATCCGTATTCTAGAGCAAAATCCTCCTCGAAATCTTTGGTCCCTATGGACATGGGTGATACCGTAGCCTACACAATGAAGAAATCTGTGAGTGATATCGAATCTGTTTTAGGCTGCAGTGAGCAGATTATCTAATCCGTATGGGAGAAGATAATCCAGCTAAGAAAGTCTATAGGGGAAAAAGGGTAGTAGCTGTTAGGGATATCGGTGGATATCGGCAGAAAGGTGGGATATTTAGAGTTCTTTATTAAACAGGCCTCGGCAGGACACCGATTGATGCTGATGGTCTATAATTGGAAACCCTGATTGCATGAGTACTACCTACGCTGTCTTCGATGATGTAACTAAAAAATTCATCTTCGTCCTGAAAACATTCATCCCTGCATTTGAGAGGGTTTCATAAATGAGTAATATCTTTCCAAACACCGCAAAACATAACTCAGATTCAAAACTGAACCAAACCTATTCATTCGTGCCTACGAATACCATTTTTAATTCATATCCTTCGCCTAGAAGAAACATAACTCTTGGTTTCAATTTTCGCTCCCATGCCCTGTAACTTGTACGATAAAATTTTAAAAGATACTCTAGAAAGCCCCGTCCTTTCAATATCTACTGCACTACACTCCAGAGAAGTTTCCACTTTTGGATCTAGGGCAAACTATATTACAAATTTATTTATGAGCAATCTAAGTGGCTCCTTCTTATCCGTGTCCTATGTAGATACGTATCCTAAGAGAAAAGCTTCGGCGCTACTACTCTACCCCAACGTTAATTTGGTAAACATTTTATAATTTTACGCCTTTTCTGAGTGTGTCCTTTTCGTTGGTTCTTTTACACGCCTTTTGCTCTCCGTTATGTATATATATTTTTTTAATTGATTTTTTTTTCTTCCCTTTTTACTTTCAGGTAAGTGGAGCACACCTGGACTACAAAAGTAATACTCTTTGTCACGAGCAGCAGCAAGCTGCCATTAACAGTTTTAGTTCCAAGTCAGTCGAAGTTTAATGTACCTTGAGTGGAATAGGGGATGGCCTGACGAGGCATGGTAATTGCACCCCAACAGACTTGTAGCGGAAGATAACAGACATTCAGGTGGTATTTCACTAAATATTGAGAGTTATTTCACATGAATTATTCGGTCATTTTGATTGGCATTTTTCGACTATATCAAGGTCCTTACCATTAATTTTCGTAGTAATGCTTAGTCTGGTTGATCTGCTTCGACAACGGTCGTTATTTTTCTTCAACCTCTGAAATTACCACCTGTCAAAAAGTGCCAATAACAGGTGTAACCCATTCAATTCTTAAAATTGATACTCTGAATTCATTGATATCCAATAGCTGTCTCCGTCCCTAACTCGGGTGATTCTCTAGACGTCGAGTCCTTTTAATACTTCCTCGGCTAATTCATCTATTATTCCAGTAGTGCGAAGTATGACAACGTGACTAAGGGCCTGCTTTCCCAACTAATACGGAAAGTACACCTCGTTTATAAGCCACGATTACGTTACATTTAAGCATGAAATTGGATTGGGTCGAATCGAAGGAGATTGCATTGCTTTCGGTAAATTATAGGTAAGCGTTTAACGAGCGTAAAGTTTGCCCCACAAGGGAGGCAAGTCTGGTGTGGGTGTCAGCCTTTTGGTTTGATGGAAGAGTCAGGGTGTAGGTTACAATTGTTTACGAATGTTTTCGACTTTGTATCTGATTTTGTGGGCGTCCCCTATGCTATATGACGTTAATTACAGGGACAAGAGTAGAAAGAATAAATGGAAATGACCCAAAGAATTATTGGATGTTTTAGTACGCTACATGAGAGTGGACAGTTATTGCATGATAGAGGGATGAAAACGAGTAAACTAACTAAAATCAATGATAAACGGGCTTTAATTCTTTTTACTTCCTCATTTACTCCTGGAGAGTTGATGACCAAAAGACCACCCTAAGTGACCGCAGTTGACAAAGAGGAGAGAGCTGTTCTAGAACCTAAATGAAAATAAAAGTTGACGAAATTGACAGTGAAGGTTGGACTGCAAATATTGTAGTTCCATTAACACGCTTTTGCTTTCCTGTATGCTAGCTAGGTGCCGGAATGTGAAGGGGGGAGGGGTGTTCTCTGAGCATTTAGATCGCTCAAGTATCATTAAAGAGTTTCATTGGTCCGCATCGGAACCTGATAAATATCAAACATGGGACTTCGAGGGGACCTAATGAAAGATCAGCACGGGAGCTGAACCTAGAAAGTGAAAATTAAAAAAAAAAACATACGATCCGATCTGGCGGGTGGAGCTGTAAAACTCCGGACCCGAGTACCGTGATCCAAAAAGAAGATCCACGAGGGATTACATTCCCAATCAGTCCTACTCCGTCATCAGATGTGCAAGGGATGCCAACATTAATATCCAAAGAGACCGAAGCGCCAAAGCTAAACATAATCTCCGGTTGGGGTCAGTTCGGTCCCCAGCATTATCGCCAACATCCTGCCCAATCGTCCTTGTTGCGAAGATATTTACATTGCCTAGGTCTCAAATTCTTTGCAAATTTTGGGGGTGGCACTACGGATAAGGTCGTCATTGGATATCTCTCGACAAGTCTGCCCATCAGCCAAAGAGTAGACACACAGTGGTCACCTATAATCAATACGATATCGCCAATATGAAAGTTCGGAATGTGTCATCGCCATTTTTCCCAAAGTTATAGAGTAACCAAGCGCTCGTTTTGCTGGCGTTGCCAAAAATCCTGGCGATTTCGACGAAGCCACTGCGCTTGTTGAGATCGGATAGTTTAGATTCTGGCATCACAAAAAGTTGTCTTCCGAGCAGACAGTCGGTTGAAGATAGGGCGAATTTGTGGTCTGGGTTAATGCATAGAGTTGCGATTGTCCTAAAGTTACGGAAAGCCTCCAGAGCATCACATAGCTTTGAAAAGTTAGGGTTAAGTCAGAATTTTCCAAACCAAATTCGAAATTTTCAAAACTAACTTCATATCTTTCCAAATTAATTTCAGACTTTTCCAAGTCAATTTCAAAATTTTCCATTTCAAATTCAGACTTTTTCATTTCAAAATCAGAATTTTCCGTTTTAAATTCAGAATTTATACCAACTTTTTAGCACTGGATAAGAATTGAGCTATTATTTTTAGAAAAAAATCTGAGCGGCCCATCAATTTTCTGTCATTGTTTGATCTAATCAACTATTATGTCGATCTGGGAATATAATGGTCCAATGGCGTCCTCATATACTACTAATATCCAGTGGTAGAAAAAATTCTGGATTTGCAATGGGAAATTTTGATTTTGAAATGGAAAGGTCTGAATTTGAAATAGAAAAATCCGGAAAAAGGTAATAATTAAGAATGGTCTGAAATTGGTGTGCAAAATTCTGAATTTGTTGTTTAGGATAGTGAGAGATCCTAAATTCTCTGCCCTGGGAGCAGCGTGACCGAAAATGACAGCAGGTGGAAAACGCTCCTTTATATATTCGTAACAACACGAGGGGGGTGCGAATTATATCCAAGTGAATTTGATTTGTAAAATGTTAAATTGACTAAAACTAAAACCTATAGTTGCCCCAACTAAAGAGACTGTCTTCTCACAACTCGGGTCAAGTGGGGTTTGGTTGACTTGACCGCCGAGAGATGAAATTCCAGGTGGTTCCTAAGTCTGCCAATGCTTCCTTATATATAAAGGATCCTGTTGATACCGCAAAAGGCTGTGCCATTAGCACATACAGGGGCATCGTCCTCGCTGTCCCATGAAACGTGTGAACCCATCGTGAAACGTTTAGAAGTTGGGGTTCTCAATTAGCCATAGATATACAATGCTAAGTACGCTTTCTGCATAGTGTGAAAGCGCTTGGTACCAATACGAAGAGTAAGTGGGCCACAATAGTTAACCCCCGTGACCGAGAAAATAATGCGAGCTCCTGGAAGTGGGGCCACTTTCTGTTCGATGACGTCGACATGGATGTGACCGTCCTAGTCCTGGATATGCACTTAGATGAAGGCCGCAGAAAAGTCTATATACTGGCGTCCAGAAAACCATGAAGTGTCATCATGCGACCAGGAGCCATGCCTGATCATCGGGGAATGCGCAGTAATTTGAGGTCCATCTATTGTAAATAGTGAGTCAGGTTTGCGCCACCGTATCCGGAAGAGGGCTATTTGAGTACAAGCCAGCTGTCCAAAGAGACTGAATAATGATTTTATCCGAATAAATTTGGGTTCCACAAAGAGTCTGGCCAGTTAGCGAAACATCTACCGTTTAGCCGAAGGGGGTGTCAGGAACAGGATATCTACTTGGAGTAGGAGCTCATCAGAGACTGAATCCCATCATAAGCCACTTACCGACGTAGAATATTGGATAGCCAACTTGGTCAACGAGGCAGAAACAGCATGGATGGCCTGCACAACTGAAATCTCACGAGACTTCCACTTACCTACTCGGAAGTGTCCTATTAAAAAGATGCAATCGATATGACGAGCCATACGTTTCGTGAGTTGCTCAGTATGCAGGCTTATTAGAAAGTCGTCGATGTAGAACTCCTAAAGGATATCATCTCATGCGATTGCTTTCTGGCAAGCCACCCCATAATGTCCAAGAGGTTCGCCTCGACTGCCTGAGCAGAAAGGATTTGAAGCAGAGGAAGCTGAATCGTGGTTCCGCTCCATTACAAGTCACTTCATGAATTATTATTGGATGTTGTCCCCGAAGCATTAAAGGCGACCCGAAACTTCTGTTTTCACAGCATAATGTGGGATGTAATAGTCAGGAGTTTGCGTTGGTAGGGGATCAACGTGCAGTGCGTGTTTCAATTCCTCATATTTCCTCATGGAGACTACGTATTTTTTCCGGAAATGGGATTTGTATGCGAAGCGCCGTTCAAGGTGTTGAAACTATCGTAAAGCTGTTTGCCAAAAGTCACCATCGCCTGAAGCGGGATTCGAATGACTGAGTGTCCGTGAAGATACGAGCGCAGTAATGCTCTTCCTCCTGATGGCTAGTATCAGTGATCGACTATACCGACTGTGTGGGCGAACTACTGCATAGCCCCTTGGCAAAGAGGAAGTCAAAAATTCGCCTTAGAATGATGGAGTCCTAGGGTCTTACAGGGCTCGTTGAAATGCTCTGCACCGAAGTTTTTGGTTTCTGCACCGAAAGATAGATACAATGTTTGGTAGAGTATCGTATGGTACCACTTCCCACACTGCCGACAGCCACTTGAAGTATACTCTTTGAACGGATAGCCTGGTCTAAAGCAGTTGAAGCAGAGGGTGGAAATCCTCTTTGGCAACGAGTTATTCGGTGTGAACTCTGACAGAAACGGCAGGAAGTTTGTCCCAAAATTGACCGCCTTAATTGATACTCCGTCGATGTTATGCCTTTTGGGGTTCTGTCCGTTGCCACAAATAGTGTTGCCTAGTAGGTTTCATTTACCTTACAGTCTGACTATCTACGAAACCAGGCGCTATAAACCTCAGTAAATCATGAAAGGGGAAGCTGCCCAAATGCGCTGCGTTTTCGCAGTTTCGTCACGTTAATCGACATAACGCAAAGCTTCATGACCGCCAGAGCGGGAACGAAGCTTGTACCGCGTCAACAACAACCAATAACTTCTCTCCGCCTCGATGTTAAGGAATTGGGCAATATGGATTGTAGCCAGTTGCCTTGGGCTGTCATAATAGTTGTTTAGCGCCTTCCAAACTTTCTGGCAGCCCTTGGTGTAAAGGCCACAAACCAGGAATACAATGTTGACATTGCTGGCTTGGCGCAGTTTACGAAGCAAGTAAACTTCCGGGAAATCTTGATCATGTACAAGTAATTATTTGGTCTGAAACTTTCAGGAAAGGGAGACCAACATTTTTTTTGTTTGGGGCAGGTACAGAGCATTTCTTCAGGATGATGGATAACATTTTATCAAACCCCTTTGACCTCTTGTTTTTGCTCTGCTTAATGAAATTTCAAGGCCGCTATGGGCTTGACGGTATTGCCGGGGAAAGTTGAGCCAGGAAATTTGGTTGGGGGAAGCATGGGCTGAAATAGTCCAGTGTGGCTAATAGGCTGAAAATAAGATGTTATGGATTTAAGGGAAGCGATTAATCCGTTGATTTCGGCTTCAAAGCTTTGGTCATACGTGTGGAGTGTGGTGGGATTCGAGGAAATGGGGGGGTCTTTGTTTCTTCAATGGAGCGGGAGGAGGTGGTGTTTTGAATCAGGGTATCATTGTAACTGGTAGTTTTGCCAAGCCGAGAAACGATTTTCTAGGTTTGCCTGTACGTATTTAGCCCAAGTTGAATATGGGACGGGTGGTTGAGAAGGGGGTGGTATATGGGATGAGGATTCTTTCATGGATTGAAGTATCGAGATCATGGATCTCATTATTCTGGAAGGAACATGGCAAAGAATATATATTTCTAGATAGTTGTCCTGCAGAATGTTGTCCGAAAGGGAGATAGGGTTTCGGTAATTGAGAGAGTTCGTTACATACGCCCGGAATTGCTTCAGCGTACCGATGAACTATGCGCGATGGTTTTGGGTAAGTTGGAGTTGGAAGAGTTTGAATCTAAGGTATTGGTTGATAAGCTGCTAGTGGCATTCCTGAAGTCAGGAACGGGCGGATGGATCGATTAGGGAGTTGTAAATCTAGTCTGATGCCGGAAACAGTTTGTAGGAAAAGGAAAGTTTTTGAATTTAGATTTGTGTTGAAGTTGCTGCCAATTACGAAGTGTTCAAGGTACGTAGAGCAATTCTTTGCATTATAGGAACGGAGAGGCGGGTTGAAATGGGATATATTTCATGCAACGGATCTTGCTAGCGATATAGCTTGCGACTATTATTGTTAACATAGTCGAAACAGGCTCACAGCTTTCGAGCTTGACGGGTTTGATCCGCGCAGAACGACCTGATTGTAGGAGACACCGTTCTTGCTAAACAATTGTTTGGGACAATGCATGCATTTACGCACAGAGGGTTGGACTCCTGCAACGGGTACCTCGTCGAATAAATACCTCCCCCTGGAACCGTTTGTCATTCGTCACCTTACTTCGGGCTAGCCCCCGAGCTCTCCCACCTCGCGGAGCCTTCAAATCAGGGAACACCTTTCATCAACGGGAAGGGAACTGTCAATTCAAGGAACCTCTGCCATCCAGCTCCTCCACCGGTTGAGCTCTATTTTCTTTCTTCTCGACAATCTTGTCTGAACAGATCTCGTGTGTTTAAACACAGCTTGTCAGCAGCATCCCGTCCCACCTTTCACCATAAAAAAGGCGCTATGGGCGTCGTCCTTAACTACATTGCAAAACACAAAACAAGGAGATCGTGCCTTTCCAATCTTATGCAGAAGATTGAAAACCACCATGCCCACTTAGGAGCTGGATAAGGAAATAGTCAGTCTCACCATGTTCCCGATGCAGCCACGCTCCTAAGTTGCAATCCATCTGCCTCTAGTTTCATTTTGCCAAGAGAGTTGCCACTCATCTAGTGTACGCTGCTATTTTCCACACTTTACATGTCTTTACGCTCCTTAGCAGGAAGGACAACGGGGATCATTCCCGCGATCACCATCACGGCCGGTTCAGAGAGAGTGAGGTTGGCAGACGCCACTCACAAAGCTCCCCGTCTCTGTACTTGTGCAAGATGCTTACGGTTTACCAAGAGCGTCATCCTATACCTCTGCGCCGTAGAGCAGAACAGACTGCAATGAACTCATCAGGAGACGTCGTCTACTAGACGTAGGGCCTCCAATATCTGCCATTAGCCGGAGCAGTTCCTTAGATAATCTCCCAATATCCGTAAGACATAGTTCGGCACGTGGAAAGTATTGTCTAGTATGCCTAGAATGCCTTTCCATTTCACGGAATTAAAGGCGTACCTGACTTCAAGCGTTACGAGGGGCACCACTCGTCGAGATCGGCGGTCGCCTCCGCTCAATGAACGGCATCCACGTGAATTTCCCCGCTGTAAAGCTAAACTGCCGTGGGGTAAGTCTTCGGCAGCACGTATTGCTTCAGCGAGTCTACTTCTGATGAGGTTTTCGACCACTTTCTCAGGAGTGTCAAGCATGCAAAGTGGTCGGTATGAAGAGGGCAACTCAGAGTTATCTTTTCCTTTGCTGATCAGCGCAAGCCTCACCACCGTCCAATGAGAAGGGAAAATTTCCTTTTTCAGGCAAGTGTTGATTGTGCCGCGCAGTAGGTCTGGCCGATGTTGCAGCACCAGTTTGTATACCTCTGCTGGGATGTTATCGGATCCTGGCGCCTTCTTGTTTTTCACAGGGAGAATTGCTTCTTCCAACTGTTTTTTTTTTTTAAAGAAAAGTGGGCAATCCTCGGTGCTCTCCGCTTTGATCCTGTTATGCTGCGGAGTCTCTTTTTGACTGATGCGTACTCTGTGGTTATGGCAGATGGATCTTCCCAGTCGTTTAGACGTTGCGTCAAGCGCCATTTGCTGTGCCAGCATCTAGGATGCCGTCCAGTGTTGGCCCCACCTGTTCAGAGAGTTTCGACGAACCTCTCGCGTCGCATAGGTACATGTAACAAACATTTTTTGCTCCGTCGAGCGGGTTTTCAGAGAAAGATAATTGGATTCTTTAGTGCAAGGTACGATTCACAATCTCCACTGTTAAATTATTATCCAAATAATTTGGTGAAGACGAATTTGTAATTTCCACTGATATAAAGAATTCCTGATTATTTTATCCCTCTGCTACCTTTAGTGCAAATGCAAGCGAAAATAGCAGGAACCAGCAATAGGACTCTCCAACTGAGTCGCAATTTTGAGAAGGACAGCTAGGATCGTCATTCGCTAGGATACTTCCAAGCAAGGTTGGAATGGCTTAAGCAATTGTGGACTTCATGCATGGAATTACACTCCGTGGTACTATCCGAGACGAAAATTACTTCGGATCAATGGGAAGAATATAAGAGGGAGAATGGACTAACGAAGGACATCTACATGGACCTTCTCATCTGCTTTCAGACAGGGATTAACAAATTCAACGCTACGGACGTCGCAGGGAAGGATAAGCAACCATCCGCTGGCCCAGGGCAGATACGGCTGGAGCGAATTACTATTCCCAAGTTCAACGGGGACTATAATCAATTGAGGACTTTCAACGACCTTTTCAAGTCTATGGTGGATAACAACGAAGGACTCTCTCCTGTAGACAAGATGCAATACCTAAAAACTCATCTACAAAGAGAAGCTGCCAGGATAGTGCAACATCTGGAGGTCAGCAATGATAACTGCCAAAAAGCGTGGAAACTCTTACGAAAACGCTTGGAATTAATTCTATAGCATGCCAATAGCAAAGGAAAGAGAAGATGCAACTATCAAGCTGACCATGGACGTAACTTCCCAGTTTCTAGCTGATATGGAAGGCATCGGCGTGAACGTTAAACACTGGGATCTACTGATAATTTATACGATTGTTCAGAAACTATATCAAGAGTCTGTGAGAGACATCACAAGGGGCGTCACCCGACATTCCAAAGCTGTCAGTATTTATGGATTTTTTGACTGGTCGTTTCAGAACTTTGGAAGCTCTTAGTTCTCCGAAGAAGAACAAAAGAATCGAGAGCGCTCGTGGTCAACGACGCTACCGAATGCGACATGTGTCAAAGGGATCACCAGATACACCAATGCAGTAAGTTGAAGTCCTCATCCCTCCAGCAGCGAAGGGACACCGTACGGAAAAGAAGTTTATGTTACAACTGTCTTAAAATGGGGTATTACGTAAATAAATGCTCATCCAAAAGTTGACGTCCACTGTGCTCTAGGAAACACCATACGCTGCTACACACCGATGCGATAAAGGCATCAGAATTTTCGGTTGAGGCTAAGCCGTTTGTTCCCGATTCAAACGCCTTGATAGCCAAAATGGACGCCGAGTCAACCATTCTGCTGGCTACAGCAAGAATTCAAGTACGGGACGCAACCGGACAATTTATCTTTCTCAGAGGATTGATTGATTCCGGGTCCCAACGAAGCTTTATCGCTGAGGCAGCTCCGCAATTGCTTAAAGTCAAACGGCATGGCGCGAAAGTCAGCATATTTGGTTTGGGTGTAAATCGTCAATACAAAGGAGAGGTCGAGTTTCCTTTTGGATCAAAGTAAGGAAGGGTGATCTGAAACTCAATTTATCCACCCTCATCATAACGACCCTCACGAATGTCTGACCTGCTGTGGCGATTAAAGCTTAGCTACTCAACGGACTGAACTTGAAAAATCTAGCTGATCCTGCTTAAGGCAGCCCTGGCAACATCGACGTGCTACTAGGGGCCGATATATACCATTCGTTACTACTACATGGATTTAAGAAAGGACCTCCATGCGCCATTAACACCAAAATTGGATGGTTACTGCTTGGGCCAACACAGGCGCAGGCATAATATCAATGGTTAGCACCGAAGAAAGCACGGAGTAGCTGCTGAGGAAATTCTGGGAAATTGAGGAGCAACCGCCAAAAACACTCTGGACTCAAGACGAGCAAGCCGCTGCTACTTGGTATACGAACACAACTAAACGGGATTCAATAGGAAGGTATTTTGTGCGACTCCTCTTCAAGGAGGAAGCTCAACCAGCCGACGAGCTACGCGATTCACAGAAAATTGCGCACATTCGTTTTTCACAACTAGAAAAACGATTGGCTGCGGATGACGTGTTACGGCAACAATACGTGGCATTCATGAAGGAGTACCTCAGGCTGGGTCATATGACGGAGGTTCCCCAGAGGGAAGTCCATTCGATGTGCAACTATTACTTCCCACATCATGCGGTCTGCAAGGTAGAGAGCACAACAACAAACCTTAGAGTGGTGTTCAACGCATCACAAACGACCCCCACCGGCAAATCGCTCAGCGACCTCTTTCTGGTTGGACCCACGTTGAGGAAGAACTTCATGATTGCCGTAGACATCGGGAAGATGTATCGATAAATCGGTATACACGAAAAGGATCAAAATTTTCAACGCAACATAACACAGCAAACTAGGATGTCACGATGCTGTGCAAGTCAAAAGTCGAAAGCAACAGGTGAAGCAAAAACAAATCAGCAAACACCAATGGTCTAAGCTGGCCTTTCAGTTCAGTAAATGGTCGCTCGTGTGAATCAAAAGGCTGACTCCACCCCCACCCCTAAAATCGCGATACACTAAATATGTACAAAAATCGAATGATTGCCAAGCACCACTCGTTTCCTCAATTTCATCCGTTTGACCAAACTTTTCCTTCTGCAGAAAATGCCTTGATAGGATTTTCTTTGCACATGAAATAATTTTCCGCCGATTACTTACTGGTTTGTAACAAAACCAGCGAAACATTTTACTATCGTCCATACATCAATTTTCCGAATCGAGTTGGTTCACGAAGTCACGCAATCCGAATACCAAAGAATGTACGTATGCCATACGTACCACCGGGAATTGGAAAAGCAGCGGCCATGTTATATCGAAGTAATTCGTGCCTGAAGTAGCCGCAACTTTTGCAACAATTCTCTAAGAAGACTCCATCCCCTGGAGTAATTTAGGGCTATTAAATGCAGAACAATAATATGCTGAAGTGGGTCCCACATATGCCTGGAATTCTCCTAATTTCGCCTGCAGGTTTCCGTCTCCCATAATAGCCTTTGAGGTCACCTGGATGATTGCATGGCGTTTAAAATTATGTTTTTGTTACATTGCGGTAATAAACTACGTTGGCAGAAATCGATTGCGTTTTTGCTAGATTTAATCTTGTTTCATAAAGCTCGAATGGTTTGGGAGTCCGTTCGCCAGACGCACAACACTCACACAAATATTGTACAATTTTCTTTTGTTGATTGAATCCGGGGCCATTCAGACGCTGGAAAATGTTTGTTCTGTGGAAAATTAGAAAATTCGATTCGAGATTTGTGTCCAAAAATAACATTCCATTCGTCAGAATAGAATCTTTCAGCATTCAAGCTCCGAAATTAAAGACGCTAAAGGAGCGAGCCTTATCGTGGATGAAATTCAACTCATTGGATACACGCTTTTGATTACATTAGCCCCATGGCCACAATCAACAAACGCGATTAATGAGACTCAGCAATAAATGGCCCGATCGCATTTCTCCCGTGTAATGGTCCAAAGAGAGAAATTCAACCCCGAAAGGACAAAATAATTTATCTTGGTCCGTTTATAAGCGAGCTTATAACAAAAGTGAAATTTCATGGCCCATATATCGGCTCCACGTGTAGTCTGGGAGGCAGGTAGTGGCCACCAGGGCCTTTGTTGTCTTCAGGTTCCGCAAAAGCCCCGAAATCGTTTGATGGACATTGGCATGGCGTACTGCATTCATTGAACCGATGAAGCTTTTCAAATCGACTCCAACATGACTTGGCAGATAGCTGTCTATTGAATCGAAAAACTCTCTGGAACTAAACAATATTTTATGTAATATGAAATCGTGCCTTTTTCTTCTAACCAATATCTAAGAATGGCCACGGATACGTTGGAGTACTGAAGGTGGAAAAAGGTTGGACGCAACCAATTGCAAGATATTGCGGAACGTCCGGCGGGTGGTTAAACACTCAAAGTATTTAGAGGTTGGCACTGGAATGAATGACTTTGTTAATGGTGTAATAACGTTAAATGAAACAAATGTGTTGATTCTATGAGTAACTGGTATCCGAACATTGGAGTATTTGCTAAGATATTCAGATGTTAATTGCAGATATTGTTCCATAGCGTGAAACGACTTGAATTGTGAATTGTATGTGTCCATATCAGCCATTTTTCCTCTAAAGCTCATTCAGTAACTAATATCTGCATGACACATTCCACTGTGTCTTATCTAACGAAAAGTGAAAGTTATGGAGAGGGATGTGAAATTCGCCACCGACCTACCGAATCAGCCTTCAATACAATTACCGGATACGGAAAGAAATGTGTGACTTCCTGATACTGTCCTAAAATATATTTGAAACTTTCACGACTCTCCCCACAGAATTTAAAGATAGTATCCGTAGATATCCTTAGCTTTCACAGGTGGTAGTGTAGCCTCCAGTGACTTTTGAGCATTCCCACTATGACCTCTTTTTCGTGAGATTTAAACAAGCACCCGGCGCTGTTCTATTGCTGGTAAGTTCACTCAACTTAGCTCCCTCAATCGCTCCTACTTTTTTCTTTTTGTTATGATCATGAACCCTTTTTAATTCTGCAGAAGAACTAGCTCGTTTGCTGCCTCATTGTCTTCTGAACCTCAGAGTATCCAGAATCTATCGTGACAGACAAACGTATTCAATTTCTTAAGTAATTTCCATACCAGTTTAGAATGTACTTGGTTGCACATAAGTGCCTTAATAGCCACCTGGGTGCAACGTCATTTAAGTGGAAATGGGTTGGTGATGTATGTAATATCACAAAAGCGATATCACCTTATAGTGTCACATTCACATCACATTATATCAGTGAACGCGATCTAAATATTTCCAAACATTACACCACCTTACATCACAGTATTATCTAACATCACCACATTATCTAACATCACCGCATTACCAAAATGATGATGATAGTACTTCGTAGTACAAGTGGCAACGGAAATCGTCGAGTAGTGAAATTATGATTGACTGATTTTTTTATTTGTTTTGGGTTAACTTTGCGCTGACTTTGGGTTGGCATCGAGCTAGCTTTGGGCTAGCTTGCTTTAGATGTAGACGATATAACATTATATGTACGTTTACAGTAATGAGGGTAATGTAATTATATTTGTCTTTCCCACTTTTTCCTCACATTACCTAGTAAGACGATGTTTCGTGCACCACCTCGCTAATTACGCAAAGTATCCCAACTTTGCTAAAATTATGGCCAGATGAAACTTCCAAAAATGCGCCCTTTAATTCCACACCAAACCAAACCATCAAACCTAGTATGATTTTAACGCTGTCTTTCATTCAGCCATCCGTATTCTTTGCCGATGGAGTCCAATCGTACCGGCTCCTCAAAAACTAACCAACCAAACTACTCCAAGATTTTCGGCAGTTTGCCGAGCAAATTTCTGTGGATATTCAATGCAACGATCATAGTGTTCTTGTGTGAAATCATGGTACGCCGCCGTCAT
This sequence comes from Hermetia illucens, assembly GCF_905115235.1. Classification (NCBI taxonomy): domain Eukaryota; kingdom Metazoa; phylum Arthropoda; class Insecta; order Diptera; family Stratiomyidae; genus Hermetia; species Hermetia illucens. The sequence continues at coordinate 16,075,945 of NC_051853.1, read as the reverse complement.
AAGGCCTACCTTCTACCTCTAACCTCTTCCGAACCGATGGACGCTATCAAAAACAAATGCGCTAATCCTTTGACGATGGCGCCGGAATACTACTGTTCGGCCAGTTCCTCTCTAGGGACCTCTTTTTATCCGCTACTCACAACTTTCAATGTCATCATCGTCCAGCTCGGCAAAGGAAATTACTATTGAAGGAAGAGCTTCCTGATATTAGCCACCAGTAGCGAGAACATCGCTATGTTCACATCTTCACCGTAATATTGTCCAGGTCACGTTTCGAGACGAGGTTCCAGACTTGGATGACTCTTGGCAAACACATTTACGACAGGTTAAATACCTTGAACGGCGCTTCGCAATCAATGCCAATCTTTGGGAGAAATACGCAGCTTTCATGATAAAGTATGAGAAATTAGGAGACATGCTGTGGTTTGATCTGCTGGCTACCACATCCCATACCATGCTGTGTAACAGAAGTTCCCATTCGACGACAACATCCAATGACAGATCATGGAATGACGTGCAGTGGAGTGGACCCACGATTCAGTTTCCTCTGCTTCCCATGTTCTTGCAGTTAAGGCAATTCAGAGTGGCACTATCTGCAGACATAGAGAAAAAGTCCGGTAGATTTATGTGGCATCCAACTAGCGCATCATTTAATAAGAGCATCCGAAGAAATCTCTTGGACATTTGGCTTCAAGTCCCTGCACCTCGCCCCTTGCATAATATGAAGTGCATAACAAATTTGACCCGGGAAGCAGCCGCACGAGATGATATCCTTTCAACAAGCATTTTCGACTACGCAAGTGGAAGTCCAATGAAACTTCAGTCGGGAAGGCGATCTTCGGCGTTCCTGCCTCGTTGACCGAGTTGGCTATGGACCAATCTCCCATGTCGGTACTTGGCATAGGATGAGATCCAGCTTCTGACGAGCTGATGCCTGATTCTCCCCAACTAAACGACCATTTGTTAACCGAGGTGACCAGGTTCTTTGATCATGCTGGCTTTAAAATCATCATTCAGTCTCTCTTGGCAGCTGGTTTGTGCTAGAATATGGCTTATTATTCAGAATATAATTGACGACCTCATCAACTGCGCATTCCACGATGATCAGTCATGGCTCCTATTCGCATGATGACAGTTCATGGTTTTCCGAACGCCAGTATACAGACTTATACTACGGCCTTCATCTAAACGTGTATCCCGGACTAAGACGGTCACATCCGTGTCGATGTCATCGAAGGAAACTTATCGGACAGTAGGTGGCCACACTCACAGCAGCGCGCGTCTCTGTTTCGGCTATAGAGGGCGATAATAAAACAAGCACTGTGTGACGTCCCTAAAAAATGTATGGAAATTTCATGGCTCTCCCGACAGTATCTTTAGATATCCTTAGCTTCCGCAAATGGTAGTATAGCCTGCAGTCACCTCTGATCTCTGAGTAAGTTCATCCAATAGAGCTCCCTCAATCGCTCCTCTCTTTCGCTTATTGCTATAATCATAAACCCCTTCCCAATTCCGCAGAAACACTAGCTCGTCGCCTGGCTCATTGTCTTCTAATCCACTTTGACCCGGAATCTAGGGCGCGCGTGGAATTCGCACCCACTAAAAACCAACACCATTTAGGTATTACTTCACGGGATGGGTGTACCTTTAAGCACTCACCATTCTCATCCTTTGAGTTTTCCTCTTCCTTCCTTTAGCAGCTCATTTTATATTTTTATAATTGCGGAGGAAACCGCAAACCAGTTCTCCTTTGACCTCAGCATCTCCGCAACTCTACTCTCCGGGTTCACGTTCCTTCCTAGCGCCTCTTTCAGGCTCCATCGCGAACCTTGGATAGTGAAACATAACATGCAGGATATTTCGGCAAATCATCCAGCCCAAGGCGGTATAAATACTGCTTATAGCAACCACAACCACCATGTCCCGTGAGGAACTGGGTAACGGGATAATTTGTTTCTCCGTGTTGTCGCCCAAGCCATACTCTAATGTTGGGAATAAGCCTATACGTCAAGCGGTCCTTCGAAGACTCGTCTCATCTACAATACCAGAGATCCTACGACTCTGATCTTCCCGCGTTCCTATGTGCCGCTCCATATGTCTTGCATGGTATAGCGCACTCATTTTATTTGCCAGGATGTCGACTAGAATCATGGCCGCCACCACCAATGCTGCCTCATTTGATGTGGTTCTAAAGGCACTGCAAACCCTCAAGCCGATAAACCAAATTCGCTTGTCTCCATCTTTGAGAGTTTGCAAGCGCCTCCGCCAACGTAGGTGATGTGTAGCGAAGAGTGGATCGCATCACTCTGGCTAAAAACAATCTTCTACAGTGCTACAGGCTCAGCTTGGCGTCAATTATCACTCCCAAGTACTTGATAGTCGGCTTAGAGACGGCCATATACCCATCGACTTTCACTTTCACGGTGTTTTTGTTGTACGGTTCGTTATTAAGGTCGCTTCCGTTTCTCCATCCGCCATGGTCAATTCTCCGTCTCCGTCGTGTAAACCTCCACATCTCCTGGGTGCCTTGCTGCAATAACTACAGCCAGGTCATCGGCAAAGCCTACAATCGTAGCCTCCTATGGGACGGGAAGTACAAACAATACATTATACATGACATTCCACAGCAAGGAACCCAGTACCGAGCCCTGTGGTACCCCTGCTGTGACGATGTACCCTCTGAAAGTTAATTCAACAACCTACCAAATATACAGGAACATCTATGTCAGCTAATTCGCTTTTAATTCGGCCACCACGCCACAGCAACCACCAGCATCCACCACCATGCTTTTTGCATCCACCTGTACTGGCGTTGCGTTCCTTCCTTTAGGAACGCCTCGAAGGTGTTGGTGAAACGGTCGGGCCTGGTCATCACTTTCAACTTCAAAGCGCGGTAAGTATGCCATTCAGGCCTGGGGCCTTCTTGTCACCGATTCAACTACATATTTTCCGCATCTCCTCCTCACTAATTGAAGGTATCGAGCACTAGTTGACCTGAGCCACCGTTTGTCTTCCGCTGTATTGGTGGTGTGGTAACAATCTGTTTCAGGAGGCATGAGCAGATCATCTGGGGTGATTTCCGGCACATTTTCATTACCACCCTGTAGGACTCACCCCAATGGTTTATGTCGGCATCTTCGCAAAAGTGTTTGAAGCAGTTTTTTTTTTGCTTTTGCGAATCGCTTCCTTTAGACGGCCACGCAGTAGTCTTTGCGTGCCCTCTCGATCTTCACTACCGCGAGCCTCTGATAGAGCCTACTTGCCCGGAAACATGCGGCTCGCAAACTTGCTATTTCATAGTTCCACCAGTAGTTGGGGAACATTCATCTTCTGGGCATCATGGCATCGTATGCTTTCATCGCCCATTGAGGGATCTGAGTGGCCTTTTCTATGACCATGCCAATCAGAGATATATCAGATTCAAGTGCCGCAAAGAACGTGTGAAAGTTTTCGCCGTCCAACTCGGCAACCCACCAGGCTGATCTGTGGGAGCTCTTTTTCGAGCTCGATTCACCCTTGATCTCTATGTATATGTAGATTGCCTGCAGGTCACCGTGAGTATAGTCCTCATTAACATGCCAAGTAACTCTTCTGACTAAAGTGGCGCTCACGAAAGTCGGGCTTCTTCCCCTGAAAGTGTTCATTCGTGAGTACCACGTCTAGCTCCGCGAGTGCCTCGAACAGAATACGTCCTCTAACATTCGTTGTCCAGCTTTCCCTTTCAAGAGCCCACGCATTTATGTCACCTGCTATTATGGTCGGCAAACGACCTCTCGCATCCAGAACGAAGCCGCTCAGCATTTTTTTATTTTAATTGTAGCGCTGGATGGAGCATAGCAGCTGTATATGTGAACTCCTTCCACATTCGCCCTGATGAAGCCTTCGTCTGGGTGTTTCATTATTTTCTAGAAGGCTGCTTGGCCGGTTTGATCCTTGACACAAATGCCACCACCGTGATTTCGATATGGCTCATTAACGATCAAATCCAAGGCATCTAAAGCACCACTTCAGTGACACCAACTGTCTAAGGAGACACAGAACCCACTCTATTTTTACTCTTCCTGCTGCCAGCAGTTTGAGTGCTTCCTCCACTGATAGACTGATGATGGCGGCTTGTGCCCCACCGTAGGCTTTTCGTAGCGTCTTTATCACTGACCCTTGGAGTTCAATGAGATCGAACTCTTTTTCCAAAGCTTCGTGAACCTCCTCCTACGTGGTAACATCATCTATATCCTTGCAGACTATAGAAATCTCCGGTCTGCTAGTCCTGATTTCGGCTGTCTGTCCTAAGGACTTTTCGATTTGACTCAAGAATTTAAGGTTTCCTTTCTGAGATCGCCTAATGCAGTTAACTGCGGTGGTGGCGGTGAAGAGGGGAAAAACCCTGTCGGCAAAATCAAAACCGATTGGCCGAGATTAACCTCCATGTGGTGGCACCGGGAAACCCTGTATTCACTGTGGTTTGCTGGCCGTGATGTAGTTGGCCAATGCTCGAAGATGTAATCATGGCGATCAGACCCGAGTCTGCACGGAGATAAATTTGAATTGGCTTTAGATCATGAGACCTTACCAGGGGTATACTGATATCATGGGAACCGGTATAGCCCCTGAATTCACATGTCCCAGGAGAATTTCTGTCTCATGTGCGTCCAGGTGGGTTACAGCGGGGTTGAATCAACTCAAATGTTAGTCACGTTAAACCACCGAGAAGTAACTGTCCACACTCTCCTATCATTCATTACATGGCTTGTGTCCTATCTTTCTAACCATTCCAGCAGTGTTTCTTCTCATGGTTGTATATCCTGTGCCTTTTCCGGCTCCTCTGGTGTACCCCAAGGGTCCATTTTGGCTACTCTATTGTTTTTATTCTTGGTCAACGAATTTTCTGTTCTTTTCACTCTCTCTTGTTTGTTTTACGCCAACGCTGCTAAGTGTTTTTCTTCTCTAGTTTTACTAATGGATTGTGTGTATCTACATTCCGATTTGGGCACTATGTTTCGCTGGTGCTCTATAAATGAGTTGCCACTAAGGCACTGTTAGCAAATCGCCTTCTGATCTGTTTTCGTACTTTCTTTGGAGCCACTCTTTATCTTACTGGAGCTCAATTCGAGAAATCAGGGTAACTTTTGATGGTAAGGTGTGTTTGGACAGGCACTGACTTGATGTCAGTAATCGTGTTTCCAGAATCCCTGGTTTAATATTGCCTACCTCTTCTGACTTTATTTCTGTCCAAGCCTTCTCGTCGCTCCCTCGTTCGAAACAGCCTTGGGTATTGCTCTGGGATCTGGTCTCCTTCCCATATATGTGACTATCTTGCGCTCCAAAATTTCAAGGCAATTTTATCTCCACTTCTCTCTTCTCCAGCATGGAAAATCCCATCTGTCTCCACTCTTTTAATCTTCCTTATCTAAAACTACGCAGAACCTTCTTCTTTAAACTTTCAGCGTACAGCTTCGTATGGATCCTACTTGTACCAGGTTTCAAGACAAGCGATACCTCAGTTGAAATACGGCGCTAGCGGTGCTGTCCGGTCAAATTTCGCGGCTTTATCAGATTTCAGCTCTACCTTCGTGGATGCCAATAACCAACTCGGATGCTTACATATTTTAATCATCCCCCGACTGATATTCATTACACCATCCAAAAATAGACCTAATGAAAATTCTCTCCAGACAATTGAGTCACTTCCAAGAACTCAACTCGTCATCGAACCTAATCAAATACTTCACCTTTTCTTCCATTTTATTGCCAACTTGTCAGCAAGATATCCTCTGCATCTATCATGTAACAAGAGTAATTTATATTTCTACTTTTACTCCCCCTCTCTGTAACCCCACAAAATTACTCTTCGCAAACAGACATAACATCCTCACGAAAACACCATTTCCAACAAACATTGTTGCTCAATTATCGAAAAGGAGAACACCAGAAAATTTCCGGCATTCGAGGTTCCATATTTATGAAAATTACCACCGGAAAAATATCGAGAAGCTATTATTAGCGCAATGAAAATAAGTCGTAACTAACAAACTTTCCTCATTCATAGAAGAGGAAAACTGAATAAAACTCAACCAGAAATAGAAGCACAGAAAGCCTTTCCACACTTAAGTTTCGCTAAATTGAATTAGTTTCATGTGCTGTAAATGCGGGGCGGCGTTCATTGATTTATTTATGTGTGGATAAATTCTGGCGGAAAATTAGCTAACTTGTAAATCTATTACCGTTTATCATTTGGCTATAAATTAACATATAATGCCGTCCTACTTCAGATACAACTATCTTTTTTCAATTTTTGAATAACATTGACTTAAATCTAAACAAGCAGCGAACACCAAGATAAACATGAAAAACTATAAAAAGATAGTAATGTGATGCAATAAAAATTTAATACCCAGGAAGTTCGGATTTTAACGTGGAGTTGTAAAAGGCAGAATCGCAACAAGTGAATACGGAGATGTTAGTCCAAATCTGCGGTGAATGGCACCCTAAAATTGTGCGAAGAAAACATTCGCTAAAGAGGGGAGCAATCAAATCGAATCGAAATAGAGGATGTCAAATGGAGTAGAGTATCTAAAGTGAATGCTGTGTCCTTGCTTCGTAGATATTTTGTTGGTCAGGCTGGAATTGAAAAGCAACATTATTGGGAGAGTTGTTTTCTTTCCTTACTGAGATTTAGGGGCAAAGTTGGTGAGGCAGTTACTGAAAGCCTGTCTTACAGGATACAAAGCTCAGTTAATACCAAATAGGCTCTGAGGGACGTAGAGTTGCGTGAAATTTTGTCGGGGCTTTTAAATTTCAAGATCCATAAAAGGAGTTTAAGGGAAATATTAAGGAGCCGTTGTGCCTTTATTCACTACCTGAAGGCACGGACATATGGAGCGTCAAAAAAAGTAATTAGACTGATTTTACTTCCCTTCGCAGCTGCGCATCGACAGGGTCGTTGTTTCTAATCTTGGTAGTATCGGTGGGAGATTACAGAAGACCCTTAGCATGTCTGTTCTAAATTTTTTCCCCTCTTTAACCTTTTTGCCGTTCAACAACTCGGTCGGCGCGTCTATATCGGGTTCGCCAATTTTCTCGGTCATGGACTTGGTCCGGGAGGAGTCAAAGCAGGCTCTCAAATCACGTATATTGGTCGCTATTTTGGTCGGTCTGTGGTAATCTCCCATCGGCTTTGAAGTTCACATCAATCTTAGCAATTTTGGCACCATAAATGCAACCCCATATTTATCGCGTCCTCATTTGCCCGAATTACGTTCTTTTAAGGCATTTTTTTTTAGTTTTGGGGAAAAGGAAAAAGTTGCATGAACTGCGAAGGAGACAGAGGGAGTTGACAATTTTCCCTGGAAAATAAAATTTCATTTTATCTTTGATTTGCTTGCTGGAGTTCTTTTGGCTGAGGAAATGCCTTAGTGTGCCACTTTTAATTTTGCTATCTCGTTTCAGGGTCATATTCAAAATTATATTGGTAGTTTTTATTGCAAGATCATCATCTTGAATAGTCAGGATTTTTGGCATTATCCTTGCACAGATCTGCGGTATCTGCAGTGACTATTTGACTCAACTTTAACTGGTTACTGATGATTGTTATAATTAAACGGCGATTTGACCTCACCGGAGCCCTCTCAAGTTCAAATTTTTAATTTTTTTGAAGTTGAAGGATGCCCTGAGCAAGGTGGTTCTTTCATCATTTCTCGGTTATCCAAAAATGTGTGCCAGTGGCTTTTTATAAGAAAAAATTGTCCTTAAGCCTACCTGCCCTCAAAAATATGATAAAGTCAAAACTCAAACTAAGGATCTGCTTGATATTAAATAACATGTCTAGTAAAGGGCGACAGTAAAGCTTTACCAGAGCCAACGCTGCAATCGGTATCGCAGTTCTTCCATATATTTTGTCGTTGGAGTTTAACGTCATATGCGGGGCATACCTGGAACTTAAAATAGCTAGGGTGCGTATCAGAATGAAGGTAGCCCATAATATCCCCCCCCCCTCCCCCTGCCTCTGAGGCAGGAGAAACATCGGTTGAGGATATGATTCATCGTGGATTTTCCTTCTCGATCGTGGCACTCGGTTCCCGACTTTTAAGGCTCTACACGCGGTGAGATGGTTTTTTTTCTGTATAGCTTCATGCTTAGTTTTTCAGGTTCCTGACAACAACCGGTATCCGGTCTAGGTTTGGCTTAGCAAGGAACTCCAGACATCCTGGTTTTGCGCCAAGGTCCGGTTTCGTCGTTGTAAAGTCCATCCAGTCTGAGGGTCAATGTTGTACAATTTGTTCCGTTTTTTTAGGCGCGGAAGACTCGCCTTCACCCTTTCTGTCCGTAGTTTTTCATTAACAATGAACTCCCGACGATCACAACGTGGAGAAGATGGAAGAGCTGTTGGCATTGGTTCAGTGGGCGTGTCTCAGGTTTTATGCTCCATCGTGGGTTTCAATCCATGTTTCGCCCTGGGGCCTATGCTACCCTTTGACCACTCATACATCGGATAACAAACATGATAGACGGAAGTGTGCGAAAGGACCCCAGTCCTGAGCCCGCCAGCCCAAGAGCATAGTTCGTGATCACAAGTTTGGAGAGCAAAATGAGTTTGAGATTGGTATGGAAGTTTGGGGGTCTAGAAATGGCTGAAATTAAGGAAGAAAATTTTGAAAAGGTAAAAGTATTCATTGTGATGCTTGGATTGAAGGCACCATAATAAAGGGTGAATATAGAAGGAAGCTGACAAGAACAATGTTTCTTTCACTGGGAAAACACGTAAACGAATTGTGTAATTTTATCAAGGAGGGGCGAAATATTTACAAAAAATGCAGGCTCTGAAAAGTGACATTGTGTTGTTCTGTGAGAAGTGGCGAAACATAGGTGACATCTACTCCATGGTTTTTGTTGGAAATAATTACAACGCTTTTTCCGCAGCAACTAGCAATTCAATAAACCATCTTCTCGATCATTGATCTTATCCAGAGAAAACTGCGGGATATCTCTGGACGTATTGGGAATAAGAAGGCATCGGGGATCGGACGGAATTCTGAATAAAGCGTTTACACATTTGAATCGACCACGTTGGAAAGCTCCTCTACCGTAATTTCAAAAATCACCTGGCCTTATCTCTATTCATATCGCCCAGTCTGTCTTTTAGTCACTACAGGGAAGATATCGGTGAGGGTGATATTCTAGGTGTATGTATAAGTTTTTGCCGCTTTTTGTTAAAAAAGTTACCGATTTTTGGTAAAACGAGGGCCAGCGCTGTTGATGCGTAGAGGTGGTAATCACATTGCGCCAAGTCTGGGGACTACGGGAATGCCAAAGAATGTTTTATCCAAGTGGTTTCAACGTTTCTTTCCTGATTTGCTGTGTGAAACAGCACATTGTCATTACTATGCCATATTGTCGGGCCCATCCGCTTTTTCGCTCAATTCGTCGTTTAAATTAATCATTCTTTTGGCAATAGCCTTGTGTATTAAAGGTTTCGTCAGGCTTCAAAAGTTCATAATACACAATACCGCTCTGTTATCACCAGACACAGCATGGCCTCTCTGCCGATGCAAAGTGACATTTATGTTGAGGGGCCGCCATGGGGAAGGTACGATTTATCTCGCTGCGGGATTTCAAAATAAGCCCATTTTCAGGACGATCGCCATTGAAAAATGGTGTGCTATGATGACGCTAGATATCAGGAATCTCTTTAATTCCATTGGCTGAAGTTCAAGTAAGGCCGCTTTGGTTAAACTGGGTGCCCCTGGATCCTTATATCTTGAGATTATTACCCTGATTCGACTCAATATCTATGCCAAACTGAGCTTCAAGGACGACTTTGACTATGCCCTAGAAAAGGTAGTAGAATCTATTTCATCCTTAGTAAGCCCAAAACCGGAGAAAAAGGGGAGGGAAATATAATCGCAGACTGTTTATTACAGGAGAGTGAAATTTTTGCTGCTATACGTAGTTCCTTGTCTTGAATGAAGTGCTCTAACACACTTCAAGGTCCTGATCCTATATGGATTGTTGCACCAACGATTATTATTATTATTATACCTAGTTCCTGTCTGATCGGAAGCAGTTAACACTACGAATCGGATGAAGCTGAGTTTAATCGTGTTGAGTCTATTTAGCTCGTATTGAACACCTTAGGTCAAAGCAGTGCGTATGATTGCGGAAAGGATTCCCTTAGATCGTCTAGTGAATGGAGTGAACTCGTGACTGCGGACTTCCGAAAAGTTGCAAGGAAGGAACTGTACAGGAGAGGTAGTTCCAAAAAAGACCAATGGATCTGTATACTAATTGCGTGTATTAAGAACTGGGTCGAACAAAAACGGTGGTTTGCTAGAAGTATTTGTATCTCTTCGGATTGGATGAGTCGGGATACTCCGAATATACTTTAATATCCGAGGACTCTGTTCTATTTGAAATAATAAAACTTGTTTTTCCTATTCGCTAGTGTTGATTTTTATTTCGCAAAGAGCGATATTTCGTGAACCACTTGTAAAAATGGAGCAAATCAAAATTCGCATTTTCCTGACTTGCGTCACTGACCCTATTCTCGGAGCAGTCGATGCGCTTCTCGTCGAGGTGAGCCGCATGCATTTGCGCACTCCAAAGTAATTCCCTACACGTCTCTGATTTACCAAATGAACAAAAATCCTTCGTTGAAGCCGAATTCTGTCATTCTGAAAGCTTGCCAAAGTCCCTTGGGCCTCGGCCTGACCCTGCTTGGTACAGGAAAAACTGAGCGCTCAAAAAGGCCGGTCTATTCCAAAAATCTAAAAAGATGATGATGAAATTAGCCTGCGCACAGGCAGGAGAGGCATTGATTGAGAGAATAGGATCCGCCATAGATTTTCCTTCTGGCTCGGGGCACTCAAATTTCGAATTTGGAAGCTCCGCACGCATAGTACTGACAGGCCTTTTATAATTTGCTTTCGAATCCTGTAGGATCGTGTTCAGTGGTGCTTCTGTAGCGACTGCGTTTGGGGTCTTGCATGGTTTCAGGCTTCGGATAATGTTGTAAAGCCTGACACAATCCGGTAATAATGATTACAGAAGTTCAAAAAATTTACAACAGTTGCTCCAAATACACATTTATCTGCATGGATGCAGAGTCCGTATTTTCCTATCTGCGGCTTTGGTGAATATTCTTTAAAAAAATATATCGGGTATCCATCTGGCATGGTCGGCGAGTTAAGTTTGCAGTAATCACACACAGTCTCTAATCCTCGTTCTTTTTCTTATGTAATGGACTCGCTCAAGGACTGGTGGAAGGTTGTGCGCAACTTAATTCAACCATGAGCCTGAATTCTTCCTTAGCAGTTTGGAGCCGTTCGAGACATAATTGTCAGACGCGTTGGGCGCACGGTGAGTCGGTGGTGGCGATAAGCTCTTAGGCGGAGTGTTTAGTGGCTTGATAATAGCGATGTGCTGTGTGCTTCCCCAAATTGCGGTTAATGTGACAATAGGTGCTGGCTCGTAGTATCCTGCGCTGTAACATCCCGTGTGTGGGTCGATAATCCGACCTCGTTTTAGGTCCATTAATATGCCATGTGCAACAAATCAGCGCCTATAATTGCGCAAGGCACATTTGTTAAACGGAAAGTCCAGGAGATGACCGCCATAACCTTAAATTAAGGGTGAGACCTCTTTCACCGTATGTTGCGGTTTTGCTTAAATTAGCAGTGTAAACTTGGAGCCTACGGGGTGCTAATATGTCGGTACGACTAGGGGGTACAACCGATATATCCGAGCCGGTATCAACGGGGGATTTGACGCTTGTAGTTTTGTCATAAATAAAGACCCTGCAAGGAATTACACTGCTTCCAAAAGCCGCCGAATCCATTGGCAGTGTAGTTTCCCGGTTTTATAATCCAACACGGCTTAGTGCAATTGGCAATTGTTACGCTGTAGTGACCCTAGATATCGGGAGTGTCCTTAATTCGACTGACTGAAGTTCAATTAAAGGCGGTTTGGTTAAAATAACCTTATCTGGCATAACGGGGAGGACACCGGCGAAGTGCATTGCGGCAGCAGGTGCCCTCCGAGATTCTGTATTGGGGTTTCTACTGTAGGACTCAAATTGTGATGAAGTGCAAGGAGAAGGCAACGATGATTGGTTTTGCGGACGACCTGGCGATTATAGTTACAAAAAACTTTGAAAACGTTTAATTATATCGAAGTGAGACCACTTTGCGAAAATTATGCCTTTAGATCGTCTAGCAAATGGAGCATACTATCGTGAATCTGTCTGAAGTGACTGTGGAGCCTTTAGGAAGAAACTGTACACGAGATGGCCGCAGGGGTGGGGCAATCCTAAAAAAGAGCACTGGATCTGTATATTGATTGGTTTGATCGCTTGTACTGAGGAAAATTAGACCTTTCAGATGGTATGTGGGTTGGGGGGGTCTAGGTGCCGGGAAAATGGCCGCAAAGTGGTGGTTTGTTAAAAGTATTTGTTTCTCTTCGGATTGGATGAGTCTCCCGACTCACAACACATTATGTTCTATGTTCGTGAATCATAGATGGAAGAGGAAGATTGAACGACGCGTTTAACATCCCTTTCGGACCTTATAATCTTGAAAAAGCAATTATGAGGTTCGAAGTGAACACAGTACTATCGGCAACACAAAAGAAGCTCCAGGAGCTGGAACGCGACGTCGACGTGAAGCAACATTTCACATTGGTCCGGGGGCTATATGGGCTGAGAGGGGTAAGGAAGGTATACATGAAGAAAAGGAAGGTTTCTTCTCTCCAGCTCTATGGGAAACCCATGACGATTAGTCCTCCTTAAGAGATTATGGTGCCTCGATTATGGCAGCCAATTGCAATGCAAGGTTGGAAAAAAGGTTGCCTCACTTCTTCCTTCATATTCTTTCTCTCTCCCTTGTCATTTTGATGACAAAACAGTCTCACTTTAAGGTGCTTTCACATTTCAAGAAGCGTGGAAATAACCGTCGCAATTTTTCAACCGGGAAGAGAGAGTAAACTTCCTCTACCTTCGGCATACTCTCCCCTTCACCAAAGCTATCCCTCTGGGGGTAGCGCTAATAATTTAAACTTTATGAGCTGACAGGATGTCTGTTGATTTGTTGCTGAATAAGATCCGAGCAGCACTTTGTAAAGGTCGTTGGTATCGTTTACTGCAAGGACTTTCCCAATTGACTTGCGTCACATGAAATGCAGGAGTCACGAGCCCCTATTTTCACACATAGTAAGGTGTGTACGACAAGAGGGCTGGCCTTCCGCCAATTAAAGATATCATAACATCTGGCTATAAGAACCATCTTCATGAAGTTGCGGTTCAGAGAATTCTTAATTTATCTCCATTTGTCAGTTCAAAATATTCCCTGAAAATTTCCCCAGAACCCATGAGTTTTTAATGCTTCTTTTTAACACTTCGACCTTTTCCGCTCCTCAATGCATGAGGATCTCGTTTCCTTTTAACTCATCGTTTTCTTGACGAAACTATTCTGGAGGAGCCAAATTTCGGCTATTAGAAAGAAGCTCCGAGTCTAGACAACAATTTACAGTTGGCTGGAAAATGGGAGGGTAATCGTTTGATGTGTACAGCTATCAGAGAATTCCTTTATGCTCAATTACCTCAAATTATTCGTTCGTCTAATGCTTCACTAAAAAGAAGGAAAGATTCTTGTACACCGCCATATGTGGGGAAACTGTAGAGTCACCGTAGAGTACAACATGTTTGTATGCACACATGTTCACTGAAGAATAAATCCTTCACGTGTTCCCAGAGTACAACTATAAAGTACCTTCTATTTATTTAGTACAGCTCACATGTGAAATGTATATATTTTTCTATGACGGCGGAGTTTTATTCTGTTCGTTTAATGCCAAGCCGGCTGTCTATGAACTATAAATAGACGAGGAAAATGTACTGCACTATTTAGGGAAGTCTTAACGATGCTTCACTTCCGTAGTTCATGTCTTACACTACAGACCATTATGGGGTGCATAGAATTTTATTCAGCACTAAAACCATTAAATAACTTGGGCAACAACAGAATATCCGAAGGAATCATATGAAACATGTGGACAAATGGCACAATAATTTCTCTTTTAGATGACAACGAAATATGAAGCAAAGCACTTGGGACAGGGATGCTTACCCTCAATGCGGTTTGGGTAGAAAACCGGAAAAAAATCCAAACTTTGTTACTGGAAACTGCTAACAAAAAATATAATTGAATTTCAAATGGATTATTTTTTAGGTAAACTTAAATCTGGTTATGACGTGGATACCCAGGGAAACGTTGCACCCACCCCAAATTTTCAAATTAATCCTTTTGTTATTTTCCATGTACAAAACTTGATGTACATTTTCGCATGTCAAACACAACTGTGCAGTACCAACGCTGGACCAGTTGCAGGATAGCGCATAAGCCAGGCCAAAATATGGGTCTGAAATTATAAAAACTGCCTGGGGCATGTTGAAAGATTATCAGCACGACTGATGTAAATCCTCTTTCCACCTTCATTTAGTAGCTACTGTACAGAAAAATTTCGACACCTTTCATGGAAAACTTTTAGGGGACCAACGAAATTCTTACTTTCAGTGTCATTCGCTTTGTTGCTCTCCTTGATTCTGAGTGTTGAGCGACTATCAAAAGCAATGGATGGTACCTCGCAGTAATGGAGACGAAAATGTAGTGTTTGACCAGGTTGCAGATGAATCAATCACACTTTCAAACGAGACAAAAAGCTAAACAAGAAGATTTCAGTAGACATAAGTATTTAAAGTCTTGACTAAGAATATCTGAATTGAAGCTTTTATTCAGGAGTGGCTATTTAAAATTGGCTTGAATCTTCAATTTGATAGAAAGCACTTAAAATGCCAAGCAAAACGTTAGTGTGGTGGTTTGAAAACATCTTGACTGCGCCCAAACCTAGTATACAACCGGAAGAAGTGGCGAACTTAGATCAGACGAACCTATCTCGCTACAAAACGGGTCAAATACTAAAGAAGGAGCGAAGGAGCTATAATCAATATGATACAGTTTGGCAAATAAACATGTGTAACTTTTTTAGAAACCATTTTTCATATTTCTCGGTTTTGATTGTCAAAGCCGAAAACTTTATTCTTGGCGATGACTTACCGTCTGGCT
This sequence comes from Hermetia illucens, assembly GCF_905115235.1. Lineage (NCBI taxonomy): Eukaryota > Metazoa > Arthropoda > Insecta > Diptera > Stratiomyidae > Hermetia > Hermetia illucens. The sequence goes on along the minus strand of NC_051853.1, from coordinate 16,060,835 downwards.
CGTCATACGGTATGAACAGCACCTTGCTGTTAATCGGCTTCTTACCTTTCTAGTTGATAACTTCACATTACCTGGTATTACGAAAATTGCGATTGTAGTACATTATTCAAAGTAAAATTCTCCTTTCCTCTTTCCAAGTACCAAAAAGAATATCATGGCATTCCCGTGAAAAGTATTTTGCTATGACATAAGCGGAATTCTTTGATGGCCCATCCTGAGTGACCGGAGACGAACAACAGCTAAAAGCAGAAAAGAAGATTAGGGGAATTGTCCGTGAAGGACCTCCATCGAAGTGTTTCATCGACACACGCTAGCTTGTCTCTTTGCCAGCCAGACTCCGGAATGTGGGGTCCTTCGAACTCTCCAATCCCTCACGTGTCATTATACAAAACTTCAGGTTTCTTTTAACCGATGGATAGGTCCTGAAAATTAACTAAACGCGGGACTTCATGGGCACCTATCGGTTAACCAACATGTGAGCTAAACCTGGAAATGAAATAGAAATAATGGCTCGACCTGCGCACCTGGAGCCATAATCCCGAACCCTCCCAATTTGATAATCAAGAACCAAACTGGAGGTCTTGCCTTTTTCCGGCATAACTCAACGGAACCATATCATCTGAATTGAAGAAACCTAGACTGATGATAAAATATTAAAGTCTGTGCTCCCTAAAGGATACTCCATTGTGGACAGGTATTAGAGTGCATCATTCTTGCCTATCACTACTTTTTTCTTTCGTGAATACTTGATCCATCCTGCAATTTAGCTCCATCAAAAATTCTTTCGACCACACTCTCGATGTCTTCCTTTCTAACTTGGTGCTGCTCGGGTCACCTCTTCATATTTCCTTGTAGATCTTTGTATGCCTACCATCCAGTCTTTACATACTAAGCGGAGCTCTATCGGTTGTTTGCTCCTTTTTCTCTTATATATCTGGGCCTGGTGTGTGGCCATTTTGGTCACACTCGTGATTAACGTAACCTCACTCCATCCTTCCCTACTTCCAACAATTTAACTGGCTCTACTGTCAATTCCCCACAATAGCTCTATGGCTTACATGGTTGTTACTTCTCTTCCATGTTCAGCTCCCAGTCTCTGCCTCCTCTTCCTCTGCTAGGTGCAGACTGTCTGTGTCGATCGCTCCTTTCTTTACTCTTTCTTCGGTTGAGTTTTTCAATGATAAACTTGACATCAACCATCTTACCTCTCCAATGGATACTTTTCAACAAAAGTCTCGTAGTTTGCTACTTTCTTCACTTTTGGCAAGAGGATCTTATTCAATAGCGGTGACTATTTCATTCCCCTCCTCTTGTTCTAAAATTGCAAGGGATTCGTTGACGACTGGTTGACCTCATACATTGCTCACCTCACAGCGAAAGAGTAACATCTTCTTTTCTTCAAACTTTGTCCTGTTCACAAGCGGGGTCGGCTCGTCGTAATCGGTTTCGTCATTTAGCCCTATCAAATGCCTGATCTGAATGTAATCTCGAGGCTTTTAAATCCCCATCTAGCGTATCAGGGCACTGTTATTTTGACCAATCTTTTGGTCGTTCACCATCGACTTCGATATTCAGACCAATCTTGGCAAGTGAATTCTCGTTAGCGCGAATTACGTGACCATACCAACGAAAACGTCTCTCTCGCAGTTTTTCCACGATTGGTGCAACCCCATAACGATCGCGGATATCCTCATTTCGGATGTGATCTAAACGTGTCACGCCACTAGTCCAACGTAGCATCTTCCTCTCCATTACCGTAAGACGCCGTTCATTGTCTTTTATAGTCGGCCAACATTCAGAACCATAGAGAGCAACAAGACGCGGAACCGCCGCAAAGCATTACTTCGCGGGGTGGACTGCCCTTTAAGCGACCAAACCTTCCGTTCTTTGCTTCCTCCTTGCGCGGTCCTCTTTTCCAAGCTCCTCCTGTATACCTTTGATTGCAGAGTTCACCGCACACCAGTTTTCCTTCGACTTCAGCATCTCAGCTTAGGTTGATCTTCAGGGAGTCTTTCGGGCTCCTTCTCTCTGAGTAAAATCGTGGACAGTGGAGCAAAACATGCTCCGGGTTCTCAGGAGTGCAACCACAGGACGAAAGGGACAATCATCCATGCCGAATTGGTGCAGATACTTCCTGTAACCACCATATTCTGACAGGAATTACGTCAGCTGGATCCACTCCTCAATACGGGGAATGAAAGTGTAGGTTTCGCGACCCCTCTGCGAGTCATCAGACCGTTGCTGCCACTTTTCCAGCGACTCTCTTTCGGTATTCTGCATCCTTTTCAGGTGGATTCCGTTTTTCGTACAGGCAGCGTGTCTCACTTGCCGCGATCTCTTCATTCCACCAGTAGTATGAGCGCCTTTTTGCGAGGACTCGCCGCCTCGACATAGCAACATCGTATGCTCCGGGATCGTGGGCTCCCAATGGTATCTCTATGAATACATCTTCTTCAAACTTTTTCACGGACCAGCCCTGGAACGCACATCGCCGCATAGCCCACATTCGATCTGGAGGATAAGTGCCTGGTGGTCGCTATGAGTATAATGCTCACTGACAAACCATGCCATTCTCCTCGCCAATGTGGTACTCACATATGTCAGATCGACTATTGAGCCCGACCCTGTCCCATGAAATGTGGAAACATTTCCCGGATTTGCAAACATCACATTTAGCTCAGCGAAAACCTCGAGCAGGATAGGGCCCCTGGTGCTCGTAGTGCGACTACCCAATGCACGGCCCGCGCCTTGAAATCACCTGCTAAAATCTTGAGGTTTCGACTTCTTGCATCCGAGACCAGGATACCTAGCATTACTTCAAATTCTGCTATCGTCGCGCTTGGTGCAACTATATATGTAGATACCAGCTATTTTTGCGCTGACGGATTCAACTTCTGGAAATTCCATCACTTCTTGAATGGCTTGATTTCCAAACGCCCATATTGCCGCCTTGCCAGTTACATCTGTAGTCCACAAACCGCTCTTATTATTGCGATAAGGCTGGCTGATTAAGGCAGCTTCGATTCCCTTCTCATAGATGGTCCACGAGAGAAGGTCTTACGCTGCCTTACAGTAGTTGAGGTTGATTTGTATCAACTTCATTTCTTTACTGCATTCAAGACTAAACACTGGGCATCTGCTGCTGCCTGCAACGTGCCGACAGTTGATGCCCTTTTTCTCCTTTTAAAGCATAGATTCAGGCTCAGCCTTTCACTCCCTAAACATATGACCTTCTCCTCCACACTTTCTGTAACTTTTTGACCTGTCACAGTCACCGGTGTATTTCGCGTTATGTAACCAAATTCCAGGCATCTAAAGCAGTGCTTGAGGGGTACTTGCTCCCTGAGTCGGCAAACGATTCAACCTATTTTTACTTTACCAGCGGCCAGCAGTTTAAACGCTACTTCAGCTGGTAAGCTTATAGTTGCTGTTTGCGTACCTCCGTATACCTTCCTCAGTCCTCTGATTGCAGAATCTTCAAGTCAAGTGGTACGAACTACTTTCTTAAGGCGTCGCGGGTATCCTCCTTGGTCGTGATTTCATCAATGTCCTTACATTGTATAACAATCTCCTGCTTTCTGGCCCGTACTTGTGCTTCTTCTCCTAAAGACTTCTCGACCTTGCCGAGGAAATTTTCAACCGTTTTGCCCCGAGACTTCTTCAGCTCCAGTATCAAATTTCCTCTTTGGGAGTGTCTGATTCGACTGCCGTTTTCTCCAAGGCCTATCAGCTCAGGATCGGATTCGACCTTCCTGACGATATCGGCATAAATCATATCACCTTTTTGTCAGATGGTGTATGTGTGTAACATTTTTCTTTCCGCCAACCTTCCTCCATGCTTGCTTGGTTCTTTTTTGGGGGCTTTATCTCCCTTGCGTCGGTTGGAGCCGGCGTCGCAGTTTCCACGGTTTTGGTAACTTTATTTGCCTTTCCGTTTGCCGGTGAGAGGCCCTCTCGCGTCCTGCGAGGATCCGAAGGAATCGTTCCCGCCCTCTCTACTCCTCTTTTCCAGCTTACCGCCCTTTGAATTTTGAGGGGGTGTCACTTGTGTTGCCTGGGCGACGCTTGATTTCTTTGAGGCATTTTTTTCGTCCTTGGCACTATTGTACAGTACCATGTTTTGATGGCCTGGTGTACATGGTGCACATCCTTTATGAATTCAGACAACTCTGTTATTTTTTCACCGAATAGGGCAAACAATGATTCGTCAATATTCTGACATTGGTCCTCTGTTTGGTTTTCCCATTGGGCACTTCCATATTTATTAGCGTTCCATGAGCTTCCCTGATTTCCTTCCTTCATCAACGTTGACTTCGGAGGAGATCGCAGGATCGTCGAGCTTCTCCTAAATGGATCAAACACTAAGTCCTGCAACATGTTCTGACCAGGTGTAGTCACCCCACTATGGGCCAACGAATGGCCAGTTTGTGGGGCATTTTTCCGTGTTTTTTGAACAGGCGTTCTCGGGAGTGATGTGCTCCTTTTAAATGCCTTTTTTTCCAGGCTACTTGTAGTATTCGATTCAACGGTGGCCAAGTAATCGGCCACACTTCAGTCGAGGGATATCGACGGCCGGGAGCCTGCTTGCCCATTCCCAAAAGCTGGCGATACTGGGGTTCCGAGTCCTTGCACCGTAACTTTTTCTCTCCTTTCTTCTTCCATATTGGTATCTTGTTCTGGGTGTCCTTTGTCCACGGGTGGGTGTTTTTCTCCCATCTAACCGACCCGCGCATCCCCCGAGAATTCTCTTATCCGCCCTAAGGGACGCGCCCAATGGGAGATCTGGCAACTCCGCATAGGTCTGTCTGTCCGCATTTTTCTCGGAGACGGTTTTAGCGATTGACACTAAATTTGATGGAAAGGTGGGAACTGTGAACGCTCACGCATACAGTGAGTTACATAATTCTATGTCGAATTTAAGAGGGGTCCTCAGACATGCAAAAGGGGGGTGTGTATTTTTTTCATCAAATATAATCATGTGGGGTACCAAATGAAAGATCTCGGTTGGTACTTTTCGAAGCTGGTCTTAGTTTTGACATTTGTTGGAAAAGTGGGGAGCGCGAGTGGTCGAAAGTGATCATTTATTTAACGAACCCATTCTCAGAAACTACCCAATCGAAAAATTTGAAAAAAGTCAGAAGGCTGCCACTATATGGTTCCTAGGCCCTCTCTCCTGTGTAAATAAAGTTAATAATAGGATCTTACTATAATTTTAAGTAATTGGCTGCAAAACCCCCTTAAGTTCATTCTAGCAGCACGAAATGTAGGGTACAACAGAGCATGACCCTACCAATTTTGGTGGAAATCGCACTATTACTAACAAAGTTATAACACGTCAAAATTGTTGCATCTTTGTATCTTTGACTTTTTTTATATAATGTCAGAATTCGTAACAAAGAACTAACAACGTCTTGAAGGCGTTCCAAACTGCTGGTGAACATAGTGAAGGCGATGTGCTCGGTCGTAACGTGTCGTGCTGTACAATATAAATAGACTAACAATTTTTTTTTTTTTTTCGTGCGTACACGGAGGTGGAAAATCTTAGAAAGACACGTCCGCCGCAGCTCCACCGCCGGAACGGCGGAACTACAGCGGGCGCGTGTGGGATTCATACCCACTAAAAACCACCCCCGGTCTTTCCAGCCCCAGCCCCGCGGGACCACCATTGAGGTATTACTTCGCGGGGTAGGTTTGCTCTTAGGCACTCATCCTTCTCCTATTTGCGGCTTTCCTCCTTCTTTGTTCCTTCACCAACTCCTCCTGCATTTGGATGATTGCGGAGCCAACCGCAAGCCATTTCTCCTCGGACTCCAGCATCTCAGTAACCAAGCTCTCCGGGGTCCCGCTCCTGCCCAGCACCTGGTTTAAGCTCCTTCTCTCCATCGCAAATCGTGGCCAGTGAAACATCACATGCTCTGGATCCTCCGGTATGCCATCGCATCTGGGACAGTTCGGAAAATCATCCAACCCAAAGCGGTGCAGATACTGCCTGTAGCAACCACCGTGTCCCGTGAGAAACTGGGTAATGTGGTAGTTGGTCTCCCCATGTTTTCGCTCAAGCCACACCCTAATGTTGGGAATGAGCCTGTGCGTCCACCGACCTTTCGTAGACTCGTCCCATCTGCGTTGCCAGAGATCAAGTGACTCTGACCTTGCCGCATTTCTACGCTGTGCATGCCCCTCCATATGTCTTGCATTGTACAGGACACTAATTTCTTTGGCCAGAATGTCAACCGGGATCATGCCTGCCACCACCAATACTGCCTCATCTGATGTGGTTCTAAAAGCACTGCAAACCCTCAAAGCCATCCGCCGGTAAACCGAGTTCACCTGCTTCCGTTTCTGAGCGCTTGCAAGCGCCTCTGCCCACACAGGTGACGAGTAGAGCAGGATGGAGCGCACCACTCCGGCTAGCACCAACCTCCGGCAATGTTTCGGTCCACCAATATTTGGCAACATTTTTGCAAGTGCCGTGGTGGCACTGGCTGCCTTTTGGCATGCATACTCTAGGTGTTCCCTAGAACTCAATTTGGTATCAATTATTACCCCCAGGTATTTGATAGCCGGCTTTGATACGACCGTATGTCCACCGACCTCCACTTTTACAGTGTTATTTTTCCTGCGTTTCGTTATTAAGACCGCTTTCGTTTTCGCGTCCGCCAAGGTTAGCCCGGCCTTTTCTAGCCAGGACTTTACCGCTCTCACTGTTTCCGTTGCGTAAACCTCCACATCTTCTGGGTGTTTTGCTGCAACAACCACAGCTAGGTCATCAGCAAAGCCGACAATCGTAGTTCCCTTTGGGACGGGAAGAGCAAGCACCCCATTATATAATACATGATATTCGACAACAGGGGACCAAGTACCGATCCCTGTGGTACCCCGGTTGTGACAATGTACTCTTTGGGGCCCTCATCCGTCCCGTACCAGAGAGTCCTCTCTGAGAGGTAGTTTTCCACCAAATTCGCTAAGTATCCGGGGACACCTATGTCAGCCAACGCCCCTTTAATTCTATTCCAGTTGGCCGAGTTGGATGCGTTTTTGACATCCAACGCCACCACGGCACAGCAGCCGCCAGAAATCAGTGCACCTTTTGCCAGGTTTACCACCATGCCAATTGCGTCCACCGTAGAGTGGGCGCGTCGGAAACCAAACTGGCGTTCCGACAAACCATTGCTGACTTCGACGATGGGCAGGAATCTGTTGTAGATGGCTCTCTCCATCATCTTCCCCATTGTATCCAACAGGCAGATAGGACGATACGACGCTGGGTTTCCAGGTGGCTTGCCAGGCTTCGGAAGCAACACCAACTTTTGCTTTTTCCACTGGGCAGGGAATATTCCTTCTTTTAGGCACGCCTCGAAGGTGTTGGCGAAAAGGTCGGGCCTAGTCTTCACTGCCAGTTTCAAAGCTCGGTTGGGAATGCCATCCAAAGCTGGGGCCTTGTTGTCATCGAACCTACCACATATTTCTCGCAGCTCCTCCACAGTTACAGGCGGTATTATGCCGTCATTTAGCTGGACAAAAATTTGCCTTCCCCTATTTTCGTGGTGAGGGAACAGAGTGGTAACAATCTGTTTCAGGAGACGCGGACAGGTCACCTGGGGTGATTTCCGCAGCCTTTTCATCACCACTCTGTAAGCCTCGCCCCAAGGGTTTATGTCGGTATGGTCGCACAGCTGTTTGAAGCAGTTCCTTTTGCTCCTCCGAATGGCTTCCTTTAGGCGGCCACGCAATTACTTGTGTGCCTCCTCTCGACCGTCGCCACCGGGTTTTCCCCTGAGCCTCTGGCAAAGCCTCCTCGCCCGAAAACATACGGCTCGCAAACTTGCAATTTCGTTGTTCCACCAGTAGTTGGGTTGCCTACTGGGGAGCAATCGCCTTCTGGGCATAGTAGCATCGCATGCTTCCGTCACCCATCGAGTGATCTGGGTGGCTTTCTCTCCAGCCGTACCTTTCAGGGATATGTCGGATTTGCGCACCGCGGAAAACATGTCCCCCTCGAAAGCTTTCAGTGTCCAGCCAAGCATATCATCCGGGATTCTGCGAAAACTCTTTTTCAAGCTCGAGCCGCCCTTGATCTCTATGCAGATTGCCTGGTGGTCGCTGTGAGTATAGTCCTCACTGACATGCCAAGCGATTCTACTGGGTAAAGTGGCACTCACGTATGTCAGGTCCAATATAGACCCCAGGCCCCTTCCCCGGAAAGTGTACGAAGACCCAACATTCGCCAGTACCACGTGCAGCTCCGCGAATGCCTCGAGGAGAACACGTCCCCTGACATTAGTTATCCGGCTGCCCCATTCAAGAGCCCACGCATTGAAATCGCCTCCTATTATGATCGGCCAACGTCCTCTTGCATCCAAAACAAGAGCAGCAAGCATCCGCTCATACTCGACGACTAACAATTTATCTGTGTGTGCATCGACACTTATAATATATTTCAAACTTCAGTAGGGTCGTTTTCTTGGAAGCGAAGTAATTACATCAATATCAAATTTTGGCTGCTGTCAGCTGTCATAAGGAAAGATACAGATACATATCTCAATCGTTCAGCAGCAGAAGGTAAAATTCTTAAATCTTCTCAAATCGCTAAGTAAATTGAAAGGATGTATACAGTTTACCTGTGTCCTGGAACAATTCTGGAATTCGTCAGAAATTCTATACCTAGTCATAGGACTTCCGCAAACTCCGTCTAATTGCATAACTTGGTTGCCTATTACCACCTTGATTAATAATTTCGATGCCATTCCGAAAACTCCACAAGCAATATGCATACGTGTGAATGCCACACACTTCGTCATACCAGACGTGGCCGCAACAGTATGCTATCCTCATCGTGTTCATCCTTACTTCTCTATGAGGAAGGATATAGCCACAAGGGGAAACTATCTTCCTCGTTGCTATCTATTCTCTCAGTGTGGTCTGTACGTATGCTCGTCTAGATACTCTGAGCATCTTAGAAGTAGCGAGCAGACGTTATTAAACACGAGATCACGTGCATTCGATTATAATGTTTTAAGTTAAAGTTATGCTACTTTGGATGGTCTACATTGAAACGCGGACCAAGTGGCATCACCACTTCTTAATGCCTTTTACGCTTCACAAGGATCTATCTTTGTCGTTCGGCATTGTTCCTGTTATTGCGAAAAAGCCCCAATGGCTGGGTCGTTGCGCACGTATTTATGCAAGGAGGAAAAACTCTTTCCCGTCGTTAAATTGTCCATAAGTGAAAATGGGGTAAAATTTTGACGTTTCACTAGATATTTCTCGGAATATCTGAAAGATACATTTGAATTTCTGTCGAAAGTCCCTGCGTTAATCCGCAAGCCAGATTGATAGATAATTCAGTGACGAAACCTGGGATAGTACAAGTCTTAGTGGCAGTTGACGAGGACTCAAGCCTGATCAGTCTAGAGGGAATCGTTGACATTATGTCCTTATAACCGGTAACAAACGGTGACAGGACGTTCATCAAACCTGATCAGGTTGTAGAAATCAGCCATTGCAAACTTTCCAGATCAGATTAGAAATGAAGTCAAAATATTTCCATATGCTCAGCTTTCCCTACATCAGCCTCCTCATTAGTTCGAGTCCTGAAATGCTGTTTTTGCAAATTAACCGAATATCTACCGCTGGAAGTGAGTCCTTTGAAAGACATCAGCGTTCTGAAGCCATAGTTTAATTGTTATAGTTTGTCGGTGTCCTAATGAAGACTATATGAACCCTTGATGAAGATATGTAGACCCTAAAGTGCGAATCCCATTCTCCTCGAGTGTATCCTTCAGGTTGAACCCCAACCTACTGCAACCTGCTTAAGGTAACCATATAAGTAATATTCTCATTTTAGAGATTTCTTATGGTTTGGGTAACAGTTTATTCATGTAATTGGATTTTATTCCAGTTGGAGTTGTTTGCCACTCCTTTTGCGGCAACGTGAAATATATCCTGGTCGTGATGAACGTGCAGCTTAGGATAGAAGCAGTATAGATACTAAGATAGATACTGACATACAACTTCGCACAACTGAGAAATTGCGCCATCACAAATGAACACAAAATATCTTGACCGATTTAAAAAAGCACTTAGCGTCCATCGAAGCCATCTGCTATAGATTGAGATTCCAAGGATTCAGGTAGTTTCTATTCTGGAGCCTCGGATTGATAGTTCTGTCGTCGTGAAACCTAATGTGCGGCAGCGGATACTACCAGCACCTCAGCATGCTGTATCTCTCCCAAGGGTAGTAATCACCACCTTAATATGTTACATATAACCACACACCGTTGGCTGCAAGTTGGAATCCATCCAGCTTCCTCCGGCAGGATTCCCTAAAAACTTATACAGTGCAGTGCTATCATGCACACCGCACAAAAGTACGTACATCAACCAGGACGATACTGAAGAGAGAGAGAGAGTACGTGTCATGTTCCCTGGCCAGATTAACCTGACATCCGTGAAATATATAAGGATACAGTGAAACATTGTAGCTACCACAAATTGAAGCGGATTATTATGATCGGCGTGAATGAATTTTCATAGGATTTAAGGGAGTTAATTTTGAACTTTTGTAGCGCGCTTATTGAATTATGACTCTTCCACCGACAGTTTGAAAAGGAACTTAGTTTTACGTTGTCGGAGAGATGGATTTAATTAAAGGTTATAGTGGAAAATATGTTGGAGATAATTAAGGATGAACTAATCAAAAATGCAAAAGGAACATAGCAAGAGATAAAACTCAATGTTTGACATAAATTGGATGGTTTATCCGCATCAATAAATAATGATTACAGAAAACCTAATTCGTTTAGTGGTACCCGCACTTTATATAGAAATGGAGAGGCTCAAGTTCAGATCGAAAAGTTGGCACAGACCCTCCGCATTGAAATTTGAAAGCTCCAATAAGTGTCACTTCTGAAGATAAAGACTATCGCGGGAAATATCTTATGGAAAAAGGGTGTACAGGCGAAACTATTTTAAGCACTCCAGGAGTTGAGTTGTAGACCCTCATATTCTGACATCTGTCAGTCGAATTAACAACTTAAATTTAGCTTTTGTCATGCCACTAGGCAACAAAGACGCGACAGGCCCATCGGACCCTCAGGTGACCGCCCTCGCTGTGCGCGTCCCTCCCTTTTGGCGAAGGAAGCCGGAGCTGTGGTTCCTCCATCTGGAGGCACAATGTCAGATGTCCGGAATCGCAGCGGGCGCGTCAAAATTCAACTACGCCATTGTGCGCCTGGATGAGGAATCCATCCTCCTAGTAGCGGACATCGTAAAGTCTGCCTCCTACAGCTTATTGAAAACAGAGCTGATCAACCGCCTGTCGGTAAGTGAGTCAGCTAAGCTGGATCACTTGCTGGCAGGTTTGACGTTGGGTGACCGAACTCCCAGCCAATTGCTTCGCGAAATGAGGCAATTGGGTGGGAGCAAGATCGACGACGATCTGTTAAAGGCGCTCTGGTTGTGGCGTCTTCCGGAGGGCACCCAGGCGGTGCTCGCGTTCGTCTCTGGTTTTTCGGAGGCGCTGGCAGCTGCGGCTGATAAGGTGCATGAGGTGCACGCGCGTCCCACGATAGCGGCCGTTCAGCAGCCTTCAGATGAATTAGGCAAGCTGAAGCGTGAGATGGCCGCCACATCTATACGTCATCTAACCATGACTAAAATTTCTGCGGGGTTCGCTTCGGAAAAAATCTGGTGGTGTAGTTCTCGAGCAACTTTAATTTTTCTGTTCCAGCTAAAGACTTATCTCTGCTTTGCGTGCGGGAAGGGGGGGCTATCGGCAGAGCTAAATTGTTCATGGTATAAGACGAATATTGACCGTAAACGTTCAAATGAAATGACCCGTCATGCTTCTATGCTAATTAGGCTCGGGAAAAGTTTCGTTAGACATTTCAACCCCTCTGGCGTGACTACAAAGAAACCCCGATGTTCTTCTAATCGGCACTAAAGAAAATTGGGGACATAACAGCTAAGGAGATAACAGCTTGATCGTGTGCGAAGCCAAAAGACTAAGAACTGTCGGTGAACGAGCGATGGACGATTCACATCGAAAACACCCAATTAGGCTCCGATGATGGTGAGGCGCAGCCTTCGTCAAGGCCCCACCCTACTTGGCAATTTGAGGTCTAATTGTTTCGAAATGCCCCTTGCTCCAGTTTACTTTGAAGCCAGTTTTTCCACAATGGGCCGCGAAAGATTGGAACAGAAATATTTCCAACTCTTCTGTGCCAAGTGCTTTGGGCAACCCACTCGTCGGCCATCTTGGGAGAGTGTATTCCACTACATGGCGTAGCCGCCAATGTAATGGATGCTTCTCGTTAATGTGTAACCTACCCATTGCATTTCCGTCTTCCAATCACATTGACGAAAGCTTGGAGCTTTTGGGTGACAGTGGAATTCACTTTCCATGTGCTACTCGCATATAGCAATACAGAAAGAGCACTAGCACCGAACAGTTTGAGCTTGATCTTGGTGTTGTGGTGACTGCATTTCCAAATTTTAGACAGTGCAGCGAAAGCGGATCCAGCGCTGTTAATGCGTCGGGCAACATCCATCCACCGTCGGCAGAAACGATTCTAGAAATTCACCTTGGATGTTCCGCACCATTAATGCAGATAGGGAGACTACGATGACCCGTCATATGTCGCTCTGACAATGGCTATTAATTTCTCTAGAAAACCCTCCTTGCGTAGAACACTGCAGATACACTTCCTGTTCACGCTATCTTAGACTTTCTCGAAATCGTTGAATAGCGGGTGCAACGGAAGGCTAAACTCCACCCACTGTTTCCAAATGATCCGTATGGTGTTGATGTGGTCAGTGCAGGAAGATCCGAAGCGGAAACCAGACTGCTCTCTGTGGATTAAGTTTTTGAGATGTTCCTTAATGCGTTCCAGGATTATTTTCACTATAATTTTTGCGACGGCAAGGAGCAGCCAGATACCCCTTCAATTGTCACACTCAAAACGGGTCCCCTTCTTTGGAATCTTGACGATCATCCTCTTTTTCCATTCTTTGGGAACGGTTTCGGGTTTCCAAGGTTTCTGTACGAGTGGAAGAAACAGGTCTGCGCGTGCAGTGATAAATAACTCTACGAGGCGACAGTCACATGGAACATCCAACGTCCAGCGCCCTATACTTTGCTTTATTCAGATGGTTTTTTCCTGGCGTCTCATAGCAAAACTGATCTCGAACAACTTGTCCAAAAATGGAATGATCGCCTCATGCAACACGGTCTCAGATTGAATTTGAATAAAACTGAATTTTTGACGACCGATCCCCATGAAACAGGCGCGATTACTGTCTGCGGCGGTAACCTGTCCAGAACTGAGCGATTTAAATATCGCGGGTCAATGCTAGCAGCCAATGAAGAACTGCGTTATGAAATTACTCCTGGCATTAAAGCAACCTGGATACCGTCCTATCGCCCTCTATGGTTCTGAGTGATGGTCGACTATAAAAGGCAATGAACGGCGTCTTGCGGTAGTGGAGATGAAGCTGTTGCGTTGGACTAGTGGCGTGACACGTTTTGATCACATCCGAAATGAGGAGGATTTTACTCAGAGAGAAGCAGCCTGAAAGACTCCCTGAAAATCAACCTAAGCTGAAATGCTGAAGTCCAAGGAAAACTGGTGTGCGGTGAACTCCGCAATCAAAGGTATACAGGAGGAGTTTGGAAAAGAGGACCGCGCAAGGAGGAAGCAAAGAACGGAAGGTTTGGTCGCTTAAAGCGCAGTCCACTCCGCGAAGTAATGTTTTGCGGCGGTTCCGCGTCTTGTTGCTCTCTATGGTTCTGAATGTTGGCCGACTATAAAAGACAATGAACGGCGTCTTACGGTAATGGAGACGAAGATGCTACGTTGGACTAGTGGCGTCACACGTTTAGATCACATCCGAAATGAGGATATCCACGACCGATATGGGGTTGCACCGATCGTAGAAAAACTGCGAGACGAGTTTTAATTGGTGTGGTCATGTAATTCGTGCTAACGAGAATTCACTTGCCAAGATTAGTCTGAATATCGAAGTCGATGGTGAACGATTAAAATGTTGGTCAAAACAACGGTGGCTTGATACGCTGGATGGGGATTTAAAAAGCTCTAGCTTGCTTTCAAATCAGGCATTTGATAGGCATCGAAGTGGATGGTACGCGACCAAAAGGTCAGCCGCAACAACGGTGGCTTGATACGTTGGATGGGATTTAAAAGCCTCGCGATTGCATTCACATCAGATATAAAATGGCGAAACCGATTATGATGAGCCGACGCCGCTTGTGAACGGGACAAAGGCTGAAGAAAAAGAGGAAAGTGCATTGATGGCCGTAATGAGTCGTCTTCTGCTTAGAGGAACAGTCCCTACCCGCATGTTACGGTGACTTCCCATTTCATCCATAAGAGGAGAAACCTCACCGGATGTAATACGGTTAAAAATCACGGTGAAGCGTTCTTTCTACCTCTACAATTGTTCATCATCGTGGATTGGAATTCGACCGTTGACATCCTTTACAAGACCATCGAAAGATTTGCGGCTACATGCAATCATTATGATATGCGGCATCCCTGACCAGCATAATAACTAAATGTCTCTTGTTACGACGTACACTCACTTCTCGGTTTCGGATTTCGAGCGCATTACGCCCACCATCACTCGCGTTCAACCTATTCAGTTCTTCCATCCGCTTCCGTGATTCAGCAGTCAGTCAGGTCTTATGACACCCCTTCCGACATCGACAACCTGTATAGCACTCGCCTCCAACCTCTTCAGTTCTTCCATCCGCTTCCGTGATTCAGCAGTCAGTCAGGTCTTATGACAACCCTTCCGACATCGACAAGCTGTATACCACCGAGAAAAGAGTATTTTTTATGGCTGCCAAATACTCATCGATATTCTCAGGTGAGCTATACAGTATGACTGCCGTTCGTTCAGCAAGATAGCTCTCCCACTGTGGAGGAACAGCTGGATCATACAAGGGGGCGATGTTGAACTTAGGGGGTCGCAGCTTCCTAACCCTGCGACAAGCGACCATAAGATGATGATCCCTCTCTTGTTACGTACATTCAGGAGACAACTCCTAAATCTACTGGTGATCGCGAAGTGGTCGATCTGATATGAGCAATGGAGTTGAAACTCAACTGACCTTACGGCTCTATCTTCGAACAATGTGCCACCGATGACCAGGTGAGAGAGGTTGCAGAAATCCACGAACTTCCCACGATTACCGTTGCGGTCGGCGAGACGGTGCTTCCCCATGACATGTCCGAGCAGGGTGTTGTCAGCTTGGGCTTCCGGTTACATTTCGATTATAATGTCACCTTCAGGCAGTCTCCCTTGAACTGTGTGCAATTGGTTGTAGAAAACCTCCTTTTTCACTATATCGGAAGTTTCCGTTGGTGCGTAGAACAATTGTGATGCTCGACAATACAGTTGTGGTTCTCCTTAGCTAGCCCCCAAATTTTTATCCTTTTCAGTCATCTCTTACGACAAGCGAGGAAGGCTTTGACTGTATTCCTAAGCCCTAACTCACAGGGTGAATTCCAAATAAAATAATAAGGACATAATAATAATTCTGTCTTCAGCATTCCTAGAGTTATCTACAAAAGCTCCAGTCTAGAGGGAGATGAAGCAATGACTGGCTGCAAGGACTGTTCACATAACGCTGGCGAAACTAGCGACTTCTTCTTTTTAGTTTGAAATATTTGTGAATATATATGAAATTCGCTTGCACTTGTCTTAATCCTAGACGGAATCGAGAGCGGTTTTCCCGAAGAATGGCAGCTGCGAAAATACAAATCCGATAGACAGGTGAAAAGCTACTTTTTGACTACCGTTTGCGTGGCGTTAATTGCACTAGTTTCCCTTATATGTTATGGATCATCCCCGCAATCACGCATGCTGTCTGTATGTCTGTCTGTTCGTCACACGCATTTTTCTCGGAGACGGTTATGGCGATTGACATCAAATTTAGTAGAAAGGTGGAACTGTGAACGCTCACATATACAGTGAGTTACATCCTTTTACGTTGAATTTAAGGGGGGTCACCAGACATGCAAAAGAAGGGTGCAAAATTTTTGATCATCACATATAATCATGTGGGGTATCACATTAAAGGTCTCGGTTAGCACTTTTCGAAGCTGGTCCTAGTTTTGACATTTGTTGGAAAGGTGGGGGGTGCGGGGAGTTGAAAGTGATCATTTCTTTAAGGGACCCATTCCTAACCTAACCGAAAAATCAGAAGGCTGCCACTATATGGTGCCTGGGCTCCGAAATACTCTCCATACCGATATCTCTTATAAGTTAATCATAGTATATTACTACATTTTTTTATAATTGACTGGAAACCCCCCTCCCCCTCCCCTAAGTTCATCCTAGCACTACGAAATTTGCAGTGATGTAGGCTATAATGTAGAACATGATCTTACCAAGTTTGGTGGAAATCGCACTATTAATAACAAAGTTATAATACGTCAAAATTGTTGCTTCTCTGAAAATTGAAGACTCTGAATATCAATATCACCCGAAAGTGGATACTCTCACATAATATTGGGTTGGGGAAGAAGAAATATCGTATTTTGTCAATAGATGGCGACATTTAAACATGTCTTGTGTTGTACTTATCGCATCGGGTCATAAGGCGATTTGAAGACCACAATCTGGGCTACAGGTGTCTCTTTGACAGTTTTATGATCGTATCTTTCAGTCTCAAATTATAGCGCGTCAAAGATGGAGTCCACCAAGGAAGAAATTCGTCATATTTTATGTTTTTACTACCTGAGAGGTAAAAATGCAACGAAGGCGGCCAAACAAATTTGTGAAGTTTATGGGTCCGATACTGTAACGATTCGCACAGCACAGCGTTGGTTCGATCGATTTCGTTCTTGTGTAGTGGATGTCGAAGATACACCCCGTACTGGTTGGTCAATCGTCGTAGAAACCGATAAATTCGTTGAAATCATCCAAGTAGACCGGCATGTGAGCATTCGCTCGATTGGCCAGGAACTAGGTTTAGACCATAAAACCGTTTGGAATCATTTGCAACAGATTGGGTTCCAAAAAAAGCTGGATGTTTGGGTGCCACACAAGTTGACGGCCAGATCAAAGAAGCAACCAGGCTTTACAAGGCTGTAGCCAAAGACGGGGAACTATCCTCCGTCTGTTTGAAGAAGGAAGATGGGATATTTATCGAGAATGAGGAGGACAGGGTACACCTGCTTGTCAGAACTCATTTCACGGGGTCTTACCTCACGGCGGCAGGTGACAACATTCTGTCTAACAACCCAGTAACGAAGAAGAAATGAGAACTGGAAACTAGCAAAAGAGGTATGCTCAGAAGCTAGGCTAAGGTGTGCAGTGGGAACTTTTAAGTAGAAGAAGTAGATGGCTTTTTCCCAGCACTAATCCATAGAGGCGTAGGAATCATCTTAGAGTTTCTTCTGAGGGTGGTAAGATGGAGCATAGCATTGGGATATATACCAAGGGCATGGAGACGGACAGGGATCCTTTTCACTCTAAATCTTTCAGACCAATTTGCCTAACATCGTTCGCACTCAAAACGGTGGGGAAGGTCATAGACAATTATATTAGTACTTTTTTGGATGTCGAAGGAGCATTCGACAACACATCGCACACAGAGATACAAGAACAGCAAGGAAGTGGGAAACGTTCTGGGATTCTGGATCGGCAAAATGCTAGAAAGTAGGCAAATCGAAGTACCGACAGGTACATATACTGGAATACAGGTCCAGGGTTACCCGGACGACATTGTTTTAATCTGTAGGGGCAAATATGAGGATACCCCATGTGATAGAATCCAAATCGATTAAGGGTTACTAGTGTCTGGTGCAGGAAGGTCGGACTGCGGATCAACCCAGCCAAAGCCACCATAGTACCATTTACTAGGAGGCGTAAGCTTGATCACCCGAGAGCCATAAGATATGGAGATGAAACGAGAAACAGAGGTCAAATATTTGGGAATTACGCTAGACAACAAATTACTCTGGAGGACGCATACCGGAAACATTTGTCGGAAAGCCACGAGGGCTCTGATGACTTGTAGATCCATAGTAGGAAAAAACTGGGGTTGCAGCCCGAAGATACTACTTTGGATATATACTGCAATAGTAAAGCCAATGATTACCTAAGGAGCGGTAATCTGGGCAGAAAGAACTGAACTCAGCACGCAAGTCAGGGAATTCTACAAACTCCAAAGACTGGCTTGGGTGTGTATCAGTGGGGCAATGAGGACATGCCCAGCGACATCCCTGGAGATCCTTCTGGGATTAATTCTTCTCCATCTGCACATACAGATGCAGGCAAGGAGGGCAATATTTAGGATGGCAAACAACGAGGTTTGACTTCGATAAGAAGTTTGAAACACGTTGAAATAACAAAGGCTGGGAGAGCGTGGCTGCGACATACGGCTTAAACCAGCAACTGATTACTTAGTACACTGACGGATCTCTCACAGCAGAGGGAGCGGGTGGCGGTGTCATTGGTCCAAGGAAAATGTACTTGGAGCCAATGGGCAGGTACACTAGCATATTCCAGGCGGAAATATACGCCATAGACAGATGTGTCTCCTTTAATCTCCAAAGGAACTACAGGGGGCATTACATTGCTATTCTCACCGATAGCCAAGCAGTAATCAAGGCACTTACGTCCAACCAGGTGAACTCTGAACTGGTGTGGGAACGCCTTGAGAGATTGAATACACTCGCAACGTCCAACAAGGATACTCTGGGTTCCAGGTCATGCTGGGTTAGAAGGCAACGAGGCATCGGCAGAACTAGCCAAGAAGGGATCAGGGACACCTTTACACGGGCCAGAACCCTTCTGTGGAATCGGAAACAGTTTCATAGTTATGTCTCCAAGAAATGGAGAGGAACGATTGAGGGAACTATACTGGGCGGGCCTTCCAGGGATGGAGCAGTCCAGGGTACTTATTGGAGGTACAAGCCCATGCGCACAAAGGATTGCTTAAACCTCACCAAAAAGAACCTTCGAATCATAGTGGGAACTCTCACTGGTCATTGTCGGCTGAACTGTCACCTAGGGAAGCTAGGGATATCTACGCACACTACCTGCAGGTTTTATGAGGAGTATGACGTAACCTCTATACACGTCCTGGGACAGTGTCCGGCACTTGTGCAAGGTAGGTCGAGGCATCTGGAAGAACACCTAATATCAGATGCAAAGCCGAAAGATCTGGAAATAGGGAACATACTAAAGTTCCTGACGGTTATAAGCCTGCTTGAGATACTATGATCAATAGGTACACTATAACTAGTAAAAGGGGCACAATAGTTCTTCATCATCGTAGCTGTTATCGGTTGTGATTTTCTACCTTAGTTAGAAATTATCAACGTTCTCAAAGTTATAGTCTCCTATCTTTATTCTTCCCGTTTGATCAGTACGGTTTTATGTTGTTGGTTGGTTGGTTTTTGGTGCTGACGCTGCCACCATATACTCTGTCTTGCCTTCATTGATGTGCAGCCCAAGATCTCGCGCCGCCTGCTCGATCTGGATGAAGGCAGTTTGTACGTCTCGGGTGGTTCTTCCCATGATGTCAATATCGTCAGCGTAGACCAGTAGTTCGGTGGACTTAAAGAGGATCGTACCTCTTGCATTTACCTCTGCATCACGGATCACTTTCTCGAGGGCCAGGTTAAAGAGGACGCATGATAGGGCATCTCCTTGTCGTAGACCGTTGTTGATGTCGAATGGTGTTGAGAGTGATCCTGCTGCTTTTATCTGGCCTCGCACATTGGTCAGGGTCAGCCTAGTGAATCTTATCAATTTCGTCGGGGTACCGAATTCTCTCAATTTTACCCTGGCTATGCTATCATCGGCGGCTTTAAAGTCGATGAAGAGATGGTGCAACTGATGTCCATATTCCAAAAATTTTCCCATCGCTTGCCGCAGAGGGAAAATGTAATCTGTTGCTGATTTGCCTGGAGTATGGGCCAATGATGTTCTGAGCGTATGGGGCTATCCAACAAGATAGCGGAGAATGGTACTCAGCAACGTGGTACCTATATAGCAGCTGCACTGTGTGATATCTCCCTTTTTATGTGTGAGACAGATAAGACGTTGCCAATCGTCAAGCATTGATTCGTTGTCCCATACCTTGAGTATAAGTTGATGAACCACTTGCTGTAACTGGTCGCTCTATATTTAACCAATTCGGCTGTAATTCCATCGACTCCTGGCGACTTATGATTTTTAAGTCGATGAATTGCAGGGACTGTTTCTTCTATACTTGGTGGTGGCAGTATTTGTCCGACGTCTTCAGTTGACAGGACCTCCAACTCGTCAATGTTCTGGTTGTTCAGTAGCTCATCAGCTCAGCTCAGCTCATCAACCCATCGTTCCAATATGCCCATTCTGCCGGAAATCAAATTTCCCTCTTTATCTCGGCAGGATGAACATCGAGGTGTGTATGGCTGCTGACTTGTTAGTAAAACTTACGCCTTCTATGCCCGGTGCGGTTGCTGCCTGTACTTTTCGAGTTCACAGACCTGTTGGTTCTCCCAGGCTTCCTTTTTCCGTCTGAAGTCGCTTCTCCGCTTGCCGGAACTCCCACCGGTCTCCACGTGGAGATGGAGATAGAGTTTGGTAGTAGAGCTGTTGGTGTTGGTTCAGCAGGCATTTCCCAGGTTTTATGCTCCATCGTGGGTACCAATCCACGTTTCGTCCTGGGACCTATACTACCTTTTGGCCACGTAAATATTGAAACTGGAAAAATGCTCAAATAAATAAATTTGCTAAGCCAATCCTCCGGCGACATCTCTCCCGCAGTCCGACCAAACCGTGAATCATTACTCATGCTTTCGGGAAGTATTCATACATGATTGAACGTCAATCCAGATCCAAGGTAAATAGGAACCCCTCCTTTTTGCTGCAACAGATATACCTATTATTTTAAGGATTCCGTTTCAGGTTCGGGAGGATCATCTCCTATTCGGAATAGTTTTTCCATCCATGTCAATATTTGGATAAAATTCAATAGCTCAATCCATAAATCGGTAGAGTAAACCAAAACTCAATTTCCCATCAATTTGTCCTAGTCCATGCTATATACGAATGTCGGGGTGTTCATGCGACACCAATGTCCTTTACTGGAAAGTATTTTATTTTTTCTGTTTAAAATTTCAAATGGAATTCTCTAAAAACGCAAAACCATGTCCAGGACATCGGAATTCGAATTAAATATCCGCGGTAAGTGCACATACATATGTTTCTGCACAAATTGATATCCGAAGTGGAATCAACTCTGCGTAACAGGATCTAAATGATAAACGACTATCGATGGCATCACTTTGAAGTGGATATTCCAAAAATTATTATAGTGGCAACGGACAATTTCCGTGCCTCATATTTAAAATATCCTTGGAGCCTCGCACATATGAATTTGAAGTACCTGTATCCTTTTGAGCTGCGAAAAAAATGTGTTATTTTCATCGACCGCAGTTGTGTTTATGGTGGCTCTTAGTTGGGTCGATGTAGAGGAGGTGGGGGTCAGGTGAGCAATTTCAGCAAATTGTGAAGGAGGGAGACAGATTTTGATAGTTTAAAAACACGATGAAAATTTGAACACCCTGAAGCGTTCAGGGCGGATATAATTAACTTAATATTCGAATAAGGTTCGAGGTTCTTCCGCAGTGGGTGTCCTATGAAAGAGTCCTGGTGGGACTAAAAAAAGATAGGCCAAAGATGGGACCACAAAAACTAAGAGAATTTCGAATCATGTCCCCGGTCCACGTCTTTTCTAACCCCCACGCTACCTTTTTAGAGCTTTATTGCTGCATTTATTCCCCATGCATATCTACGTATACATATATCTGATCAATAAATCGAACAGATGCGCTCGCGGCTGTAAAAAAGTATCGCATGTCATATATTAAATGGTAAAGGTAGCACATTGACGGTATTCCACGAATTGCCCATCTGGTGGTGGTCCTTGCAACGGAAAGTTCACGCAATCCTGTCATACAGTTGACTGGTTCAAGTTTCCTGCATGCGCTCCTCCCTTGCACCCTTATTCCAAGCCACTCCGATGATATGCATTTATTATGAACAATACAACAATTTACTTGTCGGAAAACTCCACTCAGAGCAATTCATACAAAACCAGGTTGAAAATGAGGATTGGCGAAAAAATTATGCTTCCTGGGGGTTGTTTTTTTTTATGCGAAAACACTTGAAATTACTCCAGGATGAATGGAAGTTATATATATTGCGATTAATTGGAGAGAATACGGGAAGAATGTACTTAGTTTAATTGAAACGGCCGTGAGTCTAGACTGAAGGTTATTCATAGAGTGAAATTGGAGTTATTAAAATAAATCTTGGAACATTTCAATTTCATTTAATGCAAGAAGCTTCATTGGCAGATATCAGTTCGTTGTTGCGAAATGGATATCGGGAATTAACGTATTATAAGCTTGGCATTTTATCGAATCGATATCTCCAATGAAATATTAATTTTTCGATGGACCTCAAATTGTATCTGGTATTAGGACGTACGTTGACTGCGGAGGTTGAGGATGGGATGCGGATATTTGGACGATATCACGAATTAAAAGCCGTGTTCGATGGAATCCAGCATTACCCATGAATTCACCATTAGAGACCGAAAATTAGCAATGCAAATTCACCCTTGAGGGGTTGCCTCAATACCATTTCTCGCTCAAATTTTCATGCATGACAATGTTGTCCCAGGAGTATATGGTAGTTTTCTATATTCTCCTTCATAGTCTTTATTAAATGTATGACATGCACCACAGTATATTGGACCAAATTATTTTCAACGTGAAATTGGAGGTATTACCGCGGGACACCGTTCATTATCTTTTATAGTCGGCCAACACTCAGAACCATACAAGGCGACATGGTGGACAACACTGCCGTAAATTTTAGATTTAAAACCTTCGTTGGTAGGTCGATCACAAAGAACGCCACTTCAATCAGGTTGCTGGCTAATAACATTGATCTGAGGTACTTAAATCACTCAGATCTGGTTAGATCACTACCGCTGGCAATCATTGGGATCGGTCGTCAAAAATTGAGTTTTATTCGGATTTACTCTGAGACCGCGTTGCGTCAGGCAGTCATTCCTTTGCTATGAAACCCTTGGAAAATATCATCTGCATAGAGTACTGTCTAGGGTGCTGGGCGTTGGATGTCCCGTGTGACAGTGTCCATAACAAAATTAAAGAGAGTGGTGACGGCGGGCTTCCTTGATGAACATCGATAGAGACACGAAAGGGTTTTGGTACAGAGACCAGACTACGAACTTTACTTTTCGGATCGTGGTAGACCAATTTAAGACAGTGTCCAAGTTTCTGTTGTTGTAGAGCATTATTATTATTATTCTATTAAGGGAAAGTCGCACCGCGTCCTTGAAGAACTATTGTGCCCCTTTTACTGGTTATAGTGTACCTGTTGATCATAGTATCTCAAGCAGGCCTGTAACCGTTAGGAACTTTAATATGTTCCCCACTTCCAGAAGTTTCAGCTTTGCATCTGGTATTAAGTGTTCTCCCAGATGTATCGACCTACTTTGCACAAGTGCCGGACACTGTCCCAGGACGTGCATAGAGGTTTCGTCCTCCTCCTCACAGAACCTGCAGGCAGTGTGCGTAGATATCCCTAGCTTCCCTAGGTGATAGTTCAGCCGACAATGACCAGTGAGAATTCCCACTATGATTCGGAGGTTCTTTTTGGTGACGTTTAAGCAATCCTTTGTGCGCATGGGTTCGTATCCCCCAGTAAGCACTCTGGACTGCTCCATCCCTGGTAGGCCCGCCCAATATAGTTCCCTCAACCGTTTCTCTTCGTTTCTTAGATTCATAGCCATGAAACCGTTTCCGATTCCACAGAAGGGTTCTGGCCCGTGTAAAGACATCCCTGCTCCCTTCTTGGCTAGTTCATCCGCTGCTTCGTTGCCTTCCAACCAAGCATGGCCTGGAACCCAAAGTATCCAGACCTTGTTGGACGAGCCGAGTGTATTCAGTCTCTCAAGGCATTCCCATACCAGTTTAGAGTTCACCTGGTTGGACCTAAGTGCCTTGATCGCTGCTTGGCTATCGGTGAGAATAGCTATGTTCTGCCCCCTGTAGTTCCTTTGCAGATTAAAGGAGGCACCTTTCTCTATAGCGTAAATTTCCGCCTGGAATATGCTAGTGTACCTGCCCATTGGCTCAAAGTACATTTTCCTTGGACCAATGGCACCGGCACCCGCTCCCTCAGCTGTGAGGGATCCGTCAGTGTACCAAGTAATCAGTTGCTGGTTTAAGCCGTATGTCGCAGCCACGCTCTCCCAGTTTGCCTTGTTACTCCAACGTATTTCAAGCTTCTTATCGAAGTGAAACCTCGTTGTCATGTTGTCCCTCGGTATCAGTAATTCGGGATACCGCCTAGAAAGAATATCAATCTTCCTTCGATTTAGGCAGCTCCCCGCCTCACTCATACTACCGGCCATCCTGAATATTGATCTCCTTGCCTGCATCTGTATGTGCAGATGGAGAGGGGTTAATCCCAGAAGGACCTCCAGGGATGCCGTTGGGCATGTCCTCATTGCCCTACTGATACACACGCAAGCCAGCCTTTGGAGCTTATGTAATTCCCTGGCTTGTGTGCTGAGTTGGGCTCTTTCTGCCCAGATTACCGCTCCATAGGTAATCATTGGCCTTACTATTGCAGTATATATCCAAAGTAGTATCTTCGGGCTGGAAGCCCATTTTTTTTCCTGCTATGGGTCTGCAAGTCATCAGAGCCCTCGTGGCTTTTCGACAAGTGTTTCCGACATGTGTCTTCCAAAGTAATTTTTGGTCTAGCGTGATTCCCAAATATTTGACCTCTGTTTCTCGTTTCACCTCCATATCATGTAATGTTATGGCTTTCAGGTGATCCAGCTTACGCCTCCTAGTGAATGGTACTATGGTGGTTTTGGTTGGGTTGATCCGCAGTCCCACCTTCCTGCACCAGTTTGGATTCTATCATATAGGGTATCTTCATATTTGCCCCTACAGATTAGAACAATGTCGTCCGCGTAGCCCTGGACTTGTATTCCAGTATTAGTTAGCACGTCCAGGAGTTCATCCACTACCATACTCCGCATCAGCGGCGATAGTACTGTGGACAGCCTTGAGTGGTGTTCATGATAATAGAATTTGTACCTGTTTGTACCTCTATTTGTCTGCTTTCTAGCATTTTGCCCATCCAGACTGCCAGGGTGTTTCCCACTCCTTTGCGGCTCAGGGCATCCTGTATCTCTGTGTACGATGTGTTGTCGAATGCTCCAAAAACGCGCACAGTGCAATTTCTTTTGTTTCTATGGCATCCCGTATTACCTCTGTCAGCTGATACAGAGCAGTTTCAGTGGACCTTCCTGCCCGGTAAGCGTGTTGACAGTGATGTAGGGGATTACGCTTTAGAACGTTAGTTCTAATATAGTTGTCTATGACCTTCTCCACCGTTTTGAGTACGAACGATGTTAGGCAAATTGGTCTGAAAGATTTAGGGTGAAAAGAATCCTTTTTACCCGCCTTCGGAATAAAGACCACTTTTGCCCGTCTCCATGCCCTTGGTATGTAACCCAGTGCTATGCTCCCCCTTACCACCCTCAGAAGAGACTCTAAGATAATTCCTAGGCCTCTCTGAATAAGTGCTGGGAAAATGCCATCTGCTCCGGGAGATTTCATTGGTTGAAAAGTTCCCACTGCCCATCTTAGCCTAGCTTCTGAGCATACCTCTTTTGCTAGTTTCCAGCTCTCTTTCCTTCCCCTTTTATTCGTTGTTGGGGTGTCAGGCAGATTATTGTCGCCTGCCGCCGAGGGGTAGGACCCCGGGAAATGAGTTCTGAGAAGCAGGTGTACCCTGTCCTCCTCATTCTCGGTGAATGTCCCATCTTCCTTTTTCAAGCAGACAGAGGATATTCCTCCGACTTTGGCTACAGCCTTGTACAGCCTGGTTGCTTCTGTGATCTGTTCAATCCCTTCACAGAATTCCCTAAAGCTGTTCCGTTTCGCTTCCCTGATGGCGTTGCTATACGCAGTCAGTGCATTTTTATACCTCCGCCTGTCCCCGGTTCGTTTTACCCGGTTAAAGAGTTTTCGTACCTCCGTTCTCATTCTGGCTAAGTTCCTGTTCCACCATGGTACATCCCTTGATGACTTGACTGTCTTGGCCGGACAGCTGGCCTCATATGCGTCAATGACGATTGTGTTGAGGTCTTCCACCACCGTTTCTAATTCCAATTCGCTCCTGATGTCATCGCCCCCTTGAAGGTGGGCAATGTTGTTGCTCAGGTGCATTGTGTAGGATTCCCAATCCGTTCTCTTGGGATTCCTTATTATTCTTTTTATTTCGGAGTTACCCTCAATGTCGAATCTGATTATCCTGTGATCAGACATTGAGGGTTCATCCGACACCCTCCAATTCCTGACCATCCCGTTCATTACGGTATTTCCTAGATTTATAGTACCTCTAGTACCTCTTGTCTGGTGCTGGTCACAAATGTTGGAGTGTTCCCTACGTTGTATATTTCTAACTTATTACTAAGAATAAATTCGAGAAGGTACTCACCTCTACGATTAGTGTCGCTGCTTCCCCACACTTCGTGGTGGGCGTTGGCATCGCAGCCGAGAAGAAGTGGTAACGCCCTCTCCTCGCAATACTCCGTCAGCTTTGCGACTTGTTCCGGTGGAGCCCGGCTGTTGTCTCCTGGGAAGTATCCCGATGCTACAACTGCCTCTCGAGTGCTCCTCCCGGCTTCCAATGAGACTTGGATAGCCACAAGGTCCCCGGTTAAGAACTCTGAAAGACATATGTATTTTAAATTACGTTTGAGAATTATGCAAGCTCTTGGTTTTTCACAAGAGGAGTCCCAAATTACCTGCATGTCTCCTCCTTGCAGACCACGAATCTGCCCCCGGTACACCCAGGGCTCCTGAGCCAGCACTATTCCAATGTTCTCCTTGGAATTTTCCCTTGCAATCACTGCAGATGCAGCTCTCGCATGGTGGAGGTTTATCTGGGCTATCCTAGTGCTGGCCATTGGCTCCGTTATTGTTTGGAGCTCTTCTCCACTGTCGGAGTGTCACCCTCCTCCTCCGACATGGCGCTTTCCTGCGCGTCGCTGTCCACCCCGAGCCCTAGCAGTCCTAGGACTAGGTCGTCCAGCTTCTGCTCTTCACTGGGCAGCAGGTCTATTTCCCTGGTTGATCCAGTTCTTTCCACCTCTATGGCTTCCGCGACTTCTTCAGGGACCTCGGTAAGTTTTCCACCCGATGCCTCCTCCGAGGTCTCTTTCCTTGGCTTTTCCTTGCACGAGTATGTTGCCAAATCGGTAGTTGATATGACAACTCCGACGTTTAATTGCCTCTAGGGATCGGTCATCTACCCCGATCGTGAGGAGTTTACCCTTTCCCTCCACCTTGCTTCTGAAGACTCTCCATAGTCGAGTATGGAGATCTTCGTTCTGAGCAATTAGGAGTCTCATAAGGACTTCTGTTACTACTGCCGCGGCCTTTGGGAGTAAAACTGTCACCATGTGGGCTCCTGGTATATCATCTCCAGCACATGTTGACAGTTCCACCCCTTCCCAGCCTGGCAATCTAGGAATTATGGTTCTAACCCATTCTGCGGTACCTTCCGTCGCGCAGTCCACCAGTATAAGGCCTGGTCGAAAGCGTATCCCGGTGAACACCAGTTTCGACGTCCAACCCTTGATCATCTGCTTGACGACAAGTTCCTCAATGATTTCCTGTTCCTCTCGAGTGAGTATTTGCTCGGGAAACTTTTTTGGCAGTATGACCAGTCGAATGCCCTTGACCGCACTAGCACAGCTAATGCCGGGTTTCCTGGGTCCTGCCTTCACTCCTGACCTGCCCGGGTTTTCTCCTCTCGTGGGTTCAGGTCTGGGTTTTTTGGGAGCATTCCCTTCATGCGGGCTGATCTCTGCTGCTCCCCGCTTTCTCGGCTCCGGTAGAGATGGCTTAGGTCTGTCCTGAGCTTTCTTAAGGGCCTCTTCTGGTTTCAGGCCTTCCTTCAGATAGCGCAGGTACCATTTAACCCCGGCGCCACTGAGACCTGTCTCCTTCCTGACGTCTGTTATATTTATCTCAGACGTGCTTTCGCTGGTCCCTGCTCTTTGAGCAGTGGTGTTCGTTGGCTGTAGTCCACGCAGTATACCAATGCTCACCTTGGATCCACTGCTTGACGTCCCAACTTCTCCCTTCTTGGGTGTAGTCACCTGGCTTTCAGTAATTCGGAGACGTGCCTCCGCCTGATTAACCAGTTTTGGTGCGGTACGGGGCCCCGCTTTTTTGGTTTTTGTTTTCTTTTCTGGTTTTGTACTCATTTGATTCCCACGAGTATGGGGGTTAAGAGGTCCGCCGTGCCATAGCCCCCCGCAGCACGGTAAGATCTAACTTACACACTGAGGCGACCAGGTATCAGTGAGGCTCCGTTCGAATACAGTCAGTTACCCCCGACTGCAAACTATCCAATGGACACGGTTCGCATGACACCCTGGATTGGGGGAGGTTTTTTTCGACTCCCCAGTCTAGATCCGTAGCGTTTTGTTAATAGTAGGGTCACCTCGTACAGGGTGTGGCTATCACCACTCACTAACGGTCTTGGTAGACGAGAGGCTTGGCCCCTGAAAAGGCGCACACCGTCCCAGAGGAGAGACAACTCATCCTTAGAGAAAGATAGGTTGGCCACAGGGAGCTATGTTCCGCATCAGTCTATCCTGCAGTGCACTGCTTGACCCCGTTGTAGAGCATACCAGATGAGTTCGTGTGGGACACGGTTAAATGCCTCCTCTAAATCCAGGAATGCAATGTAAAGAGGATGATGTTTTTCACGGTGTTCCGGAGATGACCAAAAGGGAAAAGATATCCAAAAAACCATAAAAGTAGATGGCGAAACTGACCGTGAAGGTTCGCCCGACGTGCTCTATCGAAGAGCTCCGTCGACACGTGCTTGCATGCCTCTGTGCTAACCAGGCTGGGGAATGTGGGGGGGGGGGGTCCTTTGAGCACTTCGATCCCTCACGTATTATTTTTACAAATATTCACGTGTTCTTTTCGGTTCGTGGGTCCCCATCAGATCCTGAATAATACTTGACATGGGAATTCGCGTGCAGACCTACGCACCCCCAAGGGACACGCGAATGTTTGCAAAAATGACAAGGGATCGATCGAGGCCGTGCAAGAACGTGACGGAACCCTTCGTTAGAGCTTCAAAATTTGCAGGTGGACCATCACTATCAATTTCGCCACTTTTTTTTTGGTTTTTGAGATAGCTCTTTCCTCTTGGTCGTCATCGGCCACTCAGGACGGTTTTCTCACCATCGCATTACATTATGTCATTACGAATTGCGTCCAACGTGACCGCGCCTGGAGCGTCGTAAAAATCCTTAGTCCCGCAAAACTGTTACAAATAGGGACATCCCCCAGTATAATGACCTAAGGATGCCAAGGAAGGGTGGGAGCCTCAGAGGCCGCGCCGCACTGGCAGGCAGTAGGAACAACGATTGAGGGTGTGATCTGTCGTCGATCCTCCGAAGTTCTACGACTCTACCCGTGCGGTCGTCCTTTTTATTTTTATTTCCAGGCTTAGCTCACGTATTGGTTATTTCGTTAAGCTCGTGTGAATCCCCGTGATTGATTTGTCTTTTAGAAATCGGTGCGGACCCATGATGTCATGAACACGATTCTCAAGAAGGCGCTTAAAAATCTTCATGGTGTGGGACAGGAACCGGACCGAATGGTACTTTCAACATTCTACTGGACTATCTTTCTTTTTTTTTTAATTTCAACCGTGGTACTTTCATGCCAGTCAGATGGTGTTCTACCTTTCTCAAAAACTCGATTGAAGAACTCATTGAGCCAGGATCTCGGCTCCTCGGTCTTCAGAATACACGAGACTGCAACTAATATACGGTTCCGGGGAAAAAGAAGGAGGAAAACTGGATGGACTGATGAATGATACAGCATGTGACGAGTTTGGGAAGTCCGAGCGCCGCTGAGGCAGTGACTCCCATCTAAGTACGTCTCAAAGGGAAGATTTGTGATACAGCATACTGGAATTCTTAAAATTAAACGGCTGCTGTACCTCGAAACTGGACCGGGTACGACCTTTTGCTTTTATCAACGGTTTATGATCAGATTTTCGAATATACGACCACTTCCCAGAATGCTCGTTTGCTTCAACTTTAATGAGAATTTCAGCGATTCTGGTGTTTAGTGAAGTAAGATGGTGGGAATTTAGGGGGTACTGTGTTGTTGTATTCTGGTAAACCTGCGGAAGCAAGCATGAGTCCGATGTTGCATTCGTTTTCTTAGGCATACTAACTACTACTAGCATACTAACTGCGGGATGCAGGATGAATTACATCACCACGCATTAACCGTGCTAGATCCACGCCTAAAATTTGGAGATGTATGTATCTCAAGAACAAGGTCAAGTTGAGTTTGCTCCGTGCCAATGTTCTCTCTAAACTTGAACTGGAATCAGACTGGACGCACAGTCTTAATGAAGAAAAAAAACTATATCCTTTGTTTTCTGCCATCTGCCGTTCTGTACTTCCTCACGCGACACAGTAGGGCATGTCCCTCAAAAATAGAAGACCGATCAGTCGCTGGACGACCGCGGTTAATTGCCGCTCATCACTACTATATACACCGCAATGCAATGATAAAGGTAATTTTACCCGCTGGTTTTGCGAGCGAGTGGGATTTTCTGTGGTCTTCGCAGCTTGAAATACTCCAGTTTGTCCTATCTGGAATTAGAGATGCTAGAACGAAAGCGAACCTAAGAAAACAGGCTGAGATGACACTAAAAATGAAAGCGTTACCACTCGAATGGACAAGTAAATTTCCAATTTCCGTTTATTATTATTCCCTGAAACTGTCAATTTGTTGCTTACCATCCCCCCAAATGCATACCCCCCCCCCCCCCCCCAAATTTTAAATGCTAATATAGAAGCTTTCCAATATTTCAAAGATGATCATTATCATTTTGTTGTTGTTGTTGTTACATAGACCTGATCATATTGCATATTTTTTCGTTCGCCAAGACGTAATATTGAGATATAGTGGCACTGCCATTGGGTAGATGCCGTTCCGATGAAGAGCGACAGAGCCGCTGCTTTTTCGAAGCAGTTAAGTTGATTTGATTTTGGAGTGGCAGCGAATACTCTGTAGGGGTGTGAATGTTAATGAGGCTTATATTTCTAAATTTGCCTCGCAAACGCAGAGTGCATAGCCTTTCGCTTATATTTCCAAAGCTGGTAACAGCAGGTTTCATTTTTTGGCTGACTAAGAAACTTACTCCGAGCACATGGTTTACTGAATAGTCGCTATAATATATGGTGTGGTGACTCTTCTGCGGAAAACCGCTCCCTGTCCAACAAACCTCCTGCAATGCTGTTCACGAATGACAGGAAATGCCTTAGTAGTTAGCATAGAGGACCCCAATGCTTTTTATTATCATTTTTATTTCTTTAAAATTAACCAAAAATATATCAAATTAACATAGTTCTCTTTTTTCCTTTCTTTACAGGTGAGTTTTGTTGGCGTACCTGATGGCTTAAAACAAGTTAGCATTTTGACAAAGCTGGACAAAGCGAAGAACCTAATCACGCAGGCCTTAGTAGGCACGTTGTTCTAATCTATTTCTTTTTGGACAATCAAATGTCCACAACCATGATCGAGATTCGAACCCGGAGTACGAGGTCGAGGCCCCATAGTTAACGCCCCAGTCGTCTGGACAATCGTACCGTTTTCGACAAACCATAAAAAATAAATAAATGAATATAGAAATTAAGGTATCTTACGACTGGAATCTGTATATATTTGTGGTTACTTTAGTTTGTCGATCTGTTTTTTTGAACTTGTATATGTCTTCAGCAAAGGACGGGTCTTGTATCTTTGAGGAGATGTTATTCATGAGCTTGAGTATTTGCAAAAGGGCTTTTTGATACTCAGATACAACTGTTCGAAAACGGGATGGTTTGGCATTGGTAGTTTTTAACGGTCAGTATTGGGAAACAGTGGTCTGGTGTTGACACGTGGATTAGATTTGACCGTAGACTTGCATTTTTACTTCCTCTAATGATCTTGTTAAACTCATCTTGAGGATCCCTCAATTAGTTACTCCGACTTGCTCTTTTCTTCAGCGGAGGGAAGGTAACGTCACAGTCAACATCGCAGTCTAATGATTCGTAATAATAAACAGTCTTGCCACATAGAGCACATTTTTTTTCCGCAAGAGTTACCATCACATTCATCTTTAGGTCCACTGCATTTTAAGCATCTGCTCGATTTCGCTTTGCAGTTCGTGGTAATGTCGCCCAATCTACCGCATGGGAAACATTGTCGTGATCTGTTCACGTAATGGTCAACTTCTACTCTTACGCTACCAATTGAGATATGTTTGGGGATCTAAGACCCTTTGAAGGTTAGTTCGACTGCTCTGGATGGAAGGAAGATGTCCTTATTTTCTCTGGATCTGAAATCCAGCCTTTGCACTTTGGTTACTGTAATTGGAGGGTCTATATCCTGTAACATATTTTCTTCGGAGAAATCAAGGGAATACCTTCGATGATCCCAAGTCTGTGAGTATCTCTTAAGGCTTTTAACCTTAATGTACTCCAGCGGATATCGGATGCCAAATTATTCGCACAAGAAGCAGACTTACAAAGAATTGTCATCCTCGTAGGCCCGTCTTCCTTGACCATTATTACCTGGTCATTAAGATTAAGATGCCTCGTAAGATTATGGAAATTGAGGGATTTGAAAGCCTCAATTCCTTTTTTACTAGTAATGTTGTCAATGTATGTCGTGGGATTGCTTCTTTCCACACATGCTTTGTACGATTTACATTGAGTGCTCTCATTGAATTTATACACTGGGGTTGTTTGCTCCATAGGGGCTATGTTTTGCTTCTCCATGGAAAAAAAATGTTTTACTTAGGTCCTGAGACTGGGCAACCTCAGAAAAAGCTAAAAGTTGAGCTGTGACAGGTAGAATTCCAGAAAGTTTTGGCTACTTGATTGTGAGGGATTGAATTATCTTATCCTTCTTTCTTTCCTGGTTAGGACATGACCTCAGATTTCGGTTGGGCTTTTGAAATGCGGCCCTACAGGTGCCTGAGAAGATGGTGAAGAGACGGATCTGTCTAAGTTTATTTTCCCCTTGTCCGAGGGTTCATACTCCCTAACCTCCATAACCTATCTTAACTAAGACAGAAATGCCTGCTTGAAGGAGAAAACATACACCAAAAATACAGCATTAAGTTTTCTACTTCAGGATTTGATTGAAATGAGACTTTGGTAATTCTAGTCTAGCCTAAAATTGATAGACAAGGATCGCTTCCTCCAAACTATAATTTTTAGCATCATGATTTTTTTCAGATTTTTCGGTTGTATAGTTTCTGAGAATGGGCGCGTTAAAGAAATAATCACTTTCCACCCCTCCCACCCCACCTCTCTTTCTAACAAATGTCAAAACTAAGACCGGCATCAGAAAGTACTAATCGTGACCTTTTATTTGACACCCAATATGACCATATTCGGTGCAAAAAAATCTACACCCCCCTTTTGCATGTATTGGGACCCCCCCAAAATCTCAACGTAGAAGGATATCACTCACTGCATGGCTGGGCGTGGCACTCAAACGGCCACAATACGAGTACCAGCGGAGGGAACGCAGATGTTGTTAGCTGCCGGAAGGATTCGGATTGGATGGGTTGTCTGCCGTTTAATGTTTAATGTCTCATGTTTAGGCACTTCGCGAAGGCATGCTCCAGCAGCATTGATCGATCCAAACGTGACGATTGAAATTGCCATCATAAGTGAACCGTTTAGAAACCGTCACAGTGGCATATGGGTCACAGATTCGACTGGTGGAGTGGCGATATGGGCTTGCGGTCGATAGGCCATACAATGTATTGCAAGTCAGGCAGCCAGTGGCTCTGTGTGGGCGAAAATAAGTGGGGTATATGTGTACAGCTGCTACGTCCCACCAAGTTTGACACTGTTTGAATTCAAGCAAATGCTTGATAATCTTGTCCGCAAAGGGCCGAAGTCCAAAGGTGATTGTTGGTGATTTCAATGCTTGGGCCCGAGAGTGGGGTAGCAGGGAATCAAATGCTAGGCGGCGCAGTTTATTAGAATCTTTTGCGCAGTTGGATATAGTTTTGGCTAACGAAGGTGCTGTAAACACCTTTCAGAAAGGGGGGTCAGGCTTGGTTGTAGACCTGACCTTTGTGAGCTCTTCGCTGGCGCGTGGTATGTCCTCGTGTGTCAGTGAACACTACACCCACAGCGATCACCAGGCAATCTTCTTTGAGACATGTGTCGAGCCACAGAGCAAAGAGCTAACATGCCCGAAACCGAAAAAGATTTCAGGCTGGTCTGCAAAATCTTTGGATAAGCAGACCTTCATCGAGGTGTGGTTAGATCAACCTAATAAAGCATGGCCCTCTACAGAAAGAGCCGTCCATATACCTTGATCCATCGCCAAAGCATGTGACGCGTCCTGCTCATTCCCCCCAGGGCGGTAGGTAGGTAGGATCGAGGGCAGAAAGAGTGTGCCTGTAAGGTAGCCCGCAAAACCCTCAAGCTCGCCATCCAGCGAAGCAAGAGAAAATGCTTTAAGGAGCTCTACTCAGCAACGGTCATAAACCCTTGGGGGATTGCTTAAAGAATCGTGGTGAGACGATTCAGAGGCCGTTCATCTCCACAGATCACGTGTCCCACCCTCTAGCTGAAAATCATCCGGGGGTTATTCTCCCAGCAAAAGGACGGCAATTCCGCCAGTCACCAAAGACGAGCTGCTGGAGATCTGCGGTAGAATAGAAAACAATGAAGCGCCGGGCCTGGATGAAATACCGAAGAAGGCCCTTTAGCTCGCCATGAAATCCAGGCCGGACATGTTCGCTGAGTTATTCGAAGCGTGCATGTCCAAGGGAATATTAGCGGCATGGAAGAGGCAGAAGTTAGTACTTCTACTTAAGCCTGGTAAACCTCCAGGTAAGCCATCCTCATACCGACCCAATATGTCTTTTTAGAGCGGGTAATCTATAATAGATTACTCCCGATTGTTGAGGGTCAAGGTGGCCTTTCAGACCGGCAGTATGGGTTCTATAAAGCCAGATCAACCATTGATGCCATCAAATTAGTTACTGGCTTGGCCGAAGATGCAATTCACGGAAAGGGTAGTACCAGCAAATATTGCGTGGTAGTAACCCTGGAAAATGCAAAATTCGGCCAATTGTAATCTAATACGTCATTCCCTAGCGAAGGTTGGTATTCCCGCCTATCTCGCTGCTATCGCCGATAGTTATTTTTTTAACACGTCGTCAACTTACGAACTTGTTTTTAAAAACTTCGAACAATTGCAAGAAACTTCAGCAGCGACATCTTATTTGGTAGAAGTAAATCTCTATTGCTTAGAAAATCGGCTAAGTTTTCACTCTCAACTACGATATTTTTCTCCTTCAAGCTATTTATTTTTTTTACATACTTTGAATATTTTAATTTTAATTTAATAATGAAGGGCGGTACAAAATGGATGATAAAAAACGTTTGATCCCACAGTTTATGACTTATCAGAACAAAGAGCAGTATAAATGTGTTCACCGCCGCGGTTGGAAACTGAAGAGACCGGCTTATTTCCATGCGGTCCTTACTGTCCCAACCAACGGCATTTTTCCACCGCTAATCCTCCACTCCCTTGGTGCGTTCTAAAATGAGTGAGTGGAGAGTTCCGCGCCATCTACCCGTCCGCATCCGCAACATTCGAAATAAATTTCGAATGGTGCAGATCCTGCCGCGCCACAATTTAACTGAAAAGAGGCTCTGATATGACAATGATGACGGACCCCAGGAGTACGGTGTTTCCGCGGGTGTCCTGCAGGGCTCCGTATTGGGCCCACTACTGTGGAACATCATGTACAACGATGTAGTTAATCTTCCCCTTCAGGAGGAACAGTGGTGTGTTACGCTGACAACATAACGCTGATTGTTGTCGCAAAGTATCTTGAGGATGCTGAGTTATACTCAAGCGAGGCAATCAGTGCTGTTAAGGGTTTGTTATAGAGCTCTGGTGTGACACTTTCGGAGGAAAAAACAGAAGCGGTCCTTATCACTAAGCGCCGGAAGAGAAATTACACCTGTATTAGAATCGGGAATCATATCATCACTTCCATGCCGACCATCAAATACTTGGGGGCAGCTATAAGCAACACGTGCAGTATGTTTGCGATAAATCATCCACTGTTAGCATGGCCTTGGCGAGGATGATGCCGAACGTGGGAGGGCCACGGCATAGCTCTAGGTTGCTTATAGCCAGGGTGGTGGCGTCAATCATGCTCTATGCGACCCCAGTTTGGAGAGAGGCGTTGCGGATGTCAGTTAACAGTAACAAACTGAGGGGAGTCTACAGGAGGACAGCCCTGAGAGTATGCTCTGCCTTGAGGGCTGTCTCAGATGATGCAGCATTCATCATCTCCGGAATCATGCCGATTGTCATCTTGGCAGATGAGATGGCGAACATATACAATGCGAAGCCAGTTTCTCCCTTATCACAGGCGAAGAACGCTGAGAGTGAGAGATCCATAGATAGATGGCAATCATCTCACCTAGTTTATCTGGAGGATATCGCCAATACCTGCACAGGTTTAAAACTGCTTGATCGCATCTATCCAAAATAAACTTCGAAAGGCAGAGGAGAGGAGAAAAGCGCGGTCACGTACGCCGCGTATAGAAGAAAGGTGACTAAGCTAGAATGAGCTGACTCCGCCCCGTGATGTAATACCTTAGGGTGGTTCCGCGGGGTAGGCAGGGAGTCGGGGGTGGTTTTAGTGGGTAAAAATCCCACACGCTGGTGTGTCCAGGCCAGTGTCTTTTGAAGTTTTCCACCTCTTAAAAAAGAAGACAGACAGACAGACATTGAACCGATTTTGATTTAATTTTGTCTTGCAAACAAAACCTTAAAAAGAAGAGATGAGTGGAATTGATAAGGTCAGCTGCCCAGAATGTGAAAAAGTATATATTGGTCAGACTAAAAGGCTAGTGACCGCAAGATTCGAGGAACACATAAGAGAGTACTCCAAATGAAAAAGCGACGAACCTTGAAACATCAAGTCAATGGTAGCAAGGCAAATGATGGAAGAGGGAATGCGCGATTCAATACAAGGTTTCTGCGAACTACGTAGTTACTTCTGCGTTCTGTACTTAAAGACTTGTAAGACCAGTTTTCGTTTGACATTCACTCATCAAAATAGAATTGTGCAGCGATTAAGCAATGAAGCAAAACAGGAAATTTAAAATTAGAGGTTTGAAGGGTGACAGTCCATAAATTCAAAGAGAAAATTCATAAATAACTTCGCCAGTTCAATATTATAGTGAACTTTTCCGGGGACCACCATGACGTTTTTTTTCATTTCCCAGATTCATTTCGTTTTGGGGCTCGGGAGCGTTCAACTCGTTGTTCTAAAAGGTGCATTAGACCTATTTTAAAAACAACAATCATAGAAAACGTCCCCATCTGAAATGTGTTTCGTGGCGGCGCTCCTCCAAATCTAAACATACGATTTCCCTCCGGTGAAAAACATACAAACAAAACCACCGGCAATATCACATGATGCCACCATCAGCATATTATTTTCCCATAGAATTTTCACAGACAAACCTCTGTGAGTGGAAAAAGCGAACATGAATGGAAACTATTTCAAAGGTCCCGATATGATCACCATTTTTTTTTCAAGAAATCCAAAGAAAATTCAGCAACAAATATTTATGTTGGGTAATTATAGTGCATGAATGTGCAAACGTATGACCAGGTTCATGCATAATACAGAGTCCACTTGTTCGTCTGTTTGTTCGGGGTTGGTATACGCCAGCCGGTGCAGTGGACATTCGACTCCCTGGCTAGACGGACAGTAATAATTATAACTAGAACAACATATGGGAGACCAGTATCTCTGCTTCATTTTGCTCGCCTTTGCATACCTTGATGTTGTGTTTTCAATGGTTGTTTGTATAGTTGTGACCATGTGTTATGTTTAACACACCAACGGACATATAATCAGGTTTCCAATGGCATTTAGGTCATCAGATTGAAATTCACATGTCCGAGTTAGATTCGATTATTTACAAACATTCTGACGTGGGATTGCAGTCAAACATTTGAAATATGTTTACAATCTACCTTCACATGTTACTGAATAATGGATTTCCACACCAATCGCTTTAAGTGACGCCACAGAACCAACGGAAAGATAGCTCCAGCAATATGCTTTAGTCCCTTCATTTGTGGAGCTCAGTTTCGCTTAGAGTTGAACCCCCTTCATCATCATCATCATTGTCAACGCCGCAACAACCGGTATCCCGGTCTAGGCCTGCCTAAATAAGGAACTCTAGACATTCTGGTTTTGCGCCGAGGGCCACCAATTCGATATCCCTAAAAGCTTTCTGGCGTCCTGACCTACGCCATCGCTCCATCTCAGGCTGGGACTGCCTCGTCTTCTTTTTCTACCATAGACATTGCCCTTATGGACTTCCTGAGCTGGATCATTCTCATTCATACGGATTGAGTGACCCGCCCATCGCAACCTATTGAGCCGGATTTCATCCACAATTTGAAGACCATGGTATCGCTCATAGATTTCGTCGTTATGTAGGCTACCGAATTGTCCATCCTCATGTAGGTTGCCAAAAATTCTTCAGAGGATTCTTCGAACGCGGCCAAGAGTTCGCAATTTTCCTTACTAAGAACCCAAGTCTCCGAGGAATACAGTTGACTTTTGGCTATCGAAAATGGTTTATTATTTGTTTCTGGAATGTATGCCCACTCCTAGATAACAATATCGAGAGCCGTCAGCCTTGTTTTCTTCTGTTTGAATAAGAATTACGGCGACATTAGCTGGTCATTATCTGGGATTCTGTCGAGTACCTCTCTCCCTTTTACAGCATTACGCTTTTGCATTTTGAAAAGTTCAATGGAGGCAGGCGTGAATCCAGTGGTGGGTTTTACTGACGAATACGGTAAGGGGTGCTCTCATGACCTGGGAGCCAGTCTCTGACAGGATCTCGATTGCAAAATCCCGGTCCAGATGCCTTAACCTGCTTTGCACAAATGACGGACATTATCTCAGAATATGCATGGAAGTTTCATCTCTCTCGCCATAGCTTCCCCAGGTGATAGTTTAGCCTGTAATGACCAAGAACTCAAGGCTTGATTCCCTGGACTGCTTCATTCATGATAAGCTTGCCATTGACCCCTACATCGTCTCCATTTGCTACGAAAGACTTCTCAGTGGATCAGGTTAACCAGTTGTTAGTTTAAGCCATAAGTCAATGCTACGCTCTACAAGAATGTCCTGCTGTTCCATTGTATTTCAAATTTCTTCCCGAAGTGAAACTTCTTTGTCACACTACCCTCGGTGTCAGTAATCGCCTAGAAAAGATGTCATTGTTCTTTCGGCTGCTCTTAGACGTTCAGAAGATTGCCGTCCTTACTTGCATCTAAATGTCAAGATAAAGAGGAATCAGTCCCAGAATGACTCCCGGGGATACCGTTGCGCGTTCTCATTACCCCAGTGGTACACACACCAGTCTTTGAATTTTTGGTAACTCCCTGATTTTTGTGCCGAGTTTGGTTGTATTTGTCCAGAGGTGTAGTGAAGAGCCAAATATATCCAGGTAGTGTTTTCGGGATGTACCCCATTTCTTCTTTGCTGTGGATCTGAAAA
This sequence comes from Hermetia illucens, assembly GCF_905115235.1. NCBI lineage: Eukaryota > Metazoa > Arthropoda > Insecta > Diptera > Stratiomyidae > Hermetia > Hermetia illucens. Next base: position 16,021,073 of record NC_051853.1, on the reverse strand, counting down.
ACATCAAAGCTCTTGTAATTTCCTACTCACGTTTCTGACGTGCGTCTTCCACAACAACTTTTGGTCTAAATAATTCCACAATACATGACCTCTGTTTCCTGCGCTTCCTAGTGAATGGTACTATGGTGGGCTTAGCTGAATGGATGCGCAGCGCTTCCTTCACCAGTTACTGGTAATTCTCAATCTCAATTGAATAGGGTACCCCCATACTTATCCAGCACAGTAAAGACAGTATCGACACCGAAATCCTGGATCTTATTCTAGAATCTCTTTGCTCTCTAAGGAATTCGTCAACTACTATACTTCGTACTAGAGGTGATAATACCATGACGGTAGAACTGCTTTCTGTTGACACTCCTTGTCTGCTTTCTAACAGTTTCTCAAATAAAAAATCAGACGACTTCTGGTTTCGTCCAGAGCAGACATAACTCATGAGACGTTGGCTGACAGTTTTTTTTTTTTGGGTAGGGTAGGTGAATGCATTTACGCACACAGTGTTGGACTCCCGATTCGGTACGTCGTCGGACTACCAACTAAACACCTCCCCATCGTCAGAGAGCTAGCCTGGAACCGTTTGTCACATTACTTCGGGCTAGTCCCCAAACTCTCCCGCCTTGCGGAGCCTTCAAAACAGGGAATTCCTTTCACCAACGGGAGGGGAGAGGAGGAAAGGAATTGTTAGTTCAAGGAGCCCCCTGCCTTCCGGCTCCTCCACCGGTCGAGTTCTATTTTCTTAGCAACGAGAAGGGCCCGAACGTAATGGGCAACACGGTTCCACCTGTCAGCAGTCCTCAGCATCTCTTCCACAATGTTGTCTGGAGAGAGATCCCCTGTGTTTAAATAGAACTGCTGACGAACCCCATCCCACCTTTCACAAGAAAAAAAAAGTGTGTTGGACGTCGTCCACAACTCCATTGCAAAACACACAATCCGGAGAACGTGCCTTTCCAATCTTGTGCAGGTAAGACTGAAAACTTCCATGCCCACTTAAAAATTGGGTAAGGGAATAGTCAGTCTCACCATGCTTCCGATTCAGCAACGCACCTAAGTTGCCGATGAGCCGCGCAGTCCATCTGCCTCTAGTTTCATTTTGCCAAGAGAGCTGCCACTCGTCTAGAGTGTGTTGTCGTTCTTCGCGAGCAACCACCTCCCTTGGCTCATCTCCCTTGCCTTGTATATGGCCTGACGCTCCCTAGCAAGAAGGGCAACGGGGATCACTCCCGCGATCACCATCACGGCCGGTTCAGAGACAGTGCGGTACGCAGACGCCACCCGTAAAGCTCCCCGTCTCTGTACTTGCGCGAGGCGTTTACGATATACCTCCTTGTTAAGAGCGCCAGCCCATACCTCTGCGCCGTAGAGCAGGACAGACTGCGTTGAGCTCATCAGGAGACGTTGCCTACTAGACCTAGGACCCCCAGTGTTTGCCATTAGCCTACTTAACGCCGAAACTCCAGCCGCAGCCTTGTTCCCTGCTGCTTCGATTTGCTCAGAAAAGCTCATCTTTGAGTCAGGAGTCAACCCGAGGTACTTTACTGCTGATTTTGACTCGATTATCGACTCGCCGAACGATATGGGACGCAGGCTCGGAATTCTTTTTTTAGTCAGGATGACTACTTCGGTTTTTGCCTCTGCTCGTCGAACGGCGTCCACGACCTGCATGACAGCATCAATTGTCGATCTCCCTGCCCTAAAACCAAACTGCCGGGGAGATAAATCTCCGGCAGCGCGTCTCGCTTCAGCGAGTCTACTTCTGATGAGCTTTTCGAGCACTTTCCCAGCAGTATCAAGCATACATAGTGGGCGGTATGAAGACGGCAATTCGGGATCGCCTTTCCCTTTAGGGATCAGCGCAAGCCTCGCAGCTTTCCAACGAGCAGGGAAAGTGCCCTCTTTCAGGCAAGCGTTGAATGCGCCGAGCAGTAGGTCTGGTCGGTGTTGGAATACCAGTTTGTATACCTCTGCTGGAATACCATCGGATCCTGGCGCCTTCTTGTTTTTCATAGAGAGGACTGCCTTTTCCAACTCTTTTATAGAGAAAAGTGGACAGTCCTCTGCGCATTCCGCGCCGACTTCACCATCCCATACGGGGTGGGCAGGGAAGAGTGCTCTCACAATGCGATCCATCTGCTCGGCCTTAAGTTAACAGGGTTTCCGCAGAGCCCCGATTTTTCGGGTTACAAGTTTGTAACCGAGTCCCCACGGATCCCCATTCACCTCGTCGATCAGATCTTGCCAGCAGCAAGCTTTGCTCTTGTTTATTGCGCTGCGGAGTCTCCTTTTGGCTGATTTGTACTCCATCATTATGGTACATGACTCCCCCCGGTCGCCTAGACGTTGTGTTAAGCGGCGGAGCCTATGACACTCCTTCCGGAGCTCTGCGATTTCCACTGTCCACCAATACATGGAAGGTTTGCCGCGCCTCGACGTCTTCCTGGGCATGGAGGCTCCGCAGACCGTCGTTATCAGGTTCATTACTGAATTTACGACAGTGTCAGCCGCGGTGCCACCGCCCCCAGGAGAACCCTTCAGCGTGGCCCCACCTGTTCCCAGAGTTTCGACGAACTTCCCGGTGTTCACTTTGGCTACGTTCAATACACAGAAAGATCGCTGGGGTGGCACACACCGAGAGTTTGTGTCCACCACTTCGAAAGCAATGTATTGGTGGTCACTTGCCGAAAAGTCTTCCAGAACTCGCCACCTGTCCACCAGCGCCACCAGTGATTCCGATGCGAAGGTTACGTCTGGAATGCTTCCTTCGCAGCTGGGGCGCCGGAACGTTGGTGTTTAGAATTACCAGTCCTGTTCTCGCCGCCATTTCCAGAATTCGTTTTCCTCTGGAATCTGTGTAAGGCATGTCCCATTCAAGTGCCCTAGCATTGAAGTCACCCCTGACCAGGATCCGCCCATCCGTGCTTAAGATAGCGTCCTCCAAAGCATCAAGCCTCCGACGAAAGTCCGGCATCGTCTCATTCGGAGTAAGATAGACACTAAAAAACGTTATCCCTGAACACCGAATCCAGACAAAGCCGTCCCCTCGGCCTTGGGCAAGAACACCCAGGAGGGTGCCGTCCCGAACCCAGATGGTAGCGGTACCTTATATGTCTGGACAGTGGCTGACAGTTTGGTAGCGGAAGAAAGTTCCTTCCCAATAACCCGATCCTCCCTTCCTCAAATTCCTAAGCAAAAATTGAGATCTATCTCAGGCGGCTTAGCTCCGAGTTTATTAGGCGACTTTTGTCATGAAGATAATTCATACTGAGGTCGACACACCTGGTAACCACTACGGTCATCAGACGCCACCTCACCACTGACCTGGAAGCAGCGCCAGAGAAGAGGTGGCGTCAGATGAATGAATTGCTTCTGCATCGGACGAGATTGCGAGTCGTTTATTTTTTTTTCCGAGGCTACTGCTTATGCACAAACCCTTTTTTTTCTGCCTTCGTGATAGTATTCCTATGGAAGGAATCAGCTTCATCTAGATCTCCTAATTTACTTGTCTTCCAGCAAACAGGGTTTAACCCCCGCCGAAAACGTGGAAATAAACCCTAGCGTGGAGCACATCAAATCGTTGCTCAGCACAGATGTATTTGTTTTACACTGGGTTCAGTGAGGGTCTCACTAGAGTCGCCAGCCTGTTCCCATTTTTCGTCGAAGGTTGCTCACCTAGCCGTTTAGCAACGCCCGTTTCTAAGAAGCTTCGCTTTTTTCTACAGCACTCTTCTTTGGATTCGTCTAGAAGCTTTCCCAGCTTCACGGTGTCCAGCCCTCACAGATCCGTTCTACCAGTATTATATCGCTTGCGTCCACGTCATCAGCTTTCTTTCTAATAGGGAGGGTTTAGCCTGTAGTCCCTTCCTTGTGACTGAAGTGTCCTTCTACCGAGTAGTCCTCTTCCATTTTTAGGGCAATTTAGGTAATAGTCTCGCTTGTGAGCCGGCCGTAGTTGGATTTCCAGTTTCTCTCATTAGGGAGTACCTGCACTCTCCTTTCTGTGACATAGGCACTGCAAACTTTCTATTGAAGTGGAGAACATGTCTTCCATTCATTTCTCCGTTGGAACCTAGATGAGGTCCCCAAAATCCGCGCTAAGCACTATGAAATTACAAGTCCCTCGTAAATTCGTCAATACATCCCTTTTTATGTACCACAAGTCAGTAGACCGTGTTAACAGTGTAATCACTAAAATGTATACAAATTATTATCAAATCACGCCTCCTTTGTTTAAGGACTGAGGGAGTCCTGAGTCTACATCCACTTAATGACGGACCGGACCAATTGTGTTGAATTTGTCTTTCCTTTATGAGCTCCACTGACCCCTCTTTTGGACTAAACACCAAATTTTTTTGTTTTGTATCTGACTTAACTTTCACTGTCCATAAGGGTGGTCCATGAAACCAGGAAAATTAGGAAAACGTGACACACGTCAAAGATGAAGTCAAAAAGCCAAACTCCCTCGGGTGAAATAATAAAAATGCAAACAATAGCAGAAAATTTCCACAGAAGTAAGAAGGGTCGGTTGCAACTTATCAACCCCACGATTTGTCACAGTCGTCTGTCACCCTCTTCTAAATCACTTCTAATCCGTCTCTCTGTTCACAGATAGGAATTTAAATAGTCCTCATTCAATTACTTCGGAACGCACAAGGCCACAAATTTGCTGTTAATGCAGAGGGTGTTGTGCATTGTATTTAGGGATGGTGTCACAATTATCCTCCAGAGAATGTTTACGTCGCATCTGTTCCCATCATTTATCTTGGATTGTGGGTTGCGGCGAGTTAGAGAAATGAATATTTGATTATTACAGACATCATAAATTTCTGGGCGGGAATCTATACAAACAAAGGGGGTTTACGGAAGGACCTCTTATTATAGTTTTTAGGGTTCTGCTTTGGTGACATTTTCTGGCCCCGCGCTGATACTGTTCAATCTATTGAGCATTGAAGAACTTTCTTTCTGATATCTTCAAAGTGGACTGAAATCCTTCCAGCTATTCCGAACTATCAACAGTTGGAAACTAAGCTTCTACGAAAAGGACCTTTTTTGTCCAAAATTTATGCATTGCACGCTCCATGGCTAATAATAATTAAAACTTGACAAAAACTTTGTGATTGCTCGCTCAGGACTAACTTTTTGCCATATTTCTTGCGTATAAAGGATTATTGTTATGGCGAAGCCTCCAGCACTCCCCGTCTGACAAGGGTCACTTTATGGTTGAAGGGATATCACATATCCTAAAAATAATTACAATTCTCCCTGAACAAAGCAATTCACTGATGAAGTATTCGTTTCAACTATAAAAACCCTTTCAGGCCATTCAGCTGGCCACCAAGTTTCAAATGAATACAAGGACTAGATACAGTCAAGGGCCACAGCACACCCCCAACGGGGGACCGTAAAGGTTGTAGGCGAGAAAGAAATAATAAGACCGGAAAATTGTAAGGACTCCCGAAGGCTTCCATCAGAGCTGGCCTCAAGTTCAATTAATTACCTTTCCACGCTGTTCGTTAGCCCCATTTCTTCGACATTGTCGACGAATTATTTCGAATAAATACCATCGTTATTTTCTTTATCTTAAACGGCAGCTATCGGTGGAAGCTAAGATATTTAGAAATTAATTGCCACCTTCCATGAAAACGGCTGTGTTGAGTGACTTAAAGGAGCCCCGAAACAAACTCCATTGAAAATGAAAAAGTAATTTGAAAAATGTTTTAAGGCTTCCTCGCACCCTTTGTGAACGATAGATCGGGAAAGTCATCCAAGAGGGTGAAATATTGATTCTCGGTGATTATGAGAAAAAATATTGTTTCTAGGACGCTGATGGAAAATCAACAGAGGAAAGTGTTATTCCAATAAAAGTGAAAAGTTTCACTTGTTGCAGACTATTCCCTGACGGTGCCAGGTTCTTTCAATGGACTTTGGAAGTTGAGCGTTGTGCAGGAAGAATGGGTTGCGCTTCTGGGTATAGATGTATTGAAGGTAAAGTCCTCCATGAATTTCAAAGATCGGAACTCTCTAATGGTGCAGCATTAGAAATTGTGTGTAGAATGCGAATATTCTTGAAGATACTCTTGCTAACTTCCGAACAGGATCTGAAACATGCTCCTATTTAGTAAACGGTGTATGATGGATACTTGAACAAGTCCTTGCAGTTTGGGAATTCGAGTAATTAAATCCGCCGGGAAGGCTCTTTCAATCATTGAGGAATGTGAAGTTCTATACATCTATCTATCGGAAAAGCAATTCATCTTTATGCACCTGCATCAGGAAGAACCAAGTGAAATAACATTTCAATAGGAACTATGAATGTTTCCATAACAAAATGGCTCTTGATCCTCTTAGAAAATAATTTTGGTCGTAAATCCACACATCAATTCAAAGATGGACTTTAGGAAGCAAAATAGTGTCACTTAAACGAGTTGTAATGATCCACGGCTTGGACGGAATGCTTGCGACGTAGTAAGAGGATTGGTTAGACAAATTGTGTGAAACAAAACCTTATTAAAATCGGTTTACTGTCTGTCTGTCTGTCCTTTTTTCTGGCTGGGGGAACTCCATCATGAATACGCATCTAGAATCTAGGACACGCAAGTCAGAATCTTACCGACTAAAACCTATTTTCTCATCACTCTCCCCGCGGGACCACCGTTCTGGTATTACTTCGCGGGGCTGTTCAGTACTTAGCTGCTCACTCTAAACGAGCTGCTACCGCTTTGCGTGACGTTAATTGCAGTAGCTTCCTTTCTATGTCTCCGCTGCGCATCTGTTTCTTTTAGCTGCTGGTGGATCCGTTTCATCATTGCAACTACCGCGCCCCATACTGTGTTTGATTGGACCATGTACTTTATCAGATTTTCCATCGTTAAACTGGTATTTAGGTCTGTTTCAAGCTTTCTCCGTGAGCTTTTAAATCTTGGGCAAGCAGAGAAGACGTGTTCTGCATTTTGCATTCATTTGACGGTGGACCGGACAAGTTTGAAACCAACTTCCACGGTTGTGGTTGACGGACCCTCAGTCTTGGCAAGTATCCAAGTTGCAAAATTATGTGTCTTGGAAACTTTTTGAGGGCAGAAGCAACTCATTAGACGCTGCCTTGCTTTTGCCCTGGGAGCTACAGGCTTCACAATCTCCCCGTGAAAGTGTTCATTGTAGCTCCGGCTGTATCTGCAGAGCTGCTTCTTCCACTCTCATCTAAATCCGGGAGGTTTGATATCTTTTCCAGTGCGATGAAGAATAAGATAATCGTCCAGATTCCGGAGAAGGAATTCGTATCGAGCGTGTCAATTGGGGTGGTATTCGATAATTGTTTTGCATTAACTAGCTGAACTTCGTAGGTGAAGACCAATTTGTCTATCTTGGTAGCGCTGTTTCTACGGACTTGATCTCACTCGATTCATTAACCACGCTAGATCCGCCTTTGCTGGAAGTGTAGATACCTCAACATCAAAATCAAGCTGAAGTTGTTAGGCACTGATACATGAGAACAGCACGTGGAACGTAACCGGCACTGTTTTTCAAAAGCTCTAAGTCTTCTTTCACACCTGTTCCCGCCGTGTCATCGGTGGACTCTGGACTAAGTACATCTCAAATAATGACCTAAGTCGACGCACGGGCCAGTTATCGGTAAATGTGCTAATTAGAGGGCGGAAATGGCAGTAGATAGGTCACATCGAAACCGTAGGAAAGTACTGTTTGGCCTTCTGAATACTGGCTTTCGCAGTATGACAGCGAGCTCCATCCTGCATCAATATCGGAGATATTGCCGTCGGACTTTGGTTCACTTTCCATAAATTGGCAAAATTTAATTTCGATAATACTCGCCCTTGTCAGTGCAATTTTCGCCTATGATGATAAGCTCAAATTTTCCGCATAAATTGATCTCTCCGGCCACCATAATTTTAAGCCCTTGTTTAAGTCGTTGCATTAGTTTCATCGACTTTCGATCCGATGTCCTTGCCCCTCGCATTTTCTAGAGTAAAGCCTTCGTCGGTTAGTCTTTTACAGAAACTTTTCCGATCGTCAATATTTTTTTGATTTAAAAGTGGTTTCGTTGGCCTTACGTAAGCATGTTTTTCTCAGGGACGGCTTTTGATGTAATCACTGACAGTTTTCCTGCTAACTTCTTTCTCACGACGTTGAAATTCTGGTGGGTGATTTAAGATTTTTATCACACTCTTAGTTGAAACTCCGACTTTATCCTTTCTTTTATCCGCTGATGACAGGATCTACCACTTTTACAGAGTTCCTCGAGTTGTCCTACGGGTCTTGTGGTCCATAGCTGTTTCCTTGTCTATGCAGGTCCTGAATGCTTTTGTGTATTTCTTTTGTTAAAGCCATGGTTCTACATAAAAAATTTCCATGAGGTTGACTCTTTTCACAATAAATTCCCCTCCGAAAAAATTGATACTACGGTAGTAACAAAGATACCGATTAATTAGACTTCAATCACAACAATTTTGTTGTTGTAGATTTTAGTTATCACATGACGTTCAGATAGGCTAACAGAGAGAGCTAAGCACTCTGGTCCGGCCCACGGTGATCGTGCATGGGGGCGAGAATTGGTCAGGCCTTCGATCTATGTGTGCCAGCTGTCATCCGAGGTTTGGGCATTGGGCCCTATGTTGTCAGACTCGTTGTAGATTATATAACCCACGTGTCTGCGATTCATCTAGACCGAACTTATAGAGGTAATTCCTGTATCCACCGGTTAAGAACTGAGTCAGATCGTAACTCGTGTCACCGTGGTTTTGTATAGTCCACATACTTATATCTGGTATAAGCCTGTGCCTCCACCGGCCATTCTCCGCCTGGTCCCATGCTGTTGGCCATGAAGCTAATGACCGCATATGCTTACTTTGCTGGTTTAGGTTCGCTTCCTGATTCTCGTACAGACGACTTGCCTCATCGGTTAGAATATCAACCGAGATCATCCCCGCAATCGCGCATACCGCCTCATAAGATGTTATTCGGTAGGCGCAACATGTTCGCAGAGCGCTTAACCGATATACAGCTTGGAGCTGTCTGCAATTTTTATCGCCGACGCCCAAACTTGTACCGCGTATAAAAGTACAGAGCTGACGATTCGCGATAAGAGTAATCGTCGACTGTGTTTCGGTCCGCCTACATTTGCAAGCATCCTTGCCAGTGTTGAGCTGATAGTCGCCGTTTTCTGCCCAGTAAGCTTTAAGTGGCGTTCAAAGCTCAGCTTGAAGTCGAATGTTACCCCCACCCCGATGCAAATTTCAACACTTTGCCTATTGTATTCAAAAGATAGATAGGTCCCTAGGATGTTGGCTCACCTATCGGCCTACCTATCTTCAGGATCAATACTAGCTTTTGTATTTTCCACTCTGCGGGGAAAAAGGTGAAGAAAAAGGCAAAAATGAGAATTTGCCCAGAAGCGATTGTAATCTCCAGCAATGGAAGTTTGTCCTACGCGGAGATACTGAAAAAGATCAAAACTGACCCCAACCTAAAAGATCTAGGAGGAAATGTCAGCAAGATTCGAAGAACCTAAAAGGGTGACCTCATGTTTGAGCTGAAAAAAACCACCTTGGGCAAAACTGATGGCTTCCGAACTCAGGTTAAGAACTCACTTGGGGAGAATGTCACAGTACGGACCCAAAAACATGAGGTCTATATGCAGTGATCTCGATGAAGTGACATCCAAAGGAGAAACTTGCACTGCCTTGATGGAACAGTTCAAGTTGAAGGAACTTGCCGAAGAGTCCATTGTGAGTTTGCGGAAAGCCTATGGCAGTACTCAAACGGCCACATTGCGGTTACCAGCGGACGCAACCGAGAAGTTATTGGCAGGCGGGAAGGTTCGAATCGGATGGGTTGTTTGCCGTCTAAGACAGCAAATTTCTCTAAAGAGGTGCTTCAAGTGCCTCGCGTTTGGTCATTTCGCGAAAGCATGCACCAGCGGCATTGATCGGTCCGATCGATGCAGAAGGTGTGGGGAGAAAGGCCATATTGCCAAAGCGTGCAATAGGGACCCCAAATGCTTATTATGCGAAGGAAGTGAGGGACGGGATTACCGGCATATTGCCGGAAGTGCTAAATGCCCGGAATTTAGGAAGGCGCTAATTTCAATGAAAAAGTGAGGTTTATTCAAATAAACCTTAATCATTGCAGGGTCGCTCAAGATTTACTCGAGCAGACCATCTACGAATGCGAGGTGGAAATTGTCATCATTAGCGAACCCTATAGAAACCGCCACGGTCGCGTATGGGCTACAGATTCAACTGGTGGAGCGGTGATATGGGCATGCGGTCGACAAGCCATACAATGTACTGGGGGTCAGACATACAGCGGCTTTGTGTGGGCGAAAATAAACGGGATATATGTGTACAGCTGTTACGCCCCACTAAACCTGACATTGCCCGAATTCGAAGAAATGCTTGACAGTCTTGTTCTCGACGCAAGGGATCGTAGTCCAAGGGTGATTGCTGGTGATTCAATGCTTGGGCCCGTGAGTGGGGTAGCAGAGAGACAAATGTAAGGGGCCGCAGTCTATTAGACACTTTCGCACAGTTGGATATCATTCTCGCCAACGAAAGATATGTAAATACCTTTCAGAAAGGGAGGTCTGCCTCAATCGTTGACCTAACTTTTGTCAGCCCTGCACAGGCACGTGGTATGTCCTGGTGCGTCAGCAAGCACTACACCCACAGCGATCACCAGGCAATCTTCTGTGGACTATGGGTAGTCACCGGGCAGAGGATCATAATGCCCGAAACGGAAAAAGATGTCAGGCTGGTCTGCTAAAGCTCTGGATGAGCAGATCTTCATAGAGGTGTGGTTAGACCAACCTAATAAAGTAGGCACCTCTACGGAAAGAGCTGCCCATGTGGCCCAATGCATCGCCAAAGCATGTGACGCGTCCATGTCTAGGCGGTGGTCATTCCCCAGTAGAAGACCAAACTACTGGTGGAATACTGAACTGGCCAGTCTGTCACCGAACCAAAAGAGCGGCTCAAAATCCTCAAGCTCGCCATCCAACGGAGCTTCCCTCTTGCTCCTCTTGCTTTAAGGAGCTCAGTTCGGAAGTCGACATAAACCCGCGGGGGAGCGCCTATAAAAACGTGATGGGGCGATTCTGAGGCCAATCATTTCCGCAGATCATGTGCCCTTCACTCTTGTCAAAAATTATCCAAGGCCTATTCCCACAGCAAGAGGAGGGCATAGACACCTTCCAGCGACTTCTGAACGACACGGCAATACCGCCAGTCACCAGTGACGAACTGCTGGAGATCTGCGCTAGGATAGGAGATAACAAAGCTCCGGCTCTGGATGGCTTTCCGAATATGGCCCTTCAGCTTGCCGTGAAATGCAGACCGGACATGTTTTAGTGGGTAAGAATCCCACACGTTGACATGTCCAGGCCAGTGTCTTTTAAAGATTTCCACCTCAAAAAGAGACTGGGCTGGTTCACCAACCATTTGAGCAAAGCGCGGTTAGTCATCACAGTGTCCTCACTGCTGTCTAAACATTTCTGCTCAGCTTTGTAGCTTTGCTGAGTAAGCTTGCTTGACATATTATATGTTATACCTATGGGAACTGCAAATAACCTCTCGGTCTTCTTTGATTATGCTCCAATATGATAATGGATGACGATACGTTTAGAGAAGTCAGGGCTACGAATTGCAAAGCGCTGTTCTGAACTTACAAACAATACTATTCATACCTTTCAAGAAATTATCGTAATCCTTTGGTGGTTTTCAGACCCGGAAATTCTAAGGTAGCAGGTGCCTTGTCGGGACTGTTCCTTATCGCTGACCGTCACTCGTGTAGAGAAGGAAATCATCGGACACCTCACCGCTGACCTGTTGTGACGGGTATGGAGAGCCTATAATTGAGCTGAGCGGCATACGCTTTCGACCAGGTATGAGACTGGAAGATTGCGTGACAAAGGATTCGGCAGCATGATTCAGGACAATGATCCTTGAATTGCTAGGGTTGAGAGGAGCAAAACTATCGACATCTGCTGGGGATGATATACTAGCCTCCCTTCTCGGTACGAAGATTTTTTCGATAAGTTATCAGAAGTCTGAGCATTTTTGTTCCTCTCTCTTGCTTTCATTCTCTGTCGCAACTTCAACCTTCCTTGGCTCTCTTGGCCTACCACTTCTGGCCTATCTTCCCTTCCCAATAACTAAACCCATTCTTCCCTTTCTTTATCCACTTTCATGAGCACCTGTGCCGACGTGAAATTTGCCCTTTTTAAGTCATTCAAATAGCACTCTTGATTTTGTCCTCTCTAACCTCCCTGTGTGTTGCCTTTTCTAATCTCCTCATACCCCTCTTGCGTTGCTTCTGACATCCATCATCCTCTTCTCGCGTTTCATGCTCAGATGTTCCGACTCCACTCGCCTATCGTGCCCAGTCCTGCCAAGTTTAACTTTCTTACGGCAAACTTCGAAAATTCGAATTCAGTCCTCGACAATCAACTGGGCTCCCCTCCTCTCTCCATTAACGTGCGACCACACACTTTCTATATCACTTTATCTCATCTTCTTCCTTGTTACGTCCCCTCTTATCCTAAGTAACTGCGTCGAAAACACGCTGCGAAACAGAAGTTCGTGTCCTCTGAAACCTATGCTGGTTTCCATTCTTTTTCAAAGCTCTATGTTCCGCGGTCAAATCCTTAATACTTAAGTCCAGAAGGGAATATCTGGTCAGTGTTGAAACTTCCTTAGAGCGCGAAAATCTTAAACCTTCCTGGTCCCACGTTTGCAACTCCCGCGGTCTCGTCCAGCTGTTTCTTCCTTCTATTAAATTCACTGGCTCCTCTATCAATTCTCCTCAACTATCTTGTTATTCATCTCTACGCATCTCCTACCACTATTACCACCTTCCCTCTAACCCTCCCCTTGTTGAGTACCTCATTGGCAAGCTTGGCGCCAATGTCGGCCCTGGTTACGACGGTCGTCCGTACCTCTTTTTCCTTAAAAATCATCAATCCATCTCCCTTCTCTTCTCAATTTTTTTCAACAAAAGTCTTCAAGAGAACCATTTGCCTGACCTGTGAAAAGGGGCCCTCATCATCCTCATTCATAAAGGTGGCGATCACACTCTTGGCGGGAATTGCCGTCCCATTTCGCTTCTCTCCTCCCGTTCCAAAATTTTGGAAAGTTATGTCAGTGACAGGTTTCCGCCTACTTTGGGCGTCTAATAGTGAAAGAGCAACACGGTTTAATTGAGTGTAGATTCCAAGATCTCCGCTCCAAGCTGCCTTTTCAAACTTAATTCTTTAGTAGTTATATGCTCTTTGGCCAGTCAGATTATGCCTACCTCTTTTTCAACCTAGGAGTTCTCAATACAACGGGTTCACTGAATGGACACGTCCAGCCCATTTGGATATGCACATGCATTGTTTTGTGTCCGAGACTAAACTCAGCTAACACTAGGAATCACCTAAACACTCTGTTGCCTCTGCATTACCAGACTAATGAGAATTACGCAGTTCGTTGAACTTGAAGTTGTCCTGAATATACCTTCATTCATTTGAAAATATCTCTCCCCTCTCAAAACTCGTTGAAAAATCGCGGTGGTCACCCCCCCTTAAAAAATTTGGTCGTGATTTTTTAACAGGATTTTAGAAAGTACACTTGCCTTCATACCATTCTTTAACACCTGTGGAGGTAGGGTTCAAAATAAAACCCTAACGTTTTGACATGAAAATAGTTCCACTTTAAGGCGACAAGAGGAGGAGGTGACCGCTGCAATTCTTCAATTTTCTTTTTCTTCTACACGCACTGATCGTTACCTTCCCCTCACGTGGTACGGTTGAAAACTCAAACTTGACCATAATGGTATAAAAAAGCCCAACTTTGAGAGGAGGGGAGACCGCGACTTTGAAGAGGGGCGTGTACCTCTCCATAAACTCCTCACGCTCTCCTGGCACGGGGTTGAAAATTCAACCTTTACCATGGTTTAGTTATCATGAGATGTCATTTTCAGAAACTCTGCAAATGTTTCAGAGAGTGTCCCTGACTTTTCTACAAAACCTACCTAAATTGGAACACCTTTTAATTTCCCTCCTCAAAGAATTATCCAGGACCCAAATAGATCTTCAACCAGACCTCTTATAAAATTCTCACGAGGAACACAATCAGTTAAAGCAGTTAGAAGGTATTAACGGAGGTAACCCTATTTAGTCAAACAAGGTAAAGCCTTTGATAACCGAAGCTTATTGAATTTTACCACTGAAACAATTTGCCGTAATTAGTCTGAGATCATCATCCCCAATAATCCCTTACTCTTGCAATAAAGGACAAAGTTCCTCTGCATAAAATCATCCATAATGGATTATCAACGCCATGTTAATCAGAACGAATTAGAAAATTACTTTCTAATTTAATGACAGGTGTTTGCTCCCCAAAGTAGATTTTCAATTCCAACGCCATGTATGCCTCGCTAGCTTCAAGCTTCGGCTGGGGGTAAATTCAATTTGACGTTATATGACTTCATATCGATTTTCATGCGACTAATGCATAATGTCGATTTATGTCATATCTGGAGCATGGGATTTATAGTCTATGCAAAAAGGATTTCTCATCTGAAGTGAAGGAGACTTTTTTCTAGCCCATAGCGGTGTAAATATTGAATGGAACCGTTTGAAAATGACTTCCATGTCTTTGATAAATAGTTTGTAGATTCATACATTTCATCAAAGCCAATTCGGTCCCTATCCTTCCATAGGAAGGTTACCTCCATGTTGTCGCTTCCAAAAAAGTGGTAGATAGACCAGCTTAAAGTCCTATTCACGAATGTCAGTCATCGCAACTTCGCCTTTGATTCCAAGTTCATTGTCTAGAACTCTAGTTCCCAGTTTACCTTTTCTCCTTGATGGCTTCCCAAAATTTGTTTATCTGGTATACAGTAGTGAAACCAGCTATAATAACTTTCTCCTTTGGGTAATCAATCATGATAATTCCTTGTTTGCCTCGGAAAATGGATTTCAAATCCTTGCTGTCGATAATAAGGTTTGCTTGCAAACCATTGGGTGGTCCTTAGTGTCTTAATTGTAGTGCACCAAAATCTTATCCATGATTATGACCTGAAACAAAAATCCTAGTCAATTTAGGACATGTTATGAATTGCTCTTGAAATGTCCAGTTGATTGGTATTTCCAGTAGTAAATTTAGTCTGAGGTCCACTTTTCAGATAACTACCACTAACTCTACCATTTTTTCCATTGTCATCTCTTCGGTGGGTTTCTTCTGTCGAAGTTTTACCTAATCTTGAATCCTTGCAACTTGTCAATTCTTATTTTTCTATTACAATCATTAGAGCAGAATACCACTTTGTATACTCCGCAATCCCTCTCTCGCCGATGTCTCCCACGCTGGAAACCGACTTCCACCCGTTTGACAGACTTCTAATTAGGCCACCTAAATCTCCAGCAGTTCGCCGAGCAATGCAGGTAGTGATTCTCGACGAAAACAACCCGCAACTATTGCTTTTGCGTTATACTACCGTAACATGCCTTCATTCCAGAATTTCAACCTTTGCCGCACAGACACACAACACAGCTACCAAACTTTGACTCACCTTCCTGAAGCCATCGGAATGTTAGTCTCTGACAATCAACAGCAATATTTCAATAATATCAAACCCACACACTTTCACTTTCGTGGCATCAGTGAAATCGATACTGTAGTCCTAGATATCTCGCTTACCTCTCAAGGAATTGGTCTACCATCACTGGTGGGACAGGATTTTAGAAGTGTCAACTGGCAACTTATCAATTAGTTTCTCAGATTTAGGCTGTCCCAGATCCAATTACTTCAAAACTAGTGGATGTCAAATGAAACTATAGATCATACACTCTGCCGATTTAATGAAGCAATTCTGGAAGTACCAGATGATTTCGAGCAGATACGTATTCTCAATTTTCATATCCTCATTTATCTCCATGTATCTCTCCATCACCAAAAGATTCTATGGCGTAGATTATCTAGAAATAGCTACTTTCCGGAATATTCCTTCTTGGAGAACGAGATATATTGTCTCGGTACTTCAATCCGGGAAACAATGTTCCCCCTATACACCAACCCCCAGGGTCGTAGGAACGACATTCAGGCCTGGGGTGAATGTTTTGCTAAAAAACTAGGCCCGGAGGGAAAATTATAATGCGGTGAGGGCCCGCCCTCCCCATTTTTTCATTGAAATTTTTTCTACCGCTCCTTGGGAAAACTCTAGGTCCAGAGCGAATTCCCCACTTTTCCACTCCCTTCTCGATAGGCCTGGCAATTGCCTCAATAAGCCGCTAGAAATCACCCGGATAGGTAGGGAGAACTCCGAAAAATGTCTCCTGTTGAACGACCAATTTTCCACAAAATGAAAGTGCGCCAAAATTATACCCGTTCTAAAAGGATTCTTTTGTAAATGTTCTGAATCAAAACTCTCAGGGTTGAAGCTTTAAGGGGTGAGGAAGGGTGGAGAACCCTATAGGCGATAGCATGCAAAAGGGGGGGGGGGCTAGAAAGGGAAACATGCCCTCTCCACAATGTCGCACTTTTTGGGGATCCGTAATTTTGTTTAGGAGGCGCAAATGCCGCGAATTTTCAGTGAGGCTAGAAGAGGAGAGCCTCTCGCTCACGTATACTGTCCTTACCCGATCCCCCTTTTGGGATGTGATCTGCAAATGAACATTTACTATAACAATATCATAATAAGCCTCTTTGTGATACCATAGCCTTTTAAAGGTGCGACCGTCTCGGCTTTTTGACGATGTTGAAGAGAAAAAATCTCCGGCTTCTCCCCGCATACCTTCCCTGCAAGGCCTAGGGTCTTGAGAAAATAGTCTGATGAATGCCATGCCTGAATTTTGAGGGAGAATTGCCGACGCAATTCTCCAATTGGATTAAAGAGCAGTCACCTTTCTTTTTATTTTGCATGCCATGTCCATCCCTTTCTCCTCC
This sequence comes from Hermetia illucens, assembly GCF_905115235.1. NCBI lineage: Eukaryota > Metazoa > Arthropoda > Insecta > Diptera > Stratiomyidae > Hermetia > Hermetia illucens. Next base: position 16,004,142 of record NC_051853.1, on the reverse strand, counting down.
AGAATAGGGCTGAAAATCTAAACTTATCAAAATCACCGAGGAACCTTTCCCTGCCCCCTAAAAGTAGTCGTCCCTAAATATTCCTTTATATTTTCGTAACTTTCGCCGCTTCCTTCATAGCCATACACTTTCAGATTCATCCTGGTGCAAGGTCAAAGGCATGTGACTCTTATTTGTGTATGACATGACCTGGTTGAGGTGTCCAAGGAAATCAAACCATCTTCTCGCAATTGGCTAGCATAGAAGGATAAACGCGCTTACTCACAGGATGCTTTGGTGCAGATGCTGGTGTTATTGGTGAATCTGTATAGTGACGTTTTTATTACCAACTTCATTCTGGCCATCCTTAGTTAGTTTAGTGGGAGCGGTAGCCCCAAGTACTCAGGCCTTTTGTTAGGTTCATTATACTATCTCCTAAAATTACCTATTAAATGGCATCTGGACTGCGGTCTGCGGATCTGAGAGGAGCCTCCAGAGGAAGACCAAATTTCGACCCTTAGCAAACTAGTCCGTCAGCTTCCTCCTTTCCAACGATGTTCGAGCACCCACGTCAGTAGTGTTTTGTTTAGTCGGCCACGTTTTAGCAGCAACTGGTACACCCCAACACCACCTGGCTTGATGGTATTTTATGCTAATAACGCTCCCCGAATGCTGGAACAGATTTGAATACTTTCGCCTGAAATATGGTCATCATTTTTGCTAGAAGTCGGACCAGTTCCGAGAAAAATACTGCGCCCGGTCCATCTTCCATGCCTGACCCGTCGATAAAGATTATTACGTCCGTAATCCCAAAAGACTCATGGCCATTTATCAACCATTCTTTTTTTTGGTTTTTGCGGCAGAGTACATCTTTTGAAGGAAGAATCTGGAAGCCATATGATCCGCGGACATCTGAGCTACCAGGTATTACCTATCGCAGTCCTACAGCACGAGAGCAATCTGCATCCTTATTAGTTCTTCACATTGGCTTTGAGTCGAGCTGTGCTCCTAAATACTTGACCGTTCCTACCAGCTAGATTTCCGTCCGTGCTAAAGTGGCGAGGGTATAGCTGCCCCACCTCACGTTCATAGTGAACATAACTAGTCCAGTCTTCCTAGCATTCACCGTGAGTCCATTGCGGAGGCACCAGCTGTGGATTTCATACAGACTTGCATTCAATCTAGATCGTCCGCAAATGCTTGCACGAAGCCCTTTTTGTCATCCAGGAGCCATGCTAAAATATTCATTATTAGGAACCATAACAGAGCTCCTCCCTGTGGGCAGCCCCCAAGATATCCTGCCTCAATAGATTTCTGGCCGATCATGCTGTCCTGCAGCATCACAAATTACAGTGTAAGGTGTAATCTTTTTGGGACATTAAATTTCAAATTTCGCGTTATCCAGAAACAAGTGTTAGTAATGCAGTTCGTAATATGCAACATGATTAAATCTATATGCTTTTTTCGAAATGGTAGAACATTTCTATTTTAACCTTGAAAATATTTAAATGAATTTTAGGGTTTTGTTTGAAAGTTTAAACATCACAGGGCGTAGAAGATGATGCGGATGCTGGGAAGTCACCAACACAACAGCTTTGTAGATTTTCTTCTCGACTGAAATATTTAAGTTATTAAGTTATGAGAGATTACACAGGATACACGTCCTCTCCCTCCTTCTCATTTGGTCCTTGTTTCTTGATTCACGCCTTTGGCAGTTGCCGAAGTCATATGTTCTGCATTGCTTCCTTTGGTCGTCTTCCTCATATTTTCAAATTTCCGACAAAACAGCCCTTTGGCAAGATGTTCGGTTCTTGTGTTCAATTTGATCCATTTCTCTCGCTTACACTTCTCTGCCTTTTCTTCTACTTAACTGGAATTTGGTGCAGCGACTATTCACGTCGCTTCTGATACTTAACGTCTGTAGCTCATTTATTGCACTTTTAGGTAAGTACCATCAGCCGCCCCGATGAGACTAATTAAGGCTGTGGTATGGTGTTTTGATGCCAGTTCGTCTTGCGAATGATACCGATTCGCGTCTCTGAAAATTTGCTTTGAAAAGTTGAGCAAACTTCCGTCTTGGGTCTCCAAAAGGATTGAAGACCTCTATAGCGAGATAACCAACTGTGATCTGAGGACGATCATCGGTTAGACATCTTTCAGTTCTCCATCCTGAAAGTTCCGGTTAGTATGGTGATATCAAGCACGTCCTCTGAATCGTCACAGTTCCCCAAGCCCCTGCTGTACACCCATCGATTTGTATTGATAATAAAATCAAAGAGAGACTCACCTCTTTATTGATTTTCGAGGTCTCCCAACGGGGATGTCTTGCATTGACGTTGCAGCCTATCAACAGGTTGGCCTTCTTTGCTGTGATGGTGATCTGTTGTAGTTCTTCCGATATAGATGGTCGGTCGTATGCACTACCCTGTTGCGGTTTGACCGCAGGTCGATCACTGGAACTTAGGTTCGGATACATAAAAGCGTTTAGGCTCTTTCTGGTAAGGATGCATACTCTAAGTCTGTCCCGATCAATGTCTCTTTTGCCACAGAATAAACTGTAACATTGCCCTTGGAGTCCTTGGATGGTTCGACTTCCTTCAGTGCAGAGTTTCTGTACTAATGCAACGTCGATATTTCCCCCTTAGAGGAAGACTAGCAGATAAGCTGAGGCACACTTCAAACGCACAGATTTATCTGCGTTCCTGTCAACATGATCCACTTGCATAGAGAGGATCGTCGGTCTCCACCGGACTGTCAATTTTCCTTTTCTGCAACAGCTCGTTTTCCGCGCCGACTGGATCGAGGTTACCGTTCAGGGCAGAACACTTTCACTTTTCCGTTCCTAACTCCGAACTGCACTTTATAGTCTTATAGTATCTTTCCCAGCACCTACATGCACTCTCCGTTTACTCGGAGTAGAAAAGGCTGGTTGTCCACCTGAGTTTCTTACTACTTGAGCACTATACAGTTGCCCATGGGGATCCTGGGGTTTTAAAAAGATTCAAGGGTTGGATGGGGAACTCTCGACTTCGATGGTTTCGAGGTAGACGTACTGTGCACTCGCTATGTCCAGTTCGACGACAGTAGCTTCCTAGTTGGAAACCGCTAGTTCATCTCTCGCCAGGCTCCCGGAGGTCCTTGTTGTTGGTTCCAGATCGTGGTATCACCACCTCTACTTCCTCATCTTTGCTCGTTTTTGGTTTGTATTTGTTGAGTCCATATCGTGATTTCAGAGGTAATCTGAGATAAATGTCTATCCTAACTGGTACCGGAGTAAGGGTCTTATTTGAAACTGAAAAAAATGCCCAAAGTATTGGGATTTCCTATACAAGTGACCAAGCTGCCCCCGACGTATATTTTTCCATCTTGGTTTGGGGTCCTATTAGGACGTTTTCCAATGCAGCGAGGAACGGTCTCTGGGCTTTTGCTTCGATTGATTCCCCGTCAGATTCGCTTGTCCCTAAAGCTGCTGGATGAACCTACTCCTAGCCCGACCCTACACACACTTGACCCATCCGAAGATGAGTTCCTGTGATCACCGCGGAGAGGTGGTATGACGACTAACCTGAAGCACAATCAGACTAGGTCGCGTTATACTTTTATCTTCTGAATAAATTTATGGAGCTGCAGTGCTGAAGGGCTGTACCATCGAAGTGGGACAATCCTCGATAATGCATCAGATTTCAAACTCTGAGTGTTATAAATGGACTCAAAGCATCAAATGTTAAACTAGGCGCCCTCTTTTGAAAACGACTGTATTGAATAATATTTCGCAATGCCCACTCCGGTCGAAAGTTAGCTCCAGATTCACACCTCATTTATAATCACATGATGGCCTGTCTAATTCCATCTACACAGAAGTTCGAGCGCTGCAGACTTCCTAACACTTCAGCCTTGCGACAACGCAACATTTCAATGTCCAGTGGCAACTTCTGCTCGCATATGAACATGATATTGAATCAGTTGATTAATTAGGAGCTAATTTAAGCGTTAGTTTGGAGCCAAAAGCTAATTAAGAGGCACTGCTTTGACCTGTGAAGCCACATACATCGGCTCAATAACCCGCTGCATATGAAAATTTAAGCGAAATTTCAAAACAGGATTCGTTGACACATTTGTCAGTTTATTAATAAATGCTGCTGAATGCAGCTCTTGGGATGCATCTTGCGCTGATGATGATGAGCTCATTGGAACTAATTTACGTATCCGAGAATTAGTGTGGAGAAGATTTATGGTGCATGTGCATCGGCTGGACGTAAATATTTGAATGCTTCAAGTTTTTCAAAGCGCTTCCTATTGACACATGCCTTCTCCATTTAGAATCCATTTGAACTGTTTTCCTTGACTTGTTGAGACACAGATCGAAAGAAGGGCAACCTACGTCGGGAAAGCATGAATCCCGGCATCAGTCATTTGGAGCATGTAATCCGAGCTTGATTTTCTTAAGATCTTGGATTTCGTATTAATCAGAACATATGCTCAGCAGCATGTGCTCCTGTATGCAAATGCATACTCGGTGCTGCCTCCGGGACGATATGGTGGGAACCGGGTTGTTATGACAAAGACAGACAGGGCTGATTTGCTGCATTAGCATCTGGGCGCTTCTTGCTTAATTATTCATGAGCCACAAAACACTCGTGCAAGTATCCAATTTGCATACGAGCAAAGGTCGTCGTCGCCATCATCATCTCGTCAACACATCGCAAGTCACTAATGTGGAGCAAATGAACTGTGGAACTGGAGTATGTAAAAAAGTGGCGACTTTAAAACCCAAATTGCCGACAGTAAATCACTTAAGACTGTTCATTTCAATTGTAATATTTCCAGTGGGAAAGATGCCCATCAGAATGGGAACCTCGTCTCGTTATAGTTTGGGTTTATGTCATCACCTCGTTGAAGGATGAAAATCTAGTGCTGTCAATTTCAACATTTTTGATTCAACGGTGCAATGACCGAGCTGATTGAGCCTCAGCCTCTCGATTTTCTGCTCCGAGTTCAAATCCCGATTGTATCTTGGAATTTTTGTTCGCCCTGGTGGTGTCGGTTGGCGCCCAGGCTCAAAAGTGCTGACATGAGGGTCTGCTTCGGTTCGTCCCAATCGGATTGTTCACCAATTGAATAAGTGGAAAATGTGAGTATAAACTAAGGTCGACGAGTTTGAAGTTACGCCCTCATCCAGGATAGGACCGCCAAGATCGAGATTAAGTTTTATTTTTTGTTTTTTGTTGCTTCACGACTGACTACTTTCCAAGTTAACTCCACTCTGAATGGGGTAAAGGCAAAAGAAGAAGAAGATTATGACTGGTTGGTTTTATTTTACTGGCTATCCTTTAGGATCAGGTTTCTCCTCTAGTTCAACACAGGATCTTCTTTACTGAGTTTCCTGACTATGGCTAGGTAGGTAATCGTCGGGGGTGTATATATATGTATATGTAGGTTGAACTTAAAGCAAAACTTTCCAGTAAAATTTCTAAAATTTATCCTTAGGAATATAGATATTTTGGGGCTGAAGTGGCCACTAAGTCCATTCGGTTGACTATGGTTATGGCAGAGCTGTCCCAAAAACCAAAAGAAAAGTGTCGGCAGTGCAAGTCTACTGAAGTATCCCGCCAACATGTACTTGCACGCCTCGATTCTAGTCAGGTTCGGGAAAGTGGGTCCTTTTGGATACTTCAGTATCTCACAGCTTATCTTCACAAAAACTCAAGTATCCTTTATCTGGTGCATTGGGGTAGCATTACAATCTAAAAACGTAGATGAAAGGGGGCAAAATCGCGAAATCTATCAAAATGAGGTGTTAATGAAGGCGCGGAGCAGAAAGACTCGAATCTTCAGTCCAAAACCTTACTCCACGTCAAGCCTCAGCCATTTTTGAGACGCGACCTGGCACGCAGTCCAACTCAAACTTTGAATAGAGTTGGCGTTAGCGAACGCTCGATGTACCATACTCTGCTGATTCTGTGTTAATTCGTCCTATGTATACCTTCCGCGCCCCGTCATTCCCTTCCACAATCGTTTGTCCCTTTGATAATCAAAGTCAAGCACCGTCGGTTTTGAGGTAACTAGAATTTAACTAAGGTCTACCACGAAGGCAAACCCGCCGTAGCACACCAGGTGAAGAACACATGAGTTTTTGTAAATGACGTATGCATTTAGGTAAATTCCAAATCCGCCCGGTTAACTTTCACCATTTTTCTTTTGCTTTTTGGTTGACCTTAATCAACTCGGAATGGTTGCAAGTTCGATACAGCACCTCTTCCTATTTGCATCGTTGAAAATCCACTCCCTTCATAGTTCATAGCTCCCTGGATGTCCTATGACTCTCACATTTCCTAGTTGAAACCATGCATAGGTACACCATTCCGGAAAATTGCTCAATGTTGCGGGGGGTGCTTGGCGGATCTTTTCAAGAACTTGTCACAAACCATTACCATCAAAGCCTTCATTCCTTTATAATCGTTAGCAGCATCATTAGAGCCCAACTGCAAGGCGGTCCTAGTGTTAGATAAAATCCGGCATCAGCACAGATTGCGACAACTCAAAAAAATAAATAAGTTTATTTTCGAGAATTGAGAGATTGCTTTCGACTTTGCCTATTGGAACACCCTGGCCTGGGTTTTTTGGATATCGCTCTCCCAACTTTCATCTACTTGGCCCTATTTTTGCTTCCATTGCTTTGGAGTTAGGTTTCTAACTGGTAATGGTTGTTAATTGATGTGGTACTTCAGCGTGTATCCATTGTCAAATCGCACCTGAGTTATCTGACCTTATTGGAGATAGTCCCCCCTCCCCCTAAACGCTCAAATGAAACTTCTCACAATATTGCATTTTCTAAGACACTTGCTTGTGAAAAGCGTGAAATTGCGAGTGAGGCAACTGCCGATGCACCTTAGATTTTGCTGATTTAGACCCCCGATGGCATTGAGGATTCTGTTTCTTCAGAGACTGCAACCTTGAGGCAAAACCATCTGGATTTCCTTGAACCTTCTTCTTTTTCTTCAGCCTTTGTCCCGTTCACAAGCGGGGTCGGCTTCTGGATTTCCTTGACCCTCAGAACATGTTAAGGTACACCAGCAATACCCACACGGCTCACGTTGCCCTTTCAGTTGAAAGTATAAGAAGCGACTAAAAGGGATAATAATTTGTGGGCTAGCAACCTGCAAATTTGAAACTACTGTTACTGCTACCGAAACGTCAAAAGCGCCGCAGATAGGGGCTGACCTCACGGCCACGACCTTTGATTTGGAATGTGCGTACGCTCCTCAACAACGGTAGCGCTTTCTCTAGCTCGGCTAGGAGTTCCAAAGATATAGCTAGACATTTTGGGTATAAACGAAGTAAGATGGTGAGACTCTGGAGAGGACACCTCTCCCTCTTGCCATACTACTAATAGCAATGCGCTTTTGTATCTTGGAAAGTCGGGTTATAGCAGACGCGAATCCGGTGTCGGATTGTTTCTGACAGCTTCTGCAAGGCTGCTCTGAGCGCAAGATTCCGGTCCAAGTTAAGGAACATCTAAATTGTACAGGGTTATGCACATCCGTCCACTTGGGAACCAACTTACTTCCTCTCTTGTCGTCCACGGACCCCTCGTTTTGTTAACTCCATACACGCGCGAGCGATAACCACCTGTCGCCACTTTCGGTCACGTTGCTCCCATTGCAGAGGTGAGGCAGCGTCTGATGCTTCTGCTCTGGGCGAAACCATCAGTCAACCCATCAAAAAATGATGAGTGATCTGAGTGCGAAAACGGGATCTTAAAATATCGGACATATGATGAGAAGGCACGTTCTTGGCGATAATGATAAAGTCGGAAGGTTCTTCTACATTTTCGATCGCCTCGTCATTGGTGGCAAACTGTCCGATCACAGAGCCTACCATAAGGTTAGGTTTCAACTGACCGGCACTGCACGAGCAATCAGATCGGAGTTGTCTTCTGAATGTGCGTAACAAGATAGGCGTTGACATCGGCTACGAAACGGTCTTTTTCAGTGGTTGGAGAGCTCGAGCTCCCCAAGTTCAACATCGATCGCTTGTATGATTCAGCTGTCGTTCGACAATGAAAAATCTGACTTACTGATCAGACGACCGATACACTAAGTAACTCATCAAAAATGCACTTTTCGAGGAGTGCTAGGCTGGTTGTCGGTCACATCCCGAAAGGATGCTACGAAATCTGACTGACTGCGAAATCGTGGAAGCGGCTCCATAAACGGAAGGGATTGACGGCTCCATTGACTGCTGCGAGTGATGACGGCTGCAACGCTCTCCAACTCCGATACCGGGTGAAATCCCAAGAAGTTCAGCGTAATGTGCGTCGTAACAAAAGAAAATGTGTTATTGTGCTGAGGAATGCCATCATTTCAGAAGTGTATAATATATCACGAAAGAACCTTCATGTGGTTTCAAATCTTTCAATGGTCCTGTCAAGGACGTTAACGGTGGACTTCTCATCCACGACGACGAGCAACTGTAGAAGTGAAAGGAAGAGCGTATCTCACCCGGTGAGGTTCTTCCTTTTATGGATGAACTAGCTAGTCACCGTAACATGCGGATACGGATTGTTCCTCCCAGCAGAAGAGGAATAATTTCGACCATCAATACACTTAAACGGAGTAAAACCGCTAGGTTTGACGGTCTCCCTGCAGAGTTATTTGCTGCTACACCTTTAGTTACTTCAGATATGCTACTTCCAATAGTACGGAAATCTACTTCCCAGAGAAGGGGATGATCATTAAGATTCGAAAGAAGAACACCCGTTTTGAGAGTGACAACTTGAGGGAGGATCTGCGTGCTCCCAACCGTCACAAAGTTAATAGCTAAAATAATCATGGAGTCCATCAAAGTATATCTCAAAAGCCTGATCGACAGAAAGCAGGCTGGTTTCCGCTCCGGATCCTCCTGCATTAACCACATTACCTTAAAGGTCATTTTGGAACAGTGCGCAAACAAATCTTTCGACAAGGTGAATAGAGAGTGTTTCTGGCATGCTCCACACAAGAGGAACATTCCAAAGAAACTAATAGCTATTGCCAGAGCGACATATGATGGTGGAAAATGTCACTTGTTGCGCTGACGTAAAATCTCAGAGAATTTTGAGGTTGAAAGCAGAGTCCGAAAGGGTTGCATTTACATTCTACATTTTGCCTTGTTCGGAGGACGTGGACGAGTTCAATGGACTATGACAGCTTTCCTTAAACACCTGGACTACGCTGACATCTGTTTGCTCTCTCACCGGGTCATAGACCTTGGAACTGGATGTTGTAGGACACATTAACAGCGCTAGATCTGCTTACGTTGTCTTGTCTTTGTGTGCGTATGTGGAAGGTAGAAGTGGCAGTGGATAGGTGCCAAATGTAGGCGGCGACAATTTCATCGCTAGCTACACCCTGAAGTGGAATCCATTCTCTCAAGATGGCCGACGAGTGCACCCAAAAACACTTGGCACTGAACAGAAGAGGAGGAGCACAGGCTAGTCAGCAAGTCGTGGGGAGAGCTGAAACACATTTCAGGTAACCGCAAACAATGACGCATAGGCGTGGTTGACACGCTGTGCCGTACCAAAGGGTAAATGCCCACCATATATATAATGCTCCATGGCATGATCCAAAAGTTTTAAGAGTTCGTGGAAATCTTACGTTTGGATAGTTTCCTGTTTGCTTTTTTAGCCCAATTTGGTAATCACCTTGTTTTTGGGATCATGACAAGCGGTGATTCTTAGTAATTTTTCTCGATCTTGGTGATGATTTCTGCTTTATTGAAGGCATCAAGTTATTATACGACTCATCCTACCGAAGCGTACAGGACACACACTGATTGCATTCCTTCTTGCAGTTTCAAAAAACTGTTGAAAATTGAAATTGTCCGTTCGAAAATATCTTAGAATTCTCGTAAAACGATATGCAGACTCTTCTTCAACGTGTTTTAGGTCTATTTTAGAACGGTAGAACTAGATTCTCTGGAGAAGGGCTCTATATTTTGCCGGAATAATGTAAATTTGTTTCTCCTCTGAGTGTGTTTGCGGCATAAAATCGGAGATCTAGTGCTTTAAACTGATCTCTAGGAAGAAAGCCTGTTCACTTAAAGTTGAACGGGGGGCATTACCAGGTGTGTCAATCCGTTATCATACAAAAGAACTACCTTTCCGCTTGATTAAGGTTGCAGTTCGTACCGATCAGCATCTACGGTTTCGTTAGACTTTAGTAGCTCATGCCCCATGCCCCTTTGGTCCCACCAAACACCCAGCGTTACTTTCTTCTCGAACCGGTTTGATTTCACTGACGATGTTGGTGGTTGTCCAGCATCCCATGATCTCTTTGGATTCTCGAAACAAACTCATTTGGCGTCACTCGCCACGATTCAAAGGCTTTGAAAGCGTATTTCTGATATGGTCTTCCTATTCGCCATTTGTCCCCCAGTCAGTTGATGGGGTGCCTATTTTCCCGTTTTGTGAATTTTTCCCAAACGTCATAAAGTAGTTGACCGATCGCTCTTCAATATATTTCCGATTTGCTGTTGTTTCAAAGTGTCGTCTCCGCTAAAAATGGCTTCCAATTCAGAATTTTCAAACTTTTCCGGTGACCTGCCACGTTCATATGCACACACCTAGCACTCCCTACATATCCTCTTCGGGTTTACGTCAACAGCGTGGAAAGCGCCGAGTATTGAACAAATTTCAAAACGGAAGAACTAGGAGAAGTAGCCCTCTCTATGAAAAATAAGGTGAGAACACGACAATATTTCAATGGAGGTTCATAGACTACACGGTAGGTAGGCCGGACTTACTGTCGCTGGCAGGTGACGAGGCTCGCGTTAATCAGCAAATGAAAGGGCGACCCTGATCTGCCGTCTATTCATCGGTGACTTTTTATGCTCGACACTTTCAGGAAAGTGGTCGGGACTTATCTTCAAGGCAGTTCGGTTTTGCAACAGAGGGATCCATCGTGGATCCTTGGATCAAACACTAGTTTTTACTGTTACTCAAATAAATCGATCGACAGTTTTTGGTTCAGATGTACCAGTTCTTCACGATTTTGGTCACCATAAAACATAAAAATAAAGTTACGGCCAGGGCAAAGAGAGAGAAGAGCTTGCTTCCTAAGTGGTCCGGTCCGGCATCAAGTGAGTGTGGACTCAGGACTCCCAGCATCCTCAACAAATAAAAGAATAAATCATTTGATATCAGGAGTCGAAAACTACACTATTAATCAGCGCTATAAGCTTCGAAAATGCTGGCAGTTCACTTTGTCAATACCTTAGTAATCATCACCATGGTCAAAGACGGTTTCAACTTTCTCACTGGGGACGCATTATAGGACTTTAAATCAAGCGAACACAAACACTTAACGTCAACAATTTACCAATTGTCCATAATTAAATTACATGCGCAGGCGTGTGCCTCTTAACCGCGGCAATGAGATGAACCTGCGAATGAATGCCCTTCTCCTCCTTCATTGCCTACTCGGCCATTTTCAAGACTGTCGATATTGCAAATGCTATTTAGGATTCAAAACGTTGCCGGAAACAAATTAAGAGAACAACTTCAAAAAGATCTTTAACGGGCGTCAAATGGCAAGCAGAAAGCGGCAGTTCTACCAACAATTGCTTTAGAATCAACGCCGCTCGTAACGACTTAAGATGAAGGCGCACATAGAAATTAAATGAGCTGAACGGAGGGTAATAAACAAGTTCAATTAAAAGCAAACAATTGTAGATTTACAAACTCAGTAGATGAGTGTTTATAAACAATTCAAAAGTCCCAATGAAATGGTATTCGGAACAACTAGGCATTCAAACAATGGACCAGGACCATTTACGTTTATGTCTGATGGATTTTATGAGCTCTACTTTTGTGAAAATGTTGCCCCGTGGCTTTCTTAAAAACTAGCAAAAAGTTTTGTAATACAGAAAGACTGTTATGAGGAATGCTATCCTAGAGCGAGACACTGGCTAGACGCAGAAGCCGCTATACTACGGAATTATCCTTCCAATCTGGTGGAATGATCGGAAAATTTGGTATCTGTACATAGATGGTTACAAAGGGCTTCCGAGCTCCCGGAAACTCCAATGTCTCGCTGTTCTTATATGTCGACCCAACCAACATATCTTTACCCGGATGTTACTGCCTTGGGTAAAAGGGTTTCAGGAGTGATTGACTACGGGGCCACCATGATTAACTGTGATCGATACAAATGAGAGAGATTCTGCAACCATCTCGAGGACTGATAGGACTACCCACATGACAGTAGGCAGAGTGTCGGCTGACATGTGTTACGATCAGATGGAATCAAGTCGTTCCTCCTTACTCCGTCCTTAATATAAAATGTTTGTTCAATTGAAAATGGCTGGAAGATCATCCAACATCAGTTGACGACATACCAGCGAACAAGGTTGGATGACATTGTTGACAGTTGTCCGTCATTCCATGTCTAGGGCTTAGGATGCAAAAGTTTCACGGCATATGTGATCGATATCGGAGATAGTAAGCCAATTAAACAGAGACACTTTCCAGTCTCTCCTATGCTGAAATAGATTGGATTCTTGCTTTGAAGGTCATCGATGACTTTGTGGTGAAACCTGACAAAGGACATCTTTAATTCGCTGCATGTAAGGTTAGCAGTGCTCTCGGGAAGGACGCTAATCCTTTTCATCGCGTGGATTTTCAGTCGTCTCCCAAAAACTAGATTTGTCACAAATCTAGATCTGAAATATGCGTCCTGGCAAATTCGGCTGGATCATACGTCAAAGGATAAGGTCGCTCTATCAGCTCAGAAAGCATGCCGTTTGCAGCTCAAACAATGCGGTGATTGATAGGCAAAATCATCAATACTCACTTGCGTCACTTTCATCAGATCAGTACAGCTTGTCCTCTTTCAATAACAACGCATGCCTTTATGATTTCAACAAGGCCACACAATGTCGTAAGACTAAAAAGATTCATACAGGTTCCTGTGCTTCAGTAGCAATATCAGTATATTTGACATTGCTTGGCAATCATCGTTACCAGAGAATATGGTACAAGTTGATAAAGGACGAACATTATGGTTTCAAGCTTCGTTGGATCACTTGTTCTTTCAATTATTGGAAAAATACAAAACTGCTAAGCTAATCCTGCCTGAAGCATTCAACACGGCAGAGCTTGCTCAGCAATTTCAGTAATCACTTAATACGAGATTCCAGAAATAGGTTAGCAAAGTACATTCGTATATCTTTGCACAGATGGGAGTTTTCATGAGTTTCAACTGTCAGAATCCCCAGATATTCCAAAAATAGAAAAAAGATCCCCCAACAAAGGCTGGTAGAAATTTGCCCGGAGATATCATTTGATGGCACCACCATCCCATTAATCCTCTCTTAACCTATCACAGTGGCTCACCACTCTCGGTAAATGACAGATCCACACCCAAAGTTCAGAATGTTCAGCTAAAACATCACAGCACTGCTTCCAGGTCAACAACCTGGAACTGTTTGACGTATTACCCGTATATTGGGCTAAGGCTATTCAATTTAGGCACAAATCGCCCATGGTTCAGAGAGCTACAACCCTGTTGTCCTTCCTAATCGTCTCCTTCGCATTTGCCTTTAGGATGCCTTGAATGAAACGTGTTACCCAACTCCATATGTCTCCACTTGGCAGCCTCAACTAGAGCTTTCAGAAGTACCTTACCTCCCCGGCAAAGAAGCGTTGATAATTGCGCTCCCATCTTCTGCAAAAGAAGAAAGTAGAAAGCATCGTCAACCATCCCTTTGCAATAAAAATGGTCGTTTTTGTTGAGGATGCTGGGAATCCTGAGTCCGCACCAACTTAGTGACAGACCGGACCACTTGGGAAGCAACTTACTTCCTCTTTTGTAGTCCACGGATTCCTGTTTTTTGTGTTAAACCCAAGTTTTCAAAAAGAACGAAAAAGCTGACTGACGGTTTCGTCAGTTTATTTAAGTGGAGCGATTTGCATCTGTCGTTACTTTCGGTCCCGCTGCTCCCAGGGCAGAGGTGAGGCAGCGTCTGATGAGTTGTCCCTGCCCTGGACGAAACTGTCAGACAGCTATTTCGTTCTTTTTGAAAAATGGTCGGCTGATCGCAATATCTCGATTTGAATAGGTAAATTAAAAATTACTCTTAGTGTGCTCTCGGTTAAACCATGATCGCACATTTTTGATCGGTTGCGCGGTCTATTTATCCCTCGATTCGCTTTCCCTCTCTTCATGACCGACTGTTTCTTTATCCTCCACGCGCTTTTCGCGATCGAAATAACTCCGGCCACCGCTGGTTCCGAAACAGTGCAATGGGTGAACACTTCTCGTAAAGCTTCCCTGATTGTAGCCCTCAGTGCACCAGCGCTAGAGAAATATGTATTAAACAAAATTCCACAACATCATCCGCAAATCCTGTCAGGTCCTCGGGGATCTCGAGTTCTGGCAGACCATGACATGAAGCATTTCAAAGATTCCTTCGTTGAGAATTGCGGTAGTCCTGAGTCCACATCAATTTGATGAACTTATGTACTTCCCCTCTTGTGGTTCACGGAGCCTTCTTTTTGGGTTAAACACCCAAGTTCTTTCGAAAATTGGCTGATGGTTTCGTCCAGTGCAGAGGCAATTCATTAGATGCTGCCTCACCTCTGCCCTAGAACAGCGTAACCGAAAGTGGTAACAGGTATTTTTTTTCGAGAGATCTATAATCATCTGGAAATTTAGTGTCTGCGACAGAAATGGAGGGGTCGCACCATCCGAATCGGTTCTGACAGTCGGGCGGCATTATCAGCACTAAATGGCAACAACATATCAAGCCAGTTGGTATGGAGTTGTCATCAGGTGCTGCTGAAACTTGGCCGACTGAACGAGATATTCCTGATGTGGGTGCCGGGGCACTCTAACATCGCCGGTAATGAGGAGGCTGACAGACTGGCTCCCCGAGGGTCTGGATCCACAATGGTGGGGCCAGAACCAGCTCTTGAATCTGACCATCTACTGTCAAATCTACTCTGAAGGGTGAAATTGCAAGGATTCACGCAACCCAGTGGAGAAATTTGGACTCTTGCCGGCAAGCGAAAATCCTTGTGAAGGAGCCTAGGGCCACTAGAGCGGCATTTTTGTTGTCCTTTAAGAAGTGGGACATGAAAACCCTAGTAGGGATTTTGACGGGACACTGCCCCTTAAACTACCATATGGAAAAGATTGGGGTAGTGGTTTCGGCTGTGTGCAGCCAATGTGAGGAGGAGGAGGAGACGGCCCTGCACTTTTTATGCAGCTGTTCGGCATCCTCAGACCTCAGACGAAGACACCTTGGCAAGGTTTTCTTCAATGAAGAATCTGCACACTCTCTGCCTCTGGAGAATGTTCTAAGATTCGCTAAAGCCTGCGAACACCGTAGCCGGGAAGCCATTGAATAGGCAACTTACGGGGATAGTACAATGGTCCTAACAATGGCCTGAGTGCTCGGAGGGGTAGTGAATAACGAAGGTGAAAGTAAGTGATGAAGAAGTTGATGTCGGCCCTCAATGTTTCATTTTGACTTCGTTTTCTGGTTGGACCGAGAAGATCGAATTCTCGTGTATCTCTTTTGAGAATGCACCGTGCGCGGGAGCTTCCACGCACACAAGTGCGAGTTCTACTGGTTGAGTTTGTGTGTTGAAAAATTTATGGAGGAGAGTCCCCCAGTTGCGCAGTTCTGACCACTTGTCCTTTCTTTTTTAATGTTTTCGAGTTTTCTGTTTCAGTCTTATTTGCCCTAGCTATGGAGCTCATTATACGATCATTGACACAACATAACAGGAATTATCTCCTTAGCATTTTTTTCGGTTGCATCACCACTTCTTTTCTTAATCCTCATACTGAAATTAAAATTGTTGCCTTCTATGATTCTGAGTGTTGGTCGACAATAAAATACAATGAACCGCGTCCCGCGATAATGGTAGCGAAAATGTTGCGTTGGACGAGTGTCATAACACACCTTGATCACATCCAAAATGAGGACATTCGCGATCGATATCGATTGATCTGAACATGGTAAGCGACCAAAAAAGCCCGGTCGAAACAGCAATAACTTAGTACGCTGACTTTGAATTTTTGGCCACTTTCACGATACGGGGTTCGTGGAAATTTTCAATTTTCTTCGACTTTCACCAGGCCCTCGGGCGTTGGATTTAACGCCATATCTCGTCTTCCTGACGTGGTAGAGTAGAAATTCTTGGATTTCCTGAATCTGGGTCGCCTCCTCTTTCGAACGAGACATCGCGCACAGAAATCTAACGATTTTGAATTTTTGGTCACTTTCACGACCCGGGGTTCGTGGATATTTTCAGTTTTCTTCGACTTTCACCTGGCCCTCCGGCGTTGGATTTTCCGCGAATCTTGCCTTCCCGACGTCGCAGAGTAGAAATTCTTGGATTTCATGAATCTGGGTCGCCTCCCCATTCGAACGAGACATCGCCCACAGAAATCCGACGATTTTGAATTTTTGGCCACTTTGACCAGCCGGTTTTTATGGAAATTTTCAATTTTCTTCGGCTTTCACCAGGCCCTTCCTGTATGCCATACAGGTTGAAAAGATCCTTGAAAGCTACGGATCTTAGGTATGGGCCGATCAGGTCGATATGCAAACGTTGAAACACACAAATCGAAGGTGAGCGCTTTTCCTATTAGGGGTTGGAGCTTCTGACTTCTTGCACGCTTCACAATTGCTATGTGGTGCCTGATCTGTGAAACCAGTTTAGGCCAATAGAATCAAAAGCACAGTCTTCCCAAGGTTTTACCAGTCCCCCCATATGCACTCGAGGGATCATCATGGGCGTGTTTGTACAGTTCGGAGGTCAGCTCCTCCGGAATCCAAAGCTTCCAAGCCTGTTGTTCATGCAGTTCTTCTGCTGAACCATGGTTGGTTCGCTTGTATACCAATCCATCGCGTACCTACAGATCATTGAGTTTGTTGGAATTCTCCACAATAAGCTCGATCAGTCGCAAATAGTCCACAGACCGAAAATGTGGCGAATCAAAATTTACATATGTGTTGTCTTCATTTCTCTCCAAAGCATCACCCTGTGGTGGTGAATACCTGTGAGATAAAGAATCCGGCACCAGGCATTCTGATCTCTTTGATGATGAACGAGAATCTGGCTAGTCTACCGTGAAGGCCTGATTGGTTCATCAGGCATTTGAGCGAAGTGTTCAGTGACAGTGTAGTTCCGCTTTTTTTTTTAATGGATGGAGGTGGAAATATTAGAAAGACGCTGCTGCGCCAGGTTGCAGCAGTGTGTGGAATTCGCACCCACTAAAACCACTCCCACTCTTCCGCCCCTCTCCGCGGGACCACTGTGAAGTATTACTTCGCGGGGGAGGGTCTGGTTCGCTATACCAGCTCGTCCATGTCGCGTCTCCGTCGCGCCGCCTTCCGAGCTCGATCCAACTCCAGGAGTTTTGTCTGCACCACGGCTACTGCCTCATTTACCGCCATCCAGTTTTCCTCCGACTTCAGCATCTCTTCCCCTAGGTTGGAGGGCTCCATGTCCGCCCTAAGATGCTGTTCAACCTCCTTTTCTGCTGCAGAAATCTGGGACAATGGAACATAACGTGCTCCGGGTCCTCTGGTGTAGCACCGCATTCAGGACAGTTGGGAGACACGTCCAACTCGAATCGATGCAAGTACTTCCTATAGCCACCGTGTCCCGTAAGGAACTGTGTCAGGTGGTAATTCAATTCTCTGTGCTTTCGGTCGACCCATTTCTCGATACACGGGATCAATGTATGGGTCCACCGGCCCTTGTCGGAGTTATCCTACCGTTGTTGCCACTTGCCACACAACTCACTCCTGATGGCTTTTCGGAAATCCGCATACACCTCGGCTGGATTTGCCTTCCGTTTTTCGTAGAGCCAGTGTGCCTCGCTCGCCAAAGGATCTGCCTCCGTCGACGCCGTCCTAAATGCGCAATTGGCCGGTATGCCAAACTTATCTTCCTCCGGTTGACAGCGTGGTTCAACGCTCCCGACCAGACAGGGGCCGCGTATAGCAAGATCGACCCCACCACTTCCGCGATGAGTAGCCTGCGACTATACTTCGGCCCTCCCACGTTAGGCATCATCCTTGCAAGGGATGAGCTGGCATTTGCTGCCTTCTCTCGCGCATAATCCCAGTGTCCCTTGAAACTCAGCTTGGCATCGATCATCACCCCCAGATATTTGACAACTGATTTTGAGACGACCTCACGATTACCAACCCGGATGGTAACCGTGTTGTTCTTCCTACGGTTGGTAATGAGGACCGCCTCCGTCTTTTCGTCCGCCAGATCCAGCTTGGCCATTCGTAACCATGACTTGATTGTATAAATGACTTCATTTGCATAAAGCTCCATATCCTCGGGATGCTTTGCAATTGCAACTACCGCCAGGTCGTCCGCAAAACCAATCAGCGTTGCCCCATCCGGCATGCGTAGGCTAAGCACTCCGTCGTACATTATGTTCCACAGCAGTGGTCCCAATACAGAACCTTGAGGCACACCTGCTGTCACAATGTACTCCTTCGGCCCGTCGTCCGTCTCGTACCAGAGAAGTCTGTCCGAAAGGTAACTCTCGATGAGCCGGGCAAAGTAGCTAGGAACACCCAGTTTGGCCAAAACGCCTTTAATCCAGCCCCAGTTGGCTGAGTTAAAAGCATTTTTGACGTCCAGCGTCACCAGAGCACAGCATTTGCCCATGGCCATTGCATTCCAAGCCAATTCCACGACCTTTGCTACTGCATCGACCGTAGAACGGGCTCGCCGAATCCCATATTGCCGCTCTGAAAGACCACCTGCAAGCTCGATGAACGGGAGCAGCCTGTTCTATGTCACCCTCTCCAAGATCTCCATGGTGTCTAAGAGACAAATAGGGCGATATAAAGAGGGCACGCCGGGTGGTTTTTGGGGCTTTGGCAACACCAGCTTCTGCCTCTTCTACTGGGCGGTAAATATTCATCCCGTCATGCAGGATTCGAATGTGCTTGCGAACCACTTTGGTCTGGCCTTGACCGCCACCTTCAGAGCCTTGTTCGGAATTCCGTCCAATCCCGGAGCCTTGCAATCCCCAGTACGTCTGCAGATTTCCAAAAGTTACTCTTCGGTAACATCAGGGATCGAGAAGACGTCCTGCTGAGCTGCCAGTTGGGGTTTTCTTTCGTACTGTTCCTGCTGCGGGAAAAGAGTTCTAATTATTTGCAACAAGAGCCGTGGGCATGTCACTTGAGGTGATTTTTGCCCGCGGATCTTCTTTATTACAACTTGGTAGGCTGTACCCCACGGATTCGTATTAGCCTCCATGCAGAGCTTCTGGTAGCATTCCTGCTTGCTTCTCCGAATGGCCTTCTTAAGGTTGCTTCGTAGATCCCTGTATTCCTCCTCACGCTCCTGGTGCTCCGGCCTTCCCCTTGTCCTGTGGGAAAGTCTCCTCGCTCGGAGACAAGAGGATCTCAATGCAGCGATCTCCATGTTCCACCAGTAGTTTGGCCTCTTGCCGTGGTGCAAACGTCGTCGTGGCATCGTAGCGTCGCATGCTTCGGTTACACGCTGAGACAGCTGTGTGACCCTTTGCACCGCTGTTCCATCCGGATCATGGGCTGCTTCCAATGTGGCCGGGAATGTCTCCTTGTCGAAAGCTTCGATAGACCAGTCAACCGCTTTGGCCTTTCCATCTTCAGAGCGCCGTTGACTGCTTCCCCGGTTCCCAATGCAGAGGAAAATGGCCTGGTGGTCATTGTGGGTGTAGTGCTCACTCACTTGCTAAGCCATCTCCCTCACCAGTGAAGTGCTAACAAATGTCAGGTCAACGATCGAACCCGACCCTCTTCCTCGAAAGGTGGGCACGCATCCAACGTTGGCCAGCACGATGTCCAGCTCCGCAAAGGACTCCAATAGAATTTGACTTCTGGTGTTCGTCGATCAGCTTCCCCACTCCAGGGTCCATGCGTTGAAATCAGCCGCAATGATTTTAGGGCTGCGGTCTCTAGCGTCCAATACCAGACTGTCTAACATCTCCTCATATTGTGCTAAGGTTGCACTAGGAGGAGCGTAGCAGCTGTAAATATGAACACCGTTGACCTTCGCCCTTATAAAACCGGCTGCCGGGGGGGCCATGACTTTCTGCATGGCTTGTCTTCCGCACGCCCAGATGGCGGCGTTGCCAGACGCATCCACCGCCCAAGTCGCACTGCGGTGATTTCTTCATCAACATATATGCTAGAGGAACTACATGTTCCTCCTCTGTATTCTGCATCAGCACCGCTCCTATGACAGGTTGACTTACGTCACAATGGGTAGCGAATAGTTTGGAGAAGTCCTGGCTGTGTAAGACCGGAGCCGAAAAGAGACTCCTTTTTGAGAGCGTTGAAGGCTAAGTTGGCTTCCTCAGTCTCCTCAGTCCAGCAAAATTGACGTCTCTTCTGAAGCATGTCTGTCACCGGTGCAGTCAGGGAAGCGTAACTGGACATGTGAGGGATCGAAGTGTTCGAAGGACTTCCCCACATTCCCGAGCCTGGGTAGCATAGAGGCGTACAAGCAAGTGTCGACGAAGCGCTTCGATGGAGCCTCAATGTTTGCGGGCGGACCTTCACAGCCAATTTCGCCTTCTTTTTAGGTTTTTAGGATAGCTCTCCTCTCTCGGTCGTCTCCGGCCACTCAGCACGGTCTTTTGACCCTCGGAATATCATAAGTCATTACAGAGGATGTTACCAAATGTTGTGCTTTCTGGCTCCACCGATATGAGTTGTGTGTAATATCTAAACGCAATTAAGTATCTTAATTTCTTGCATATTGAAATATTTCCCCTTGAGTAATATTACTTATCCTGAAATTCCACTTTATCTCCTAAGGTGAAAAGTGAAATAAATTTACTCAATCTATTAAGAAACTTAATTTCAAAACTTTGTTTCCAAACACCGAAATCCATTTACCACTTCAAGTGTAAATTCCCGTATCTCAGCACATAACTTAGATGTGTCCACTTTCGAAATAAGACCAGATTACAAAGTTTACTCACAGACACTATTTAGATTAAATGTTTCATTCGAAAATAAGCTCGCAGCACGTCTTCATAGCTTTCTCTCTGTTTACTGAGTTCTTAGGACTCCTGCTGTTTTCATGCCCAATTTGTATCTGAGTTCCATACAATGCGCCAACAATTTCGCCATACGTAAGCGTGATTGTTGCTCCTCATTCTCTCCATGTCTCAGAAAAGTTTTTCTAGTCAGCAGACGTGTTATCTCCACATTGCTGGGCATGGGTGTTATCATAACCATGAGATTGTAAGCGTCCCAAGCCAGGACAAAGCTTTAATTGTGTGCATATCTTTAATAATCCCCAACTGGAATAGATTTGTCCGAAAAAGTGATAGGATTCGGTTATTGCTTCCTAACCAATTGTATTCCGGTTGCCGGTCTGCAATGGCACTAAGGCTAGCAAGGATATCGGATTGGAGCAATCGTTAGTGGTTGGAATCGGGGCCAATCAAATGAAATGAAACAAAATGCAAGAATGGCTATGATGCGAAGGATCCAGGCAGTTGGGAAGACACGACAGAACGCAGAAAATGCTCCGTCTGTACCAACAAGACTCGCAAACAGCATGCTCGATTACAAGGACTAATTCAGGAAACATTTGAACAAATCGATTCCGATACTCGTACTACTTCTACAAGCTTGACTACATGCATGCACTGGCAGTAAAAGTACGGAAGGAATGAGGAGATCCATCGGTAGATTGTGAGTAGCAAATATTGCGCTTTTCCTGAAATAGGAATGATTTCCATTTCTTGGGGGGTATTGACTTGAAACAAAAAGGAGTCAGTGCTATGAATTCTTGAAATTTTTGTTGGTGTTGATACAACCAGTGTAGGTAGGTAGGTAGGTAGCTGCGAGGAGCCCAATTAACGCTATGATGCGCAATTTTGATGCCACAAACTCCTAACACCAGCCGGCTCAGATCTGTAGGGCCAGTCCGTAGCGTTCATCAAGGAAAGCAGCTCTCCCAGCCTGCAGCTAGAGTGGTTTACCCAGTATCCGTAGCTGACTCTAGCTAGTGCTGGTCAATCGTAAAGGAAGTCGCGGCATGGACCCCAATGGGCCAATGCACCATGTAGACCGCCGTAATCTTGTACGCATTTGCACGCGTCTGACACAGGAGCTCTCATGATCGGGGTTTGTTATAAGCGGGTCAAATGCTTCTTGACATGGCACAGGTGGGTAGCCTTCGCCATCTGAGGTCCGCGGCTGCTAAATAGTACGAGTAGATTCCGCTCTTGACAGTCGCCAGTGAGATATCGACTGTACCTGCTGGGGAACTGCCAAGAGTAGAACCCCGACTGGCCAATTCGTCAGCCCGCTCATTGACCTCTATATTCCTATGACCGGGAACCTAAAGAATGGTGACCTTGAGTGTGCCGCCCAGACTGTCCAGCGCGTTTCTGCACTGTTGCATCAGCTTGCCGGATGTCGCTGCTGAGTACAAGGTCTTAATGGCCGCTTGGCGGTCGGCCTGATTGGCTCTGTTACGTTTGGGGATGGGATTATATCCCAGCAATCGACAGGCTTCCAATATCGTTAGTAATTCCGCTTGGAATACACTGGCGAAACCTGGGAGACTCGGATATTCGAGAAAACCACCTCACCGACTCGACAGACTATCTTTGATCCGTCAGTGAAGAATACTGTGTCATAACCTTGCAGCACGCCGCCGATCTTCCAGCAAAGTTTCCCGTGAAGTTAACTTTGCGTGTAGCACAGTCCATGGGAAATGCTCAGGTTTCCGGAGGTACTTCGTTTACGATGTCACTATGGCTGTAGGGCTTCCAGCATCCAGACTCACGCTGTCTGACGGCACTTGATCAAAAGTCCTTCGCGGACTCAAGGCAGCACCTTCCCGCTTTAGGTATGAAAACCATTGGCGCTCGTCTCCAGGACTGTGGTACATATACTATAGAGATACAGCTCCGGTAAATCTGGACACGTCACGGCATAACCCTTTCCTGCTGCTTCTGTAGCATGACTGGCATTATGCCATCTGGATCCGGAGATTTATTTATTTATAAATTGTTTAGGATAAGTGAGGGATCCTAAGTCCACAACCACTTGTTGTTGGACCGGACCAAATGGAGAGCAACTTACTCCCACGTTTCTTTGGTCCGCGGATCACTCGTTTGGGGCATGGCACCCAAGCATTAAAAATTATAGGACAAACGGTTTCGTCCAGAGCAGAGGCAACTCGTCAGACGCTGCCTCACCTTTGCCCTGGGAGCAGCGTGACCGTGAGTGGCATCGGATGGAAAACGCTCCATTTACATGTTTAGGAAAACAGAGGTGAGAGAGCAGAGGTGAGGCAGCGTCTGACGAGTTGCCTCTGCCCTGGACGAAACCATTTGTCCTATAATATTTATTTATAGTTCAGCCGATCTTAGCCTCGATAATTACCGATCTGATAGTCTCACACGGGTGGGGTGGCTGCAAACCCCCCTAGCAAGGCTCTGGCTCATATTCCCAGAAGCACCAGAAGATCCCATCCAAGAGTTTTTCGAAAAGGATGGGCTCCTATGTTCCTTGGAGAGAATTTTATTGAGCGTTGCGGATTCACTAGTGATTTCAATGTTCTGACAATAGTCCAAGCTTCTTCTTAGAAGTCTTGAAAGCTGGCTTGTACCTTTTCTGGCAGTTTTTGTAGGGCTGCCAATTACTGTACCCGTAGCAGCTATCAAGACCGCTAGGAGGCGTCCAAAAATGACAGTTTCTTGGAAGTCTTGAAAGCCGACTTGTACTTCTTCAGGCAGTCCTTGTATAGCTGCCAATATTTATGCTTGTAGTAGATGTTGAAAATCTACCTCTCCCACAATGGTGTCTTCTTGCTGTATTTAGCAGAGCACGAGACTTTAAAGGCGGTAGCGAATGGCTTTGCCAGAGTCCCGACCTTTGACTCCAGTTCGTCTTTCATGCCTATTGGCAATTTGCGAACCAGAGAGTTTGTTCTTGATTACTTGACCCATTGTTTGTTAGTAGGGTGCCTCCTCCCAAATGCGCAGTTCTCCGAAGGTCGGTGTACTGCCCCTGTTATGCACCGATAGATTTGTATTAATAAAAAACCAACGAATGCCTCCCTTCTTTCGTTTATTTCCGAGCTGTTCCAAAGCGTATGCCTTACATTGTCGTCGCAGTCTGTCAGCAGGTTGGCCTCCTTTGTTGCTGTGGTGCTCGTCAAATGTTGTATTATAGTTTTTTTGGTGGAGCTCGGTCGTGAGTCATGTAAGCCGACAAGATATGCACTTTCTCTGATCCCGCGTGCTCCAGTTTGGCCACGAATAGGACGCTGGAACTTAGTCTCGGAAACAGAAAAAAGTGCAGACCCTTCCTCGCGTAGATACATGCTCTAGGTCTATCCTGATCAGCGTCTCCTGTGCTATGGAATAAATTATAATATTTGCTTTGGAGCCCTCTGATAGTTCAATCGTCTCCGACCCAAGGTGAACAATTACTACTTCATTTCTTAAATTCTAATATTTAATCAACATTTCGAAATTTTAAAAATTGTGGGGAGGTCTTTCCCAACAGCTGAAAGCAAAGGAGGCCTCAATGTGGAACCAAGCGCATGCCTCGCTCAGCTCGGCTGTCGCAAGTCAAATTGAATACATCGCACGGTACATCGAAGCGTGGGATCCACTCTCGAAAGGGCCTCGGTTCAAGCTTGTACAGCAATGTCTTTCAGAGGTATCGTCACAGGCCACCGCGTGAACCTATAGATGATTGTTTGACAATGAATCTGAAACAGTGTGGGTCTCACAAACGACCGATTAAGTGAAGAGACTACTTGGACTGAAAAACCGCGTGGTACCTCTTTCTTTATGGGATCCACGCAATGGAGTGGGAGTCTTTAATTTTCGGTCTAAGAAGACGTTAAGAATCGATTGCCGTTGGGTGGCCTTGGGCAAGAAACAACAGTAGAAGCTTAACATCCTTGGGCATGTTATACTTCTGAGATCGGAAGCTGGAAACCGCTTCCACTATTTCTGGGTTCGGTTGGATGCCTTCAGGGGCTCTCAGTTGGCCATGGAATTTCACCTGTGATTTCAAAAGTTTGGATTTCTCAATGTTGAATACTAGATCGTTCTCAGAAGGACATTAAGGAATGCACTCGAGATCCTGTAAATACTCAGACTCAGAGAACGACGCGATCAGTACATCATCCAAATAAACGAAACAAAGGTGGACATTTCCTACCACAGAGTGGATGAATTTCTGAAAACTTTGCGTCGAACTGCTCTGTCCAAAAGTCATCCCAGTGAACTCGAAAAGTCTGAAAGGTGTTGCCATATTCGGAACGTCTCCTGGAGCTGCAGGTATTCGATGGTATGCCTTGACTAAATCAAAGGACGAGAAAATAAGACAGTCTACGATAGAGTGTCCAAAGTCATGGATCGTTTGGACGTTTAGACGTCTGTAATCGCCATAAGATCTTCGTTTATCATTGCATGTAGAGAACGTGTGAAGTGACGAAGAGCAATAGCTATCTAAAAGTCTGCAGATACTCTGCTCAAGAAGTTCTTCGATCTGTTTCCGCACAACTGCGAGCTTCGGCGGTGATCATGAATGCATGTTAGGAAAATAGGGGAGTCAGTAGTGTTGATGTGATGCTGAATAACATGTTTAACTGGCTCGCTCGGTAGTGATGTTGCACTATTTTTAAAGAATTTACGAACATAGGATGCGCAGAGAATCGAAACCTTAGCGCCTGTATCTGCTAGATGAGGGACATGGCTCGTGCGTAGACCTCACGCATTTTCTTGGCGATGACGGCCAACGAGACCCCGAGTCCGCATATACCAGGATGACCTGTGTGCTTTCCGGAAGTCTCTGCATCCCCAAAGACTGTGGCAACTGGGGGCGACATTTGTCAACGTTAGCTCTGTCGGTAAGTGATTTAGCTTAGCTTCACTAATAGGCATTTAATGAGCTGCTCCTTCAGCTTTTTGTAGGAGCATTCCTCGAGCACGTCGGAGACAAGCTCAATTTTCTCCTCATCTATCCCTATGAGTGCGCGGTTTAACTAGGTGGCGTCTATCATGACGCCGGCTAGAGCAAATTGGGCCGTGCCGAATTTTTCCAATATGCTCCCGAAATTCCTGGTCCGCTGCCTGTGAAACACAAGTTGGAGTCGACAAAGACTTCACTTCACGTCCAAAGACTTCACTTTGCACGTCCAAAGAGTATCTACCCTCGGCGGTAGCGTTTCACTTCCTGGGCGAGATGTTTACTTGTCCACTTGGCTCACAGAACGGGCGTTTATTTGTCTAGCGGAAGCGATTCCTGTCGTTGTCAGGGTCACTAGTGTGGCTTTTTAAATGTTGCTCGCTGCGCCACACCAATATCATTTCGGGATAGTCATCCGGGCAATATGGAAGGTTGGAAGGTGCAAGGTTTCTTCAGAAAATAAGAGTGAGCACCGCTCACACTGGGTACTTTTTTTCAAGTTACCCTTGAGTATTATGAGGGTTTCTTCTAAATATTACGAACACAACCGGGGTCTTATTATTATGAAAATGCCGTCCAGGCCTTGACTCGTCTAAGCCTAAGCAACACCTTTTTATTTTCAGGATACAGTAGCCCTAAGTCCACGATGACGGACCGCATTAATTTAAGAAACAAAAAACAGTTGTTGTCTATGGTCAGATCAGCCAATGTTTAAACCGATCGTTTCCAATCGATAGTGATACCTGCTCCCGGAGCTAGCAACATCTGTAAACGTTACGTTACATACAGCTGATTGTCCAAAAACCATAAGTTTTTAGAACCTATTTAGACTCTTCCAAAAAAACAGATTTTTCCCTACTCACGTAAGCTGTAATCCATATATGTAGTAAATTTGAGAAATTCAGTGAGAATGCTGCTATTATTACTAAAAGAAGAAGAAAAAATTAAAACTAAAAAAACATAGCATCTGATACACATTTCTGTAGAGTCCGCTATTGGCTAACTTATAACTCGGAAAATCAAAGGCCTGTGGCTTGGCGCTTAAAAATACACTCAAAGTCTTTCCTGCTTGTCGTAAGAGGCGGATAGAAATTTGGAGTCTACCAACCTTCAAATTTTGAAATTTTATTGTTACCGAAACGCTGACAACGCCTCGGATAGGCTATCGAAAACGGACTATGTTTGGTTTTCTCGAATGGCAATTTTTGCACTCTGGAAAGCCAAGTGATAGTAGACATGAATCCGATGTCGGGTTGCTTCGGCCGGCTCCCGCAAGGCACACTCTTTTGACCTGGGAGCTAATTTCTGATAGACTTCTGTCAAATTTCAGTCCAGGTTAAAAGGCATCACAATTGTATAACTTCTGATATAGTGGGGAAGGTTGTTTTCTACGGGCAATTATACACAGTTCAAGGGAGAGTTTCTAACGGTGACATTGAGATTGTAATGGATAATCTGAGTGCCAAGGGTGACTTCCGATGGTGACACCGAAGTGGATGTCTTTCGGCGCATTAGCAGTTCTAGATTCGCATTCACTTTCTTGTCTAAAATCTGGAAATGAAGTTATCGCAAAATCAACATTAATTTGAGATTGTTCTATGCTAGTGTACTTTCTGTGTTGCTATATGGGAGTAACACATAGAAAGTGACTCTCATCATCACTGGGAAACCCCAAGCCTTCGTCAACACCTGTCTGCGTCATATCATCAGCGCACACTGGCCTGATGCTGCTACAAATGTCGTTGCACAGTCTTATCACCCGTACTCGATGCGACCGGAAGTGACAGTGGATAGATCACATATTAAGAGGGGCGACAATTGCATTGCTGGCTACTGTCAAGATGGCCAACGGCAAGTCACCCCAAAGGAGCTCGTTGTAGAACAGCAGAAAAGCAGTGCGGGCATCTCGTGAAGTCGTGGAGAGATCTGAAGAGCATTTCAAGTAACCGTTAGCGATGGTGCGTAGGTGTGATTGACACGGTGTAGACCACCAAGGGGGCCAAGGATGTTTCTTGTGGAGAGCCTTGATGAGGGAGTGTATTCTAGCTTCGTCTTCAATAGACTCGGCGAAAATGAGCATGCCTTTTGTGAGCCTTTATCCAATAATTGCTAGATGTCCTATCATCCTTAATTGGTAGTTGGGTCGCATCAAAAAGAGCAGAAATGCTTCTGGCAAGGGTGCTTGCGATTTTGTCATTAAGAGAGGTAGAGACCTGAAGCTTAATTTGTTGATTGACCTCTGATACTTCTGTATCTTTCAAAGACACAAAGATTTCAGAGACTAATATTGGTTCATATGGCAGCCACCGAACCCGGAAGTGTATTTCTTTACAAGCTGTGTTCTGGCTTAAATTTTCATGGAAAGTAAGGAGGGTAGCCTTCTAAGGCATTCCAGAACCAGAACCAAATTGCAGGATTTTCTATCCAACAAACTCAGCTTTGTATTAAGCACTGCAAAAGGCTTTCACAGAGGTATATTCCTACGAATAATTCGGTATACCACATAGTTCAATCCGTTAGGGTAGCTTCTTTACCAACTGCCCTTATATAATGTATCTTAGGCCATTCATTCATGCAAATCTAAACACTCACAGTCACCCAATCGATTTCAATAAAATTGTACATGGGCAAACCCTCAGAAACCATCTAAGTTAATCCTCAAATCAACCAAAGGAATACTTCAATGGCTACGAATCACCACACGATTGGATTCCACTGCACAATTCGCATGTAAACCTACGTATCTGTCGCACAGTAATTAGTTTAACTGCACACTGGAAACCCAGAAATTCCGGGGATTCCAGTTGATATCCACAAGTCCCAACATACCCTTACTTGAATATTTGACATGGCTCAAATCTCAGTCATGTCAAGCGTATTTAAATCTCCCTTAATCTTCCTAACCCCATTTAACGTCAAATGATATCTCTAATTATCAATTATCTAATTTACTTCAATTAACTGCGCTCGCATAGTCTTCATGCAATTAATTACAAGACGAGACAAGTGTTATTTGAGTCCATGAATGGCCCAATAATCGTTCTTAGCGCTACATTATGCGCATACAATTGGATGATAATTTGTTTGTGGAAATGACACATTACGAAATTCTTCAAGTCAAGATATTCTATATGTACCCACCTACGCTACATATCTTTCGATGTATTATTTTAGGTTGCTCAGTAAGCCATTAAGTACTAGAGACATTACACTCATGAATGGTAGGAAGCATTCTAGATATTGCCTTACAGTAAGACGAAGTGAATGATTCCGGTTCAATGGAGAATATTTAATGAATTCTCATTGGGGTAATTATGAGGAAGAACTTCTTATTGATTTTGTCAATTATAAATAAACCAGAAGGCGGAAACGTAGATCCTCAGATGTACGACGTTTTAGGCTTCTCTAAGTTCACCGCAGCATTGTTGCTATGTGTTGCTTTGAAATGAAGCAATTTTCTACTAAAAATACATTTTTCGCCTTCTGCAATTTTATTAATAATAACAGGATTCGCACCAAACTTTTCAGATTCACTATATACATTTCGCTTTCTGTTAGTGGAAAAAATCAGTTTCTTAAATTGAATTTCAGAGTTACTCAAAAGATTGCATACCATTCTTTGGATTTGCGCGCTTTGAGCACTATTGATCTTTTTCCCAAGCAAAGTGTCAAATACCACGTTCTTTCAACGATTCTCAAAGCCACTCAACAAACGCCCCGTGGCTACTCAATAAAACACCACAACCAGATGAACGGTCCTCTGTACAGGTCCTATGAGGATTTAAGGCAGACATTTAATCAGGCGTTTTACTTATCTACCTCCTTTCAACACTTCCCTTCCCTTACAATTTCCTACTAACCATCCCAACATTCACTCATTTTGAGATATTAATTAAAAAAACATCCATTTTTATTCTCTACATTCACAATTTTATCTGCAAAAACTTGTCATCTTTGTAATTTGCCACAAAACCCTAAAATTCATTTGAACATTTCAAGGTTAATATAAAAAAAATTCTTGCACTTTGGAAAACCGCTTACTCATAATTCTAAATTATGTTGCATATTGCGAAATGCAATTCTAATGCTTGTTTCTGACTAAAGCGAAATATTGCGCATGTGTGAGCGATATCTAGCTCGATCGCTGCCTGGTTGAAAACTCGTTTGAGGGTGATACTTAATAGTTAGTGCGTGTACAAGTGTCATTTTGGAAGAGATTGCTCTCTGTAACTTCGGAGAAGTAAACACGATAATATCGTGGAAAAGTGTTTTTTGTGCAGGAGCATATGAAAGTGCATTTCTGTGTTTGATAGTTTTTTAAAAGATGTCCTTGTACTTTTTTGGAAATATTTTCTTAATTTGCTTTGTTAGGCGTCTGGATGAAGTTCGCTTCAATCACCCGCTGGTCGGGCTGGATGAGGAGGCAGTTGAGCTTGTCTCCAACGTCCTCGAGGACTACTCTTACAGAAGACTAAAAGAGCAGCTCATAAAGCGCCTGTCAGTGAGTGAGACGGCTAAACTTAACCACTTACTGAAAGATCTAACGCCACAGCCAACTGCTGCGTGAAATGATGCAAAGTCGGCATCGAGCTGCTACAGTTTTTGTAGCTGGAGAGTGTGCCATAGAGCACACAGGCCATTCTGGTATGTGCGGACTCGGGGTCTTTAGAGACGTTGGCCGCAACCGCGGATCAAATTCATGAGGTGACGAGGTGTCTCGCGACAACTCAAATCAGGTGGCTCAGTTGCAGCAGATGGCGGCAGCATTCACAGCTATCGTCTCTGGGTTGGCAGAGGCCGTCGGTGCTTTACGTTCGGGAAGTAAGACTAGATCAAAGTCTAGATCCGTCTCGGATAGTAGTTCGTCGGGACCTTTGCTAAGGCATGCTGGTACCATCGTAGGTTCGCCGAAAAAAACAAAGAAATGTATCATTTCCTGCAATTTCGCACCGCAAAAACAGACTTTCCGGGAGTTCTGGCAACTGCTACCCGAAATGCAGCACCACCTCCATTTTGTTCTAAGGTGCGTCCATTATCACCGCAGAAGCTCGCAGTTGCGCGGAAAACAGGGTATTTGCAGACCTTCAGACAGTTGTTGGTTTGCGCCACTTTACATAGTACCTAAATCCAATGGCGAATCAAGATCTTGTGGCGACTAAAGGCGTCTGAATGCTCAGACCATTCCAGACCGCTACGTCATACCACTCATCCACGATTTTGCCCACTCTATCGTAGTTTTTCATATTTTCTCGACCTTCGATTTAGTCAAGGCATACCACTAAATTCCTGCAGCTCCCGAAAACGGCAATATGCATACCGTTCGTGCTCTTCGAATTCACTAGGAAGACTTTTGGGCTCTGCAACGCGGTGCAAAGTTTTCAGAGATTCATCCATTCTGCGCTGCGGAACCTCAACTTATGGTTCGTATATTGGATGATGTTCTGGTCGCGTCCACCTCTGAGTCCAAGCATTTAGACCACCTCGAGTGCATTTTTCAACGCCGGTCTCATACTCAACGTTGAAAAGTTCAAATTTCTAGAATCGCAGGTGAGATTCCCGGGCCATCTGATTACCCCTGAAGGCATCCAACCGCTTCCAAAAACTGGTAAGGATTTCAGAAGGTTCTTGGACATGTTAAACTTCTATCGTCGTTTTTTGCCCAAGGCCGCCCACCATCAATCGATGCTTATCGCCTTCTTCTCTGGGCCGAAAACTAAAGATTCCCGTCTGATTGTGTGATTCCCAGAGGTTATTCAGGTGTTTGAGACCACCAAACAACAGCTGGTAGATGCTACACTTCTGGCATTCCTTCAGCAAAATGCACCCCTAGATGTATTATATTAGTCGTTGCCTCCGACATTGCCGTAGGTGCTGCTCTTCACCAAAAAATGAACCAAATCTGGCAGTCTTTGAACTTCTTCTCCAAACAGCTGAAACCCGCTCAACGAAACTACAGCACCTATGATCGTGAGTTACTCGCAATTAAATACTTTCGGTATTCCCTAGAAGGCAGGCCACTCACAGGGTTCACTCTTAATTTAAAAGAAACACGGACAAAGCTTGCTCTCGCCAACCTCGGCACTGAGCTTTCTCCGCCAATTTATTTTCGGCATTCAACACGTGTCTGAAAAAGATCGCGTAGTTGCAAGACTGCAAAGCATGTGAGGAAAGAGGTAGGAATCTCCCCTCGGTCCACCAAGCGTTTCCACACAATCCACCTCGACATCATTGGCCCTTTGCGAGACTCGCACGGTTTCAGGTATTGCCTCATAATTACCGATAGATTCACGCAGTGCTTGTGGCGACACCTCTGAAAGATAATTTTTTATAATCTCAATGTTGACGTTTTTGTCGAAAATGGATTCCACGCTTTGGTGTGCCGGCAATTATAATCTCCAATCTAGGAATGTAGTTTGAGTCCTCCTTCTCTCAGAGTTGGGCAAACTCCTCGGCTTCAAATGCCATTGGACAACCGCGTATCACTCGCAGTCCAATGGGGTGCTCGCAAGTATAATACAGGACGCTGAAGCCCGCTATAATGTTCCACGATAACCCTGCTTGATCGCACTCGTTCTATTTGGCCTCCGGACAGCTAATTGAGAGAAATTTGCTGCAAGTTCCGTGGAGTTGGTATACGGAAAGAGCCTGAGACTTGCCAGCGATCCTGCTCTCGACATCAGGTCGGGATTCTACACTACTCGTTTGTTGCGTCTACTCAGGGACCACGCGAAAACCGTGGTTACGAATCTCCAATCTTGCACGCATGTTCTAATTAGGATGGACGCCTTTCGGAAGCTGCTGCAGCCACCTTACGAGGGCTCCTTCGAAGTCCTCGAGCGAAGCCAACACTATTATAGCCTCAACGTTCGGGCACGGTCAAACGGTTCTCCTTGGCTCAACTAAAGCCCTTCGTCCAGCAAGAAAGGGCAACCACGAAGAGAGACCTGCGATGCGTTCATTTTGACTCGGGGCAGCCATGTTGAAGGGACCGTGTGTCTGGTTCCTCGCTGAAAATCCCTGCGGTTTCAGCTGGGGTGGAGTGTTGTGGCGGAGCAAGCAACTTACGTGTCGGATGCACGCTGTAGAAATTTCTTATCTCCCTGATGACTTTTTATAGTTAGTTTGCTCGTTGTGGTATCGCCATCACATAGGTCGTTAATCAAAGCAGTCTGTATGCCTTTTAAGATCACCCTGTTGAAATTCCGTCTATCATTTACAGTGGCATAAAACAGGCCACATATCGTAAATTTAAGCCCCAGACTAGCCCACCTACAACCGATGTTTCTTGTACGAGGAATATACATTTCCGTTTGACAATGCTGCAAATTTATTTGAAAGATATGGCCCCTCAGTTACGATTCAGATAAGGATACCGTGAGCTGCACGTCTCCTTCAATGTTTTTAAAGTGACGATCCCAAACCGTAGTAGAGCCGGCAACCCGTTTATTCCCGAACCTTCTTAATATTCGGTTCGTGAACGACGATAGTATGGACAGTTTCCGGCCTAGTAGCATCCAGGTGTAGGTATTGAGGTTGTTTTTGGCGCCATATTGTTCCTAAGCCTCAGCACCATTACGCTCCTCTTCTGGAAGCTAGAGAAAGCACTTTTTAAATGATGGTGGCTCGGAAACCCTCTTCAGTGCCAGTCACGCACCCTCCCATACATCGTTGAAGGAGGAGCGAGCAGTACTGTCTAAGTCACTCGTTTTTTCGTATATTTTACGGTATACACCTTCTGAATCAAAATGTAGTATAATCCCTTGCAAGAATGCAGTCGTTACAGCTAGGAGAAATTTCCTCCTGAGCTGCTGACACTGCTTTGTATCATACCCGGAAGGATTGGTGTTGTTATACAACACCCATCCATCGATTTCGATAGCTTTGGCTGTAAATGAAGACTGAGCTGTTACCGGCCGAGCGTTCTTTGCAGCCATTTGAGTCGAAGAATTGGGATCGTCAAAAGGCCGCTGTCGCTTTGCCCGGAAACTGTTTGCTGCTCGAAAACAGATGCTTACCCGTAGGTAAGACTTTAGCCTCAGCAGGTGGCACCGGTTAGAATTCGAGGTCAGGAATGTTGACAGAAGGGAACTGCCTCGGCTCATCCGTTAAGGATAAGGTCTAGACTCAGATTCTCTATCGAAGAGCTCAGGATTGCCCCTTCGCTCAGGGTTGGACCGTCATGATCAAAGTGCTGCTGAATTCTTTTGTTTTTTAAGTTTTTTATATCTTCATAGTTGGCTGCCATGGCCTTTATTGTACCGGCGAAAATAAGTCGATCTCGACAGAGGCCCTTTTGCCGATACAGGGCTAGTTGAAACTGAGGGTCGCCTGGTACCAAGAATTCATCGTTCAAGGCAACATTTTAGCCTCTGTGACCATTCAACCCTCGGTACGGTAGTCACAACTTGGCTTGGAATTTTGATTACCACTTAACTGCAGGTATCTTCTCTGGGTTCCCGGTGGATCCTTCTTACTGAGTTCTCTCATCAGGTGTGCTTGCTTGAACAACGGACAGCAAAGTTTCTCACATACATAGTACATCACGACATCAGTGGACCTGCCACTTTGAAAGCCATCCTATTTATCCAATTGTGAGACTATAATCCTTTTCATAACCTTCGCAAGGAGGTATGGCCCTGTATGATCCAGGATTACATAAAAACCCAGGCAGTCTTCCAGAATACTCAGAAATTATCCTTCTGCAAACAATGCCTGTATAGACACTACACATTGCATGGAAGAGCTTCCCGTACGGCGTTGCATACCTCATCCTGTCCTATTCAGGACTTCTGAGACCTGAGCATCAGCATACTCTTTTGGATCTTGCAACACAGCCGCAATGCCTTGACTTTTTCCCTTAAAATACCTGGTAGATCCTTCAGCTATCCGTTGCAGGTCTTTGGTTGAAGACTAAGCGCAACAAGATGCTGCTGATGTCAGTTGCTTCAATGATTACGTTACTATGAAGGAAACCTCCTAGGGGCTGTCACCTTGGTTCCGCTGAAGGCATGGGAGAAATTTGCTGAGACTGGACAAGCTAGGAGAGAAATCCTCGCGCCAATATCTTGTATAAAATGGCTGATGTCATACTAGATTATGCTTCACATTTTTGAATTTTAGCCCTGGAGTCATACCACCTTTGACCTATGTACTGACAATCATCGGTTTCGCCTGATGTTGTTTGACGTTTTAGAATTTTCTTATCCATTTCCGCTAAGTCCAGAAGATCAGTTCATGATGTTCTATGCATAACTAACTCTGAATTTTCTCTTACAGACGGAATACAAGTGCAACCCCCGAGATTTGTCACGCATCCATCGTCATCTGCATCAATGGTCAACGAAGGAAGGACGAAAATTCTTCAGTGTCACGCCTTAGGTAAGTCGAAATAATGATCTTCTGCTTTCTTTTGCTTTTTGCTAATTACCGAGAGAATGCCCCGCATTGTAAGAAGTTGGTACCAAACAACCATTGAATGATTGCATTCTCGCAGCTCATGCAAGGGAAACTTCAGCGCATTAAGGTTATCCCAGATATCCCGCAACTTCTTCTAAACTTTTGCTTCTAATTGAAACCAAGTTACTGTTCATTTTACATCGGTTGCAGACATTAACAAATCTTCATTTTCCTTCCTAGCTATTTTCTTGAAATTGTATTTTATTATACAATTCCTTTACAACAACTCAGCCCTCCCCACCCCTTCGCCTCTACGTGGCAAAGTGTCCGGACAATAAAATCCCAGAGACACAATGGACAATACAGAAAATAATCCTGCAAACTTTAGCCAACAACATCAGAAGGATGACTTTCGTCCCCGGCCCAAGTTGGCCTTTTTCGCCTTACTTTTCACTGGAGGAAACATTGTAGTGAATACACCAAAAAAAAAACTTTTACTTCCAAGAATGCCTTAAGTTGTGCATCTGCAATTGCACTTGAAAGGGGACACTTGCAATCTTATGGCGTTCGCGACTTTGCAATTTTTTATGTAGGTTTTTTCTCCATTTGTGGGCATGGCTGCTCGCTGACTCCTTGCGCCCTTGCAGTCACATAATCGACGGATTCGACTGCATAACACGGAAACTATCATATGTACGAGGACATGCTCCCTTTTTTAGTGGCGTCGTCCTCACATGCAATGCAGGATCCTGTTTGGATATCTATGAATGGGTTGTAGATGAAATCGAATAGGATTCGGATTAAGTGTATTGAAAATTAATTGCATTTGCGAGCAAATCTGAGTATGAAGAAAATATCTGCTCGGCATTTTGATCAGATTTCCAGGGGTTAAATACAGAACGTCTGGGACGTACATCTCGTAATTAAAGTATTGACTAAGCCATTGTTAGCCGCCTTCATCAATATAGTATATCGCATCCCATATCAAATATTAATGGTGGAAACTCATCCTTTTTGGCAGTGTTTCTTGGAACTGAAAATTGTTGAATGATGAAGAAAAATACAAGGATCTTTTGCGAGCATGATTCTTGGTACCATTATTAGCACTACAAATGACGCTGATTGCAGACCATGGAGAGCTTCTGGTTGCAATTAATTTTCAATCCAATTTATCTCGTACTGAAAGCACAAATCTATTGTTCTACTTTAGTTAGTATTAAAAATAGTTTGTCTACTAAATTGGCTTAGAGACCTTCTTTGGCAGTCCTTACTGTCTATAAATTTCTTCTTCGTAAACGACTTTAAGCTCCGATGCCAATAACTACCAATACCTTTATTTCAGTTTCACTTCCTTTTCCTTGAGAGTTTTCGTATTCTGCAGGAATTGGCCCTTGCTTGAATAGGTACACAGCTGTCAGTGGCCGTTCGATGAGCCGGCAAACTCTTAGGACCATGATAGCTGTAGGAAGGATGAGGAATGTCAAATCTAGCCGACCCAAATCTTCACAGTCAAGACGTAACATTCACGAAGGATAGAAGCTCCACCACCTTGCAAGCAGATGTTTCCAAAAAATTATTTATCTAGTATCCACAGCCTGACTCTAACTAGAGGTTGACAATCACGAAGGAAGTGCCTGTAAGTTTCTCCCTACTCTCCGCAAACTTCGACAATTTGAATTGTGGGGGATGCTGAATCTGGGAGTTCAGTCTCCTATAGACCAGTGCCCCGTTCAAGTTGCCTTAATTCTGCCCATTCCTCTCTATGCTCCTATGACCGGGAATCCAGACGGTTCAGTTCATCTCTGGTCTGCCCCACCAGCCTGGAGGATGTCATTTCTGAGTTCAAAGACCGTCGGTCAGAATGATTATGTTTCCGTTTCGGCTGGGATCATACTCTTGGCATCAGCAGGGGTTCAGTATCCTGAAAGCCAGAACAACTCGACTACACTGCGTATATCCGAGAATACTCCCACACCGACTCGACAGATCATCTTTGATTCCTCGGCAAAGGATAATGTGGTTGGAAAGCTCACAGCCAAATTCATCTTGAAGCTAGATTTCATTATAGTGTAGTCCGTCGGGAAAGTTTGAACTTCCTGAGGTACTTCGTCTAGGACGTCTTTATAGTAGTAAGGATTCGCTGTCAAATATTCGGGCTCATTACAGCGTATTTAATATGAAAATCCAGTGGAAGGAGGCGTACGAGTACATTGAGGACATCCTTCGGGCAGGACTGCAGAGCCGGGCAGCACCTGCACATAAAACTCTTGGTATCCTATTGAGCTTTATTCTAAGGTATTTCTAGTTCGACTAAATAACATAATTGCCGTTTTGTTCACACTTCTCCCAATGCGCCCTCCATGATTTCGCTCATAACGGGTGTAGTATTCGCGGCTTTGCGACATGGATATTTCATTCGCCTTTTCCAAGGTCAATCTGACAAGAAAGTACATTCAATATTGTGCAATATTCCCTCTTTTTCTCCTTAGCTTTCCCAGTTACCACTCTCAATATCATAATTTCAATCCCGAAATACATTTACATTTATATAATGGCGCAACAGTTGGCGACGAGTTGCAGTCCACCGAGCCTCCGATATCAATATCCGCAGCCTCCTCAGCACGTCAACGAAACTCCACTTCTCGCCACTGCCATATATCCTGGCACTTCATCCACCCATACCAACGCCCCCGGGTTAAAGGTGGCGCGCCCACCTAAACAGCTCTTTATCTCCAAGTAAGCGTTCGCAACTTCTACGGACGAGGTACTGGAGTACATAAAGAGCAAAGTTGGTTTACTTTCTCCTCTGTCCTTCGTCAAACTGA
Source organism: Hermetia illucens (assembly GCF_905115235.1). Classification (NCBI taxonomy): domain Eukaryota; kingdom Metazoa; phylum Arthropoda; class Insecta; order Diptera; family Stratiomyidae; genus Hermetia; species Hermetia illucens. Next base: position 15,965,971 of record NC_051853.1, on the reverse strand, counting down.
CAAAAGACAATAAGACCGACCGAGTAATTGCGTCTTTCAAGTTGGCACGAAGTTAGCGTTCTCAGTAAACCCTTCTTTTTGGCCTAAAGGTGTATTCTTCGAACCATACAAGCGCCCCCATTTCACGGATTGATTTCAGGAAAACCCGCTTGCCTCGCCGAGCAATATAACTGGATCCATGTTTACTGTCCGTCTGTTTTATCAGAATGGTAGGGGTTTGAGAACCAAGCTGGGGCCTTCAATTTATCCGCGCTGGCTCAGAAACACCATGTCATCTATATCTCCGAAAGCTGGTTGGACGATGCCATATTAAACTGCGAGCTCCTTGAACGGTACTCCACTTCCCGCTGGGTCAGGGACCGGGATGCATCTCATAAGTCCACCGGTGGTGAGGTCCTGATTGCATAAAAATACACTCCCCGCCGAACTCGTCTTTTTGTCCTCTGGGTTTCCTTTCGACCGTGTTGCTTGCGTGTCACTCCGCCCAATTTCTTCCCGTTCGTTGTATTTTGTATTTATGTCCTCTATGTCTGCCCTTCTCACCAGTATGAAGAATTGTTTGACAGTTTGTCTGAACTCCTTACTGTCAGATTCCCTTTTCTCCCTTTCTTCCTTCGCGGAGATTTTAACCTCCCCATGCTCCACAGCGGAGTTTCTTCGTTCCAACTCCAAAACCGAGCGTAAATATACTAAGTTCAACTTCCGCAAAGCCAACTTTGACGGTCTGAACTCAGCTTTACTGTTTACATATATTAAGCAACTCAACGTCTGATCAAGCTCTGCTCTAAACTCCTTTTTCAGTATCCTGTCCGAGCTCCTCTCCCGTTATGTCCCTTCTTCCCCTACTTGCCTACGTTCGTGCCCAACTTGACTCACAACGGAGATTCTTAATACCATTCGCCTGAAACACGCATTGTGGTAGAAGTTTCGGGTTAAAGTTGCTCACTTTAAGGCCATGCACTCTACAATGATTAAAAAACGCATGAAAGGTTCTTATTTAGCGTCGAAGCCGCAATTGTCCGCGGTAACTTGAAACCCTTTTGGTCGCACACTCGCAATTTTCGTAATCCCACTTAATCTCTCACTTCTTTTATCAATTTTGCTGACTCCAACAACACAACAACAACCCTGCGATCTTCTCTGCGTCTACTTCTTTTCCGTGTTTTCTCTCTCAACCCCTCCAGCCTCTACGCCTCTTCTAACTGCAGACTTCTGGGAACTATCGCCCCATCTCTCTTTTCTCCTCTTGCTTCAAAATTCTGGAAAGATACGTCAACAACTGGTTGACCGTGCACTCCGATCACCTCATTGTCAAAGAGCAGCATGGTTTCATAAAACATAGATTTACGGCTTCAAACCTTCTGGTCTGGTGCCTTAATTCACGACAGGAGGTACTTGCTATTTATACTGATTTCTCCAAAGCCTTTGATACTGTTGACCATTATATTATCCTCTCTAAACTCTCATTACTCAACTCCCCTCCCTCAGTCATCTCCTGCCTTTTCTCCTATCTCTCATATCATTCTTGCAAAGTTTCTTTTCATGGTTATTCATTTGGTCCCTTCTCTCCTTTCTCTGGTGTTCCCCAAGGCTCTATACTTGGCCCCCTACTCTTCCTGTCTTTTTTGAATGACCTCACCTTCATTCTCACCTGCCCGTGTTTGTTTTACGCAGGCGGCCTTAAATTATTTGCCTCTGTTTCATCTCTACTGGACTGTGCTCTCTTGCAGTTCAACGGATGGTGTTCGGTCAACAAGCTAACACTGAATGTCAGCGAATGCCACTGGATGTGCTATTCGCTTAAACCCTCCCCAACATCCTTTTCCTATTCTCTAAGTGGACAACCCCTTTCACTACTGACCACCTTCCAAGACCTGGGTGTAATATTCGACGATAAACTTCGTTTCAATTCCCACTTCGTTGATATCATCAATAGAGCTTCCAAAATGTTTAGTTTTCTCCTACGTTCCTTCTCCGACTTTACCTCAATTCAGTCCTCCTTAACACTCTTCAATTCCCTTGTCAGAAACGTCCTTGAATATTGCTGTGTAGTCTGATTCCCCCTTCCGTATCCGTGACTGTCACGTTGTTGAAGTTGTATAACGCAAATTCACCCGGGCCCTCTTTTATAAAAGAACCTTCCAGGGGTTGACTATCCTTCACGACTCCGCCGTAACGCGGAGCTCGGCAGGCTTGCATTCTGTCTTTAATATTAGTTCTTCTTGTTATCGGTGACATCCTTCATGATGAATTGTCCGGAGGACGTGGCGGAATTGAATGGGCTATGACATCCTTCCTCAAACACCTCGACTATGCTAATGCCATCTGTTTACTCTCTCACTGGGTCAGGGAGCTTGGCGTTGGATTGAAGATAAACCCCAATAGAACTATTGTTTTCAGTCTGATGGGTCAGCACATTCTCTATTCTATTTGCATTAATGGGCAGAGAATCGAGAGTGTCGATCATATCGAGGAAGCGTGGTTTCTGCTAACAGTGACACCGAACTGAATGTCGCCCGACGCGTTAGCAGCGCTAGATCTGGAGATATGGAATTATCTCAAAACCATGATCAAGTTGAGTCTGTTCTGTGTTAGTATTCTTTCTGTGTTGCTATATGGGAGTGGTATCTGGCTCCCACTGTAACTCGAAGCCTCCAGGCCTTCGTCAACCCTTGGCTGCGTCGTATTACCGAAGTACACCCGCCTGATACTATTGCAAACGAAGAATTTACTCGGCTTACAGGTGTGCACCAGTACGCAATGCGATCTGAAGGCGGATGTGGCAGTGGATAAGTCACACATTAAAGAGGGCGACAATTGCATTGCTGGCTACGACATGCAGTGAAATCCAATCTCTTAAGATGACCGACGAGTGGGTTGCCTCAAGGACACTTGGCGTAGAACAGTAGAGAAAGGGTGTGAACTTCTCGGAAAGTCCTAGAGTGAGCTAGAGCGCGTTTCAGGTAACCGTGAACGATGGCGGGTAGGTGTACTTGAAGTGCTATACCCTATCGAAGAGGTAAATTACCATACCTAAATAAGTGCCCAGTCTCGCGGCAATAAATCCCTCTGCTCCTAAAAGCTGGTGGCGGCATGAATTTCTCCTCAGAGCTCTCTTCCTTCTTCAAACCCTTCAGACTCGGCTGACTATAACCCCTCTGCTAGCCTGAGCTCAACCGTAGATGCATTGTGTTGCAGTTTGTGATACAGCATTTCTGGTTTTAAGTGTACAAATTGTAGAGCTTAGCAGTTGTCAAAAGACCATTTTGAGTGCCCGGAGACGACCAGAATCCACCCGCCCACAAATATTGAAGCTCCATCAAGTGATCTTCCGACACGTGCTTGCCCGCTTCTGAGCTAGCCAGGAATCTGGGGGTCATTCGATCCGTCATGTTTCTTCTTCTTTTTCTTCAGCCTATGTCCCGTTCACAAGCAGGGTCTGCCCGCCGGGGTCGATTTCGCCATTTGGCTCTATCAAATGCCTGATTTGGATGCAATTGCGAGGCTTTGAAATCCCCATCCAGCGTATCAAGCCATGTGTTATTTTACAAAAATGCACATACCCTTTCCGGTGTGTTGGTCCGCATCGGATCCTGAAAAGAAAAGAAAATCATAAACACAGGAATTCGCGTGCACCTATCCAAAAATATGATGCAAGCTAAACCTGAAATTCAAAAAAAATAAAAGACGGTTCGATCGCGTGCGTGGAGCTGTAAAACTGCGGACCCGAGTGCATCATCATCATCAACGGCGCAACAACCGGTATCCGGTCTAGGCCTGCCTTAATAAGGAACTTCAGACATCCCGGTTTTGCGCCGAGGTCCATCAATTCGATATCCCTAAAAACTGTCTGGCGTCCTGACCCACGCCATCGCGGACCCGAGTGCCGCGATCGAAAAGGAGAATCCACGGCAGATCACATCCTCGATCGATGTTTCCCCTGCCTCATATGTATTGTGAGGCGCGGTCTTTGAGGTTCCCATCTGCCTTTTCATCCTCAGTCCATGGTATTGGAGGATGTCCCTTTAAATGTGAGCCTTTCGGGGTTAAAAAGGAAAAGGGGTGCAGGAAATCCTTTTTCGAGTGAATTATTTTCACTTTGACAAAATCCGAAGTTTCCAGGGCAAAAAAAAATATCGCGATCGTAGCTGCTTCATCCGCGGTTGAATAATCAGCGGAATTCATTTTCATACGCTGCGAGGTTTTCCATATTTTCTTCCTTATTTATTTCTCTTCCTTTTTTTTCCTATTATTCCTTAACAATTCATGGTTAGTTAAATGGAAACTTTCTATTTAAAGTTCATAGCAAAACACCAGCTCTCTCAGTCAATTTCACCACATTCGATTGCGAACTTTTCCAATTTTCAAACTATCAAGTCCACAAAATTTATAGAAAACTCATGAATCAATTACCTCCGGAAAATATTCAAGTTTGATTTTCTTTTCTATCCACCTTCAAAAATCTTATCCTCGCCGGCCAACAAGTGCCACTTCCTTCCCAATTCCAATCAAAAGCTCGCAGTTGGAGGCCACTCCACACTGTGGTTCTTTGGGAAAACTGCTGGAAGGAAGAAACCCTACAATAAAAATTAAATCTTCCACACAAGAAATTTTGACGTGCCTTTTCCAAGAAACGTAATGCTTCCACCCGTCTGCTTTCCGTCCTCAATTCACAACAACCCCGAAATTAATCCCAACTCTTCGGTCCAGCTAATCTGCTGTCCATCCATCAGCCGCCCCGGTCACGCTAAACCTGGCCTTGAACTTGAAGTTCATGCCGATTCATTCATTCGTGATTATAATTTCCGCCAGGATTCTTTTGAGTATGCCCGTTCTTCAATGCCATTACAAAGAGCTTCCCTTATAAAAAAAAAACTTTTGGGAGAACTGAACAGCAGATATTTAGGTCATTGGAACGCGATACTTAAATTGGGTATAAAAAGGGTTCTCTCATCCTTGAATGAAAGGCAGCATCAAGCTGATACCTGTTGGCATAAAAACAGCGCTTCTCCTCATTATCTCCTTCGCTGTACGAGTAACTATGGATATTCCCATCGGATTACTTAAAGGACTACTTTGTTTTTGCAACGAAATATAATAACATGAAAAAGTATAGATTCTGCACAGCGCACGTATCTCTTTTTCACAGTCAATTTATCCGTTTCAAATGTTGGTAAAATTCCTCAAATTGTCAGTTAGGAAATCCACAAAGACAACATCTTTTATGTAAAGTATTCCCGGATGAATGGATGGAAATATACTCATAAGTCTGCAGATATAGAGGGAACAAACCACCGGGACCCTATATGAGCGAAACTTTCATAGCTTTCACCGTACCATTTCAGAGAGTCCAAGTCGAAAAAAGATACTTTGCGTCCCTTACAAAGGAAATTCAACAAAAAAAATCCTGGAGGATTCCATGACACGACTAGATATTATAACGAGGGCTTAAAAGCGGATTTACCTTAGTCATATGAGCAAAAATCCTTTTGTATCTTTTCTCGTTAGATCGACGTCGAGGTGTTGTGTGTTCAGAATACACTTAAAGGGTATAATGGCGATAATATTCCTTCGGGAGAATTCAAACTTCAGGTTAGCTTACTCCTGATTTTCGCTTTCACACGTTCCTGGATAATTCCCGAAATACACATGCTCCGATGTTTTTATGGATGTACCCCGGGTTTGGTATTTGAACTTTTTATAGATTGCCAGTGGGGAATGCGCTCTATGACTCGCTCCTGCAGGTCTCGGTTCCGCGGTCCATTTTATTAGCATGGGAGTTGTTTTATGGCTTAATAGCAGATAAAATTTCAAATAAAAGATAAAAGTTGCTGTGTAGCAACTGGAAAAATATTCAAGGGAGTATTTAGAAGTTAATTGGGTCATTAATGAAAATGTTTAACGGTTGTCTGTTGTGGGACTGGAAAACGTATTTTAAATTAAGTTCATTAAATGCCAATGCTGTGCTATTGATGGACGTTGCTGACTGGAAGGAGTGGGATACTTTTTAAAAACTAGTCAGCAAGGGCTCACTTTTTGGGAATGTCCTTGAGATTTTTGTCTGATATGACTTGATTGTTCTAGATTCACTTTACGCGGTAATTAATGAACCTTAATTTGGGGAGCAAACGGGCTTCAGCCTGGATAAGGAGACAACCTTTTTATGTCCCCCGATCTCGAGCTGGAAGAAATGCTCTTTCCGCTCGAGAACACGGTGCGGACCTTCGTATGGAGGCTGCAGCGGCTTCCGGACAGCATCCGTCCTGACCAGCACGTGCGGGCACATGTCCAGCTCCTTGGGAGTGCAGGCAGGTGCGGACGAGTGTCGGGTGAAAGGTGTGGCTTTAATGCGGCGAAGGTTGTCTTTCAACAGGCGCAGCAATCCCGAATCTGTGAGACCCGATCTCTTGTCGAAAACCGGATCACTTGGGAGCCTTGGGTTATCCCCATATACCAGCTCCGCGGGGCTGGCAACAAATTCCTCTCGGCTGGTTGTTTATAGGCCGAGTAGGACGAGGGGCAAGACCTGAGTACAGGACGGATCGTCACAAACCATAATAGTGGCTTTCAGGGTCCGGTGCCAACGCTCTAGCATCCCATTGGATTGCGAGTGGTAAGCCGTAGTTCGCTGGTGTTTGCCTAACTCCTAGAAATGGCCTGGGCTCAAATTGCATTCCCTGATCAGTGATTATCACTGCACGGACGTCAAAGCGTGGGATCCACTCTCGACAGAGAGCTTCGGCACAAGATTGCGCCGTAATATCATTCAGAGGTATTGCTTCAGGCCACCGCGTAAACTTGTCCATGATTGTAAGACAATACTTGTAATTGTGCGAGTCCCGCAAAGGGCCAAGGATGTCGAGGTGTATGGTGTGAAACCGCTTGGTAGTGTGGGGAAATGAGCCCACTTCTTTTCTCACATGCCTGGTGACCTTACACTTCTGGCATGCAATGCCCTCTCTGGTCCAGGAGTTGATGTTCTCGATCGTAGGTGCTGTAGTTCCGTTGAACGGAGTTTAACTGTCTGGAGAAGAAGCTCAACGGCTGTCAGACTTGGTTCACCTTTTGGGGAAGAACAGCACCTATTGCGATATCAGAGGCATCAACAAAAACGGCTAGGGGTGCATCTTGTCGAGGAAATGCCAAGAGTGTACCCCCAGCCAGTTGTTGTCGGGATTTATCAAATGCACGGACAGACTCTTCAGACCACACAATCTCTCGTGTGTCCTTAGTTTTAGGGCCAGACAAGTACGCGTTCAAAACGGACTGGTGTTGGGCGGCCTTGGGCAGGAAACGACGATTGAAGTTTAGTATGCCCAAGAACCTCCGCAAATCCTTCACGGTTTTCGGACGCGGGAAGCTGGAGATCTTGTCTGGGTCAGCCTGTATTCCGTCAGGGGAAATGAAGTGGCCGAGGAACCTTACCTGTCTTTGGAGAAACCTGCATTTATCAACGTTTAGGAATAAATCGGCCTCAAGGAGACGTTGAAAAATGCACACGAGGTGGGCTAAGTGCTCAGACTCTGAGGAAGAAGCAACCAAAACATGGTTCAAATATACGAAACACAAGTCGAGGGTTCGCAGGACCGAGTGAATGCGCCTTTGAAAGGTTTGCCCTGCATTGCACAACCCGAAAGTCATCCGTGTGAACTTGAAGAGTCTAAAGAATGTGCATATTGCCGTCTTTGGAATGTCTTCTGGTGATAGGCCTTGGTTAAATCCCAGATCGAAAAGATGCGGCAGTTTGCGAGATGATCCGCAAAGTCGTGGATGAGTGGAATGAGATATCGGTCAGGAACAGTCTGCGCGTTTAGCCTTCTGTAATCTCCACAGGGGAGCCATTTACCATTTGGCTTGGGGACCATATGGAGTGGGGAAGACCAATAGCTGTGTGAAGGGTCTGCAGATACTCTGTTGTTGAAACTCTTTCCGTGCAATAGCCAGCTTCTAGGGTGGTAAGGGACGCACCTTTGAGAAGATCGGGGAACCAGCGGTGTTAATGTGGTGCTGCACATTATGCTTCACTGGTTTAGAGAGACTACACTCGGTAGTAATCTGGCTGAACTTTTGGAGGAGTGCCCGAACACGAGAGTGAGTAATGTCCTCCAAAATTACGGAAAGATTGTTGTTAGGAAGAGATGAGATTTTATCATCATCATCAACGGCGCAACAACCGGTATCCGGTCTAGGGTTGCCTTAATAAGGAACTCCAGACATCCCGGTTTTGCGCCGAGGTCCACCAAATCGATATCCCTAAAAGCTGTCTGGCGTTCTAGCCTACGCCATCGCTCCATCTTAGGCAGGATCTGCCTCGTCTTCTTTTTCTACCATAGATATTGCCCTTATAGCGGGATCATCCTCATCCATACGGATTAAGTGACCCGCCCACCGTAACCTATTGAGCCGGATTTTATCCACAACCGGACGGTCATGGTATGGCTCATAGATTTCGTCATTGTGTAGGCTACGGAATCGTCCATCCTCATGTAGGGGGTCAAAAATTCTTCGGAGGATTCTTCTCTCGAACGCGGCCAAGAGTTCGCAATTTTTCTTGCTAAGAACCCAAGTTTCCGAGGAATACATGAGGACTGGCAAGATAATAGATGAGATTTGGCCTGATGAATTAAGGTTGGCTGTGGAGTCTATAAGGGACCTGTTCTGAAAGTCCACCAGCAACCCGTAGTGACACAAGAAGTCGGCGCGTAAAATGGGCAAGCTGACATCCGCCAGGATGAATCGCCACGGGAATGTCCTACGCAAGTCAAGACTCACGTCTACTTGCTTATACCCGTAGGGGTTAATGCGCGAGGAATTTGCCGCTGCAAGTTTCAAAGGTTGAGGAAATAGCCGATGATGCCGGGGTACGGGAAGAACCGAAATCTCCGCACCAGCATCTACAAGATAACTGCGCCTGTTGAGAGGGTCATAAATTGTTAGGCGACGTGGCGCTGCGTTCTGGGTGGCCGTCGCCAGCACCTCCGCGGACCTGGTTTTGTAAGATGGGCGCGAATTTACACGCGATCGTACATCTGGTAGCTTTTTCGCCGAATCTGCGATGGTACCAACAAATGCTTCGGTCCCGTAGGTTGTCCTGACGACCTGTTACCCGGTCGCCCTTTTCGAGCAGTAGATCGCGAGCGAGCTGGCGAACTGCCGCCCGAACGATGAGCGTCCAGCGTCGTCCTCATTTCAACCATACTGGCCACAAGAACGGCCATCTCGCGCTTCAGTTCGCCAACTTGGTCAGAAGGTTGCTGAACGGCTGCTATTGTTGGACGCGCGTGCACCTTATGGACCGCAGCTGCCAGCGCCTCCAAAGAATCGGAGACGCACGCGAGGACCGCCTGGGTGCCCTCTGGGAGTCGTCGCAGCCAGAGCCATTTCAACAAGTCGTCGTCGATCTTGCTCCCACCCAATTGCATCATTTCGCGAAGCAATTGGCTGGGAGTTCGATCGCCCAACGTCAAACCTGCCAGCAAGTGATCCAGCTTAGCTGGCTCATTTACTGACAGGCGCTTGATCAACTCGGTCTTCAACTGTGTGTAGGAGGCCGATTCCACTATGTCGGCCACCAGGAGGATGCACTCCTCTTCCTCTTCCTTTCTGGAACTGCGCTTCCAGATGGACGAACCACAGCTCCAGATTCTGTCGCCAAAATGGAGGGACGTGCACAGCGAGGGCGGTTACCTGAGTGTCCGATGGGTCTCCCGCGTCTTTATTCTCAAACGACATCTCCAAAGCTAATTTTCCGACGCGAGTTCTTGTCGAAGACGCAGTGATACCGAATTCTATAAGGCCCTACTTTGACCGCGTTGTTAACCCCACTGCGCCGCAAGATTTCTCAGGGAATCCCCCCGCTTCATCAATCCTTTTAGTAGATTTGGAACTATCTTTTTCGTAAATCCAAGTATTTTGTTCCGGATCTGACTGAAGAAAAAGCAGACGTGAAACAAGCTCCTCTTTTTTCGGTACTATCTTGTCGAAAAAGGACACTAAGTTGTCTTTGTAGATTTCCTAATACCTATAAACCTCGACTGATTAATGGCAGAAATATGTATAAAGCTGCAACCCTAAACACTTGAATTTCAAGGAGCAACGTTTGACAGTCTAAGCTCCTCTAGGACCATGTATTAAAAATTCAATTATAAATTTCCCGGGCTAGTATCAACAGTTGCCCCCATCTTCCGAAATTCTTGTACCGTGGAAAGTTTCGTTTTGACATTTTATCTCCTTTGCATAGATTTTCCTAACAGGAGCGTTACAACCATCGTCCTGAACTTGCCTCATTTAAGAAAAACTTCTCTAAACTTTAAGCTTAATATAATGCAGTGATATGATACCTACTTAAAAGTTTCATTTTATGGAGATGGACAGTTTTGTGGAATTCCTTTAATATTTTTTTTTCGGCGAATACTTTCAGGGAGATACCCTATTGTGTGGAATATGGCATTTTTAAAATGTTTTCGATGCTGGAATGGGAGCCGGGAAAAATGATTTATGTTGTCGCCATAATATGCGATATCATCCCTCAAACATACATCAACGGTTTCCATGGTATCCTTTTTATATTTGGAAATGCATTTTGTGTCACGTGAATGCTTTGAGTGGATTGAAAAGTATGCGATTAATTATTTTAATAGATTTATTGTGCATTGCACTAACAGGACTTTCAATCTATTTAAGGGTGGAAAATTTGGTATGGTATGAGTGGGAATTGTGGCTTATACAGGTAACTTTTTGTTGGAAAAGGCACATATGTCAGCGCGGAAAACTCACAATGGCTATCCAACTCTACTGACCGCCAATTTTGTAAATATTTCTGAATAAAAATGATATCATGATAAAGCTCTAATTGTCAACCATTCCCTCCTCTATTGTTCTGCGTCAAGTGCCTTTGGGGCGACCCACTCGTAGATGCATGCATGGTGTAGCCAGCAATGAAATTATCACCCCTGCTTAATAAGTGATCTATCCACTGCCATTTCCGCCTTCCGATCACAGTGCGTATGAGGGTCAGGCCTGTGTACTGACCGAGTTCTTCGTTTGAGATAGTGTCAGACCAGCAAACTCTCCCTACTCCCATATAGTAATCCAGAAAGAGCACTAGCAAAGAATGGTCTGAACCTAATCTTGGTGTTGAGGAAACTGCATTTCCAAATTTTGGACAAAGCAGCGATAGCGGATTTAGCACTGTTAATACGTCGGGCAACATCCAGTTCGGTGCCACCATGGGCAGAAATAACACTTCCTAAATATACAAATTGATTGACGCCTTCAGTGGTCTACCCATTAATGCAGGTCATTGCCTTCTTCTATTCTCTAGGAAGGGTCTCGGATTCCCAAGATTTCCATGCCAGTGGAAGCAGCAGTTCTGCTTGGAGGAACAGTACGTACCCGCATGTTACGGTGACTAACCATTTCATCCACAAGAGGAGGAACCTCACCGGATGTGATACGGTTAAAAACCATGGTGCAGTATTCTTTTCACCTTCTCAACTACTCGTCATCCCCTCCCTTCATATACCACCGAAATAGTTTAATTTATTTATTTATTTAATTTATTTATTTATTTAATTAACGGACAACAAACAGATAGAATTCCAATTAATTATTGTCCTCAGGAGGAGGAGGAGAAAGTAAAAAACTTATCCTACGTTTAAAATTACTTAAAGTAGGGAAGTTAAAAGGACCAAGCTGTTTTGCATTATAATTACGGCAAAGCCTGGGAATCGGGGAATGAAAATAGACTTCGAGCTCCGCGAAGGGCACGTTGAAAATATCTGCGTTACGTGTGTCATAAGACGCAGGACGGCAGGTGATCTTGTCAGCGGCGGAGCAGTCCATCAGGCCCGAGGAAAGTTTAAAGAATGTGCATAGATCCAGATAGGATCTACGCTGTTGTAGGAAGGGAAGGTTTAGAAAACGGAGGCGGGAGGGATAATCCACACGAGGGAAGCTTTTCTTAAAGAAGAGAGAACGGGTGAATTTACGTTGCACATTTTCAAGGGCAAGACAATCACAGTTACGAGTGGGTGACCAGATCACGGAGCAATACTCGAGGGTATTCCTCACAAGGGAATTGAAGAGAGCTAAGGAGGGTTGGATGGAGTCAAAATCAGAGGAGGAGCGAAGAATAAAGCCTGACAATTTTGCTGCTCGATTGATGACATCGAGGCAATGGGTGTCAAAGCGGAGCTTATTGTCGAAAGTGACTCCGAGGTCTTGAGTGGAATTTAAGCAGGATAAGGAATGTCCGTCAAGCGAGTAGGAGAAAGAAGTGGATGAGGATTTTAGGGAGTAGCACATAGAGTGACACTTTCTGACGTTTAGCGCTAAACCATTAGTCGAGCACTAACGAACCAGAGTGTCCAGGTTATTGGGGGACAAGGGAAACACAGTCCATAGGCGACGATATAGCGGAAAACAGCTTAAGGTCGTCTGCATAGAGTAAGGAGGGGAGGAAGGTCGTTAATAAAGAATAAAAATAGCAAAGGATCCAGAATAGACCCCTGTGGGACGCCAGAAGAGGGGGAGAAGGAGCGGGAAGTACAGCCGTCAAAAGAGACGCGGCAGGGTCGGTTGGAAAGGTAAGAGGCAAGCCATAATACAAGTGGTATGGGAACGTTTAGGGACGAGAGTTTGGATAGAAGTATCTTGTGATTTACAGTGTCGAAGGCTTTCGCGAAGTCAGTGTAAATGGTATGCACTTCTTGCCGTGAATTTAGACATTTGGCGACAAAGTTGGTAAAATCAAGCAGGTTGGAGGCAGTGGACCTACGTTTAACGAAGCCGTGCTGTTCTTTCACTATGTGATGGCCAAAGTGGGCGGACAACCAGTCGCTGACATATCTTTCCAGGATTTTGGAACAGGAGGAGAGGAGGGAAATGGGACGGTAATTCTCGGCAAGCGAACGACCGCCACTTTTGTGAATGGGGATAATGAGAGCCTCTTTCCACAAGCTGGGAAAATGATTCTCTTCAAGGCTTTTATTGAAAATAAGAGATAGTGGAAGGGAGATGGACTTACCAGTTTTAAGCAAAAAGAGGTTTGGAAGACCATCGTGGCCAGGTCCGACCTTGGCATCAAGTTCGCCAATGAGGTATTCGACAAGGATAGGGGTAAGTAGGGGAATGGTAGGCGATGCGGGGCAGGCTACATCTACTATCGGGAGGGATTCGGAGGAAAGGGGAGGAACATAGACTGACGAAAAATAGCGGCAGAGTAAATCACAAGATTGTTGGGGGGAGTTAGCTGAGAAGCCAGAGAATTTAATGGACGGAGGGGATAACTGGGCAGGGCAGCGGGAGTTGCGAATGTGGGACCAGAAAGGTTTCAAATTTCCGCGCTTTAATGAGTCTTCCACGCTGGACAAATATTCGTGTCTGGACTTACGTATTAAAGATTTGACAGAGGAACGAAGGGATTTGAAAAAAACTAAGTCAGCAACGTTTCTAGAAGATAGGAACTTCTTTCTCGCACTCTGTTTTTGACGTAGTTTTTTGTGAATTTCAGTGGTGAACCAGGTGAGGCTTGCGAGCGAGAGGAGAGTGGAGTCGGGATATCTGAACATCGAACTCGAGAGCAGGATGATGGGCGTCAGGGGCAACGTAAGACGGAGCATGAAGGGATTGGGAAAGATAACGTACAGGAAGGTTAGAGAGGACAAGGTCAAGAGTACGATCTAAGTGATTTCTAGAGAGGTTAAATTGGAGGGCCCCACAGGTGTACATGAAAGTGGGTAGAGGAAGGGAAGGGTGGGTCGAGTTATTAGGGAGGGAGGGAAGGCCAGGAGTAACGGGCCAGGAGAGCATAGGAAGATTAAAGTCACCACAGAGGATGAAAGGAAGTGAGGGAAACAAAACAGTTAGGGCCTCTGATAATCTGTCGAAGAAATCCTCGTACAGAGAAGGCGATCTTAGGCAGGGAAAATATACACACGATATGATAAAGGGACATACGTTTGGCGCAAGGACACGTATGGTAACAGAATCGTAGGAGGAGGAGGAGGAGGAAAAGATGATTTCGGCACGGAGAGGGGACTTAACAGCTATTAGGGCACTTCCGCCAGTTGTCTTGCCAAGCGCAACGCAGTCTCCGTCACAACGAAAGACAGAGTAACCTTCGAGGAGCTCAGAATCTAAAATCCTGTCATCCAGCCAGGTTTCAGAAATGCAGATGACATGATGTTGGAATGCTAAGGCAGACAGTTTGAAATCCGACAGCTTGGTCCTTAGACCCCTTACATTTTGATAAAATAGCGTATAGTTATTGGAATCATTCAAGTTCGGCGAGGCAGGCGGGCGGGCCGGAAATTTTCGCGAATCTTAGACCTCTGATAAGGCTTAACGAAGACCCCCTGTGGCCAAAAGCAGGATTGGACGATAGCATCGAAGTCATGGGGATATGAGCCACAGTGGTAACCACATGCAAGTTCTTTCGTATTGTAGTATACCCTTCAGTGTTCTGTGGCATTTTCCGTTTTCCTGACCAGTGCAATAATAAATTTCCTTTTGTCACAACACACACTACGCTGAACTTTCGCACGGTATTGGAATGTCAGCGTGTCACGCCTGCTATCATTCGCAGCGGTCAATAGAGCTTTCTACCCATTCCGTTCGTCAATCCGTTCCCACGGTTCTGCAGTCAGCCAGCTCTTATGATGCCCCTTCAGGACGCCGACGATCTGTATAGCACCCGAGAAAAGAGCATTTTTCACGGCAGCTAAATGCTCATCGATATTCTCAGACTGCTTCCGATCAACAAGATAGATTTCCCATTGTCGAACTACAGTTGAATCATACAAGCGGTCTTAAACTTGGAGAGTATAGTGACGCGATTGCGAAGGTCAAATGACCATCAAGAGTGGCCGGAGACGACCTAGAGGGAAGAGCTATTCCCTAAACCTAAACAAATTAGCTAAACTTTCCGTGAAGTTCCGCCCGCAAATTTTGAAGCTCCGTCGAAGTGAAATTCTTGCTCAAACTCTCCTCCTTCTTTCCTTCTCAATAATAATAATAATAATCGTTGGCGCAACAATCCATTTGGATCAGGGCCTTGAAGTGTGTTAGAGCATTTCATTCAAGAGCGTAACGGTACACCACAGGATTAGAATACCCCATAGGAGGCAATATGGTCAGCATTGCGCTCGCCCGAGATTATTACCCTGATTTGATTCTGGTACTCATTCACAGCTGAGTCGACTGATATCCGACATCAAATCACGATACAAATCCCAATGCCAGCAGTGAGATTTGAATCGCGACCTTCCATACGACAGCCTTGTGCTCTAACCACTCAGCTATCCGGACACAATCTTACTTTTCCGTTTCAAATCGCCCGAAATTTAACACCGCTTTCGATCTCCAAGTTCTGATTTTTTCCAAGCTCCAAAACGTCTT
This sequence comes from Hermetia illucens, assembly GCF_905115235.1. Classification (NCBI taxonomy): domain Eukaryota; kingdom Metazoa; phylum Arthropoda; class Insecta; order Diptera; family Stratiomyidae; genus Hermetia; species Hermetia illucens. Next base: position 15,950,572 of record NC_051853.1, on the reverse strand, counting down.
TTCTCTTCAAGACACCACATAGAATCCCCTTTTCGCAACCAATCTCTCCCTTCAACAAAAACGATTTCCCGCTGATCAGCTGTCCCCCCGATCAGCCGGTCCCCGGTTCCGTTCATTTTTGATTCCACCGACGCCGGTTTTGAACTTCAAATTCAAGTTGGCTCAGCGGAAGCAAAAATCAAGTCACATTTTTGCATGGCTAAATGCATGCATATTCGTTTTAGCCCAGTTAAACCGATCCGTCCATGTGTTTTCAACAATACGTAACTGGGGCTAGTTAAAGTACCAAAAAAAAGGTCAACGTACATTTTCCCCGGTCAATGTTCGATGACAATTAAGAATTGTTAGTAAATGCCCATTAAAATTTGTTCAAATGGAATTACATATTATTGGATCCACCCACTCCCATCGGATGGAACCTGGGAAAGGCGAAGGACATACCGACTATATTGCAAAGCCGCGGACACTGCAAGGGTCGCAGCTCCCCGACCGTATGAGAAGTGGTGGAAGGAGCGCAGAAGCGAGTGTAGGGGACCATTAGATGACGATTCCTTTCGAGGCCGATGTCATCACCTTTCTCAGCTACCCTAGTTGCCCGCCAAACGCTTTTCCCGCATTGCATCTGTTGCCATCTAGCTTTTCACCCACGTTACCATTAAGGTCGCCTGCAATGATGATATAGCCATAGCAGGCAAGTTGCGGGTCTTTGCATCGAAAAGTTGCCAAAAGACATCTTTCTCGCCACTAGGTGGACCTGTCTGTGGTGCATACGTGATGGAGAAGTGTATAGTGCGATCAGCTGATATAATGGTGAGCTTCATCAACCGGTCATCAAATCGTTCGATTTCTTTAATGGCATCATGGTTTTTGGGCTGCCAAAATAGAGAAGTTCATAGCCATTTTTATCACGTTTGCGTTCTATATCGCAGCTTTTGGCATCACACCATCGGGTTTCTTGTAGAGTACGGATATAAATGCGGCTTTTCCGAAGGTGCCAATATTTAGCGTGTAGACACTTATTTGTTTTGCTCAGACTAATTTACTTGTGTCCAAAGCCTGTCCATGCGTCAACAAGCCTTGTAATGTTCTAAAGAATATCAACTGATGTGGTCTATTTGTGTTGTGGCCTCTAAAAGCTGTCAGATAAGAGAAGGTTGTATAGCGTATTATAAGTACTGATATAACACCTGCTGTGAGTGGCCGGAGACGACCGAGAGGGAGAGCTATCCCAAAAATCTGCAAATGTGGCGAAAAACCTAAAAATGTTCCACCGAAGTTAATATCTCGAGTCAATGCTATCAGCCAATGGAGAATTGCGTTATGAAATTGCTTTACGCATTAACGCAACCTGGATGAAGTGGGATTCCACAACTGGTGTTCTTACTGATCGACGTATCAGCGAACGTCTCAAATCTAAAATTTACCACCATGTCGCCTGTATGCCGCTCTCTATAGTTCTGGGTATTTGTCGACTATAAAAGACAATGAACGGCATCTTGCGGTAATGGGGACGAACATGTTGCATTGGACTAGTGGTGTGACTTTTGATCACATCCGAAATAAGGATATCCGCGATCGATATGGGATTGCACCGAGTGAGGCGTTTTCGATGGTATGGTTACGTAATTCACGCTAACGAGAATTCATTTGCCAATATTGGTCTGAACATGGAAGTGGATGATAAGCGACCAAAAGGCCGGCCGAAACAACGGTGGCTTGATACGCTGAACGGAAATTTAAACGTCTCCTTGAGGCCGGACTCGTTCTAAACGTTGAAAAATGCGGATTGCTACAGAAGCAGATGAAATTTCTCGGCCACATGATCACCTCTGACGGAAGCCAGCCTGACCCAGACAGGACTGAAGCGATTAAGAACTTTCTCTGCCAACCACGGTGAAGGATCTGCGAAGGTTCTTAGGCATGTTAAACTTCTATCATCGTTTCTTTCCCATGGCCGCCAGTCACCAAGCGATCCTCAACGCTTACTTGTCTGGGCCTAAAACTAGAGACTCTTACGAGGTTGCGTAGTATGCTGAGGCCGTCCAGGGTTTGCGACAGTCAAACAACAGCTTGTTGATGCAACACTGCTGGCATTTTCCACTTCCAGATGCCTCAGATACAGCGTTAGGCGCCGCTCTTCACCAACGGGTAAATTAAATCTGGCAACCGTTGAGCTTCTTTTCAAAACAGCTGAACGCAACTACAGCGTCTACGATCGTGAGTTACTCGCCAGGTACCTTGCTATAAGATACTTCCGTTTCTCCCTTGAAGGAAGGCCGTTCTCAGTTTTCACGGACCACAAGCCCCTTACTTCCGCGCTTAGACAAAAGTCCAGCAAAGCGTCCCTTCGCTAACTTCGGAACTTGAGTTACATCTGATGTCTGGAAAAGACAATGTTGTTGCAGACACTTTGTCTCGAATTTTGGAGGTAACAGTCCCCGCCGCGGTCGATTATGCGCGCAAGAACACGACGCAGAGCTTCAGAGCCTGAAGGCAAACTTTAAATACAAATTCAAGGAGTTTCCTATTTTTGACTCAAACTTTTATTTACTGTGCGAGGTCTCGGATAAGAGACCCAGGCCATTCATTTCGGTCGATTTTCGCAAGGAAGTATTTGATGCAATACACGATCTTGAACATCCAGTCATCAGGACGACGAACCGATTAGTCACCGAAAAATACTTCTGCCCGTCCATGAACAAGGATGTAAACTCCTGCGCAAGACAGCGCATCGCGTGCCAGAAGTGCAAGGTCAACAAGCAGGTACGAAACGAAGTAGATGTATTCCCTAGGTCAACCAAGCGCTTGAACATCATCCATTTCAACCTCATCGGCCATTTGCGAGACTCGCCTGAATTCAAGTATTGCCTCACAATTGTCGACTGGTTTAAGCAGTTGCCTGAAGCAATACCTCTGTCTGAAATTACTGCACACTCATATGCCGAGGCCCTTTATCTAGAGTGGATTCCGTGCTGTGGTGTGCCATCTGTAATCATCACGGACCAGGAAATGTTGATCTACTCTTTTCGCGGAGTTGGCTTCAAACGGCATAGGACTATTTCATACCATCCCCAGTCCAATGGTAGCCTGGAACGTCGGCACCGGAGGCTGAAGGCCGCGTTAATGGCTCCGTCGCGATCCTTGCCTTTTGTTCTCCTCGGCCTCTGTACAATCTAACGAGAGGAATTCACGTCCAGCCCCGCGGAGATGGTGTACGGGGAAAATCTGCGCCTCCCCGACAATCCTGTACTGTACTGGGGTTAAGTGACTCTGGAATGCTGTGTCTACTCAGGGACGCAATTTCGAAGATGCGGCCAACTCCACTGTCCCGACACGCGACAGCGGAGGCTAACACCCCCAGGGACCTTGAGACCTCTACGCAGGTCCTCGTTAGGGTGGATGCTCTTCGGAGGTCGCTGCAACCACCATTCTGGAAGAAGGCGAGCACTCTATCAAGCTCGACGTCCGAGGCGGGCTCAAGTGGGTCTCCTTGTCGAGGCTGAAGGCCTTCACGACTCGGCGGCGTTTCGAAAAAAACACTCGCGGAGTGTAACTCACATTGGCGGATTCATGTGGTCGCTTTACTTCGCTACGAAGCGGCAAATGTCAAGAATGACATTTGTCATCACTCGAGTCCTGTCGGCCGAGCAGCTAAAGTCATCAAAGTCGAGGTTCGACCAGTAAACGTGTACTAATGACCATCTTAGAAGTCTGTTTCGAATAGTGGACATATTTAACCGTGATATTCGGACAAAGTTTGGGGTAGACTAGTGTTGAGTACAAGCTATCTGCAAAAGTCATTACGAGCCTCGTCCGAGATATAGTACTGGTAACCTCCACATCCAAGCTATGACCGAGATTAACTTCTACAAATATGAGTTGGTGAGCTGAAGGATGTTCTGCTGTCCGAAGTCCTCATTGTATTAACTATCCCCTACTGGTCTATGCAATCGGAATATTACCGTGGACGAAGACCCATCTGGAAAAGTCCAACGGCGAATACGGACTATTATGTCCAAATTCCGAATGCATCATCCAAACTCTGCCGTAAAGCGGATGAACCTGTTCCGTGACATCGGAGGTATAGGTGGAGCGGGAGGGTTCCTTCCATACAAATGAATTATATTGACCGAAGCACTGTCAATTCAGATGTTAGATAGTATGAACCTAGACAACAATTTTTTTTGTTTGAGGATTGAAAGGTCCCTCATCTTGATCTTGATTGTGGAAGCCGAATTTCGTGAAGCAATTCAGCCCTTCCACCTAGTGGATTCCGAGTAGTCTGGGAGTAAGAAATCCTGAGAGAAACGGATTTAGATTGGGCTTCGGTACCGCAAAAGGTATCGAGGATACATTTTTCCGTGCATCCGCGTTCTTATCGCCGTCAGTACCTTTGTCTTCAAATGTCCATTTCATTGTTATCTCATACGATCTTAAAAAAATGTCACTACTGAGAGCGTAGTAGCCTTCATTGCAAGTATCTATTGGGCACATTGGTTTTATATCTGAACCTCTGACCATGTACTTTCCCACAATTTCCCTCCTACGATTCTTTATTATAACAAGTCATAACTATAATTGTTAGTTATTGCGGATATTGTGGATAAAGTTATTTCAAGATTTTTCAATTCGAACGAATACTAAGATACTTAGCTCGTTGGTTGGGGACTATTGATGGCATAAGAATAAGAACCACTGAAAAGTTGGAATTCCACCCTAAACTTAAAACTTCAGATAATTGAATTTAAGTCCTTTGTGCAATTTGAAGCGAAATCTTGGTCAATAGTTAAACTTTTTTCCGCAGAAAGTGCTGAAAAATGTCGAAAATATCTATGGCGAGTGATGAACTCTTTCTATAATGTCAAACTTGACACTCAACTTGTTCTACCTGTATCTAACTAGGAACATTTAGGTTATTCCATTGGGAAACTATGCTAATCTATAGTTTTTCATGTTTTACTAGAAAATAAATTAGAAATAATGACCTTAAATCTGACTTGGTCGACTTGCGGTTACAAGAATCTATTCCGAGATTTCTAAAGAAATAAATCTTCTCCCGATCTTTTTGGTTCATTGCAAGTACAATTTGCTCCGCTTCAGAATACATACAAGCATTATTCTGTAAAACAAAAAAAGATGCGATAACTTTCATTAAATCTCATCTGTTGATTTTCGCATTTAGCTCAGTTCATGTTCGCCGGCCATTAGCTACTTATTATGTCCAATTTATCTTTTAATTTCATCAACACTTCAACTGGATTCCGAATAGGCTGAAATCGTAATCGTGCGCAAACCTCATTACGCTGAAAGCAGGGGGTCGAACGCATGCTATAGTCGCCGCTCCTAAGTACTCGTATGCAGCCTACAAGAATTGTATCTAGAAAACAAAGATTCATTATAGAATAAGTTTAGTGTTTTGAGAGATAACGGGTCAGAAGAGGGCAGTCCTGATATTTTTAAAGTTGTGCATCTGACAAAGAAAAAACTTCGGCAAAGTCAATGTTGGTAGTTTTGTTCATGATAGTATTTTTTGAGATGGAAAGTGCACGGTTGGTTTAGAGGAGCATGGATTTCCCTGGTTGGAGCCGGCAAATTTGTAGGTGGCCTTCCGAGAAATTCTTGAACTAAGGAAAGAAGGGCTGATAAGCGGCTAAGGGTCAATGGGATTCTCTTGCAACTATGAGCACTAATAGGAAATGGAACATTCTACATCTATGTGGCTTTTGGATCAAGTTTGAAACCAACTAAGCCAGGAGAATGTATTATCTGAAAATGAGCATGCAAGCGTGAAGAAGATAGTTGAACAAAATTGTTTGGTTATCAAAAGAAACTTTACGATTAATACATGTCAAATGTAGCTCTTTACGGCTTTTTGGGGAGATCCCTACGGGGATGACTGACATGACAATAATATCAAGCAAAGACTGCCTCGTTTCAGTTGCACCAAAGGCTTGACTCACGAACATTTCGGTCAAGTTAAGGGGGGAGTGCAGTGTAGAAGGGTCTAGATGAGGTCTATTCTCGGAAGTAAATCAAGGCTAAAATTGGCAAATTAGGTATTTATTGTTTCAATAGAATTATTGGCCATATCTTTGCCTTTAATTTAAAAAAAAAAAGACGTTCCTGACCCCTCCCTAGCTCCCTCTACGTCACAAAACCGTTTGGCGTGTAAAAAACGGCGTCCATTGGCGGACACAATTGCAGGATTTCGGTCGGTCTGAAACACAAAAACCAAAATTCTTAGGACTCAGAACATTTGTAATTATCATGTGAACCTCCCATTTAACTCCCCGGCTTAAAAAAAAAAATGTGAAAAATAGCTATTAAAAACTTTCGAAAGTTTTAGATTTAAAAGTTTTTCAAAAAATATTTCTGAGTAAAAACAGACTAATGTTGAAGGTTCTCACCAGAATGGCATGTGTTAGCTGTTATATTCTGCAAACCGCATTAAATTATTTTTATTTTTACGCCCTGAGGAGCGTCCGCCGCTTAAAACAAGTCGGGAAAACGGAAGCTTGGCGCTTCAGGTATAAAAGGCTTTGTGTTTCATTATGTAATGGGCATAACGCAGCTCTCCATTGGCTGATAGCATTGACCCGAGATATTTAAATCGCTCAGTGGCAGTAATCTGAGATTTAAATATCTCGGGTCAATGCTATCAGCCAATGGAGAATTGCATGATGAAATTGCTTCAGGCATTTCTTTGTGATCGACGTAACAGCGAACGTCTCAAATCTAAAATTGACCGCAATATCGTCCGTCTGCCGCTCTCTATAGTTCTGAGTGTTGGTCGACTATAAAATATAATGAACGGGGTCTTGCGGTAATGGGGACGAAGATTGCGGTGAACTAATGGCTTGACATGTTTTCATCACATCCGAAATGAGGATATCCGTTATCGTTACCGGGTTGCGCCGATCGTGGAAAAACTGTGAGTGAGGCGTTTTGGATGGTATGGTCACGTGATTCGCGCTAACGAGAATTCACTTCCCAATATTGGTCTAGTAAGCGACCAAAAGGTCGGTCGACACAACAGTAGCTTGATACGCTGGATGGGGATTTAAAAGTCTCGTGATTGCATCCAGATCAGGCATTCGATAGAGTCAAATCGCGAAACCGATCATGATGAGCCGACCCCGCTTGAGAACGGAACAAAGGCTGAAGAAAGAGAAGAAGATGTGAGGAGTGACGAGTGCATGACATGGAGTTGTCACATAGTTAAAAATTCCATTGCCCTCTATTTTTTAGAAAGCGATTTAAATAATTCATTTGGTGGAAAGCCCTGTATTGTTAATAGTCAGCCTCATATGCCTCACACTCTGAGTTTAACATTATTAGCAAATGCGAAGAATTTAACCTACATCAGATATAAACAAGTCGGGAAACCGGAAACTGGACGCTTCAGGTACGAAAGGTTTTGTGTATTTCTTAGTACGTAGCACGTAATATAACCATATATTATGTGAGAGTATCCATTTTCGAGTGATATTGACATTCATAGTCTTCAATTTTCAAAGAAGCAACAAATTTGAGGTATTATAACTTTGTCAGTAATAGTGCGATTTCCACCAAACTTGGTAAGATCATGCTCTATATTATAGCCTATACCACTGGTACTAGGATGAACTTAAGGGGGGGTTTCTAACCAATTACAAAAAATTGCAGTAATATACTATTATTAACTTTATTTAAATAGATATCGGCATGGAAGGTATTTAGGAGCCCAGGCACCATATAGTGGCAGCCTCCTGATTTTTTTCAGATTTTTCGGTTTGGTAGTTTCTGAGAATGGCCCCCTTAAAAAAGTGATCACTTTCAACTCCCTGCGCTCTCCACCCTTCCAACGAATGTCAAAACTAATCGGCTTTGAAAAGTACTAATCGAGACCTTTAATTTGATTCCCCACATGACTATATTTGGTGAAAAAAAAATGTACACTCTGTTTTGCATATATGGGGACCCCCCTTAAATTCAAGGTAAAAGGATGTAACTCACTATATGCGTGAGCGTTCACAGTTCCCATCTTTCTGCCAAATTTCAATAATCGCCTCCGAGAAAAATGCGTGTGACGGACAGACAGACAGACAGTAAACCGATTTTAATAAGGTTGTTTACACAAAACCTTAAAAAGGGCTGGGGAGAAATAGATTCTTCATGAAGGGGAGTTTCTCAATCAATTTCTAAAAGTCGGTAATATACTATTAGTAAATTTATTTAAGCAGATATCGGAACGGGACATATTTTGAGGCCTAGATTTCATCTAAGCGTACTTTCCTGATTTTTTTCGGGTTTTTTTTGGATTGAGTAGTTTCCGAAAATGAGTCCTTTAAGTGCGTACATTTTAATTCCTCACTCGCGCACTTTACAAGTCACCTCAAAGCTGATATCAGATTCGGAAAGTACTAATTAAGACTTTTCATTCGATACCCCACATGACTATATTCGATGAAAAAATTTTTGACATCGCCCCTTCACATGTATGGAAAGCCCCCTCTAAACTGCACGAAAATTTATGCCACTCACTGTATGCGTGGGATTTGATAGTTCCCCTATGTTTGTTTGGATCGGTTTAGCCGTTTAGAAGAGAAATGCGTGTGACAGACAGACAGTGAATCAAAACGTTAAAAACGGCATTTGGAGTAAAATCGATTTAAAAAAAAGAGAAAATTCTCTATGAAAACGGATGAAACGATTCTTACCAGTCTGAATCAATTCCCGGGCCGTACAGTATTTCATCCTCTTCGATGGCTTCCTCCTGGGCTCTTCTCCTGGCTTCTCTAAGGGGGATCTTCATTTCTTTTGTTGCAGCTACTGCTTGGGCTTCTGATTTTGCAATCCTTTCTGCATTTACCTTTTCCATTGCACTGAAATATTGGCTTTCTGTATTTGCACCTAACTCTTCCATGATCTTCATGAGAGTGCAGTGTCAGTACCACTTTGCCATTGAACAGTGTCCTTGGAAACTTTCATTTGCATTTTGATCAGAGGCGCCTACACATCTTGTCAGCAACTCTTCTCTTGTTAGGTCCTTATAGACTGGTTCCACTGCACCTACAACTTCATAGGGAAGGGCATCCTGGTGCTGTATTCTTCATTTTCTGCCATAGCACGCCGCCAACGGTACCATGAAGTTTCACCTTGCGGGCAGTAAAAGTGCTGAAGGTCATTGCCAGTTGAGACACGGTATTAATAGATGACCATTATGGCCTTCCTCATTTCTTCTACCCCAAAAGGGTTGCTTCTAATTGCAAAGTATTTGGACAACTTCTCTATCTGCGCTCCAGTCAACTTGCATTTCCCTTTCAAAGAAGGAAGTTCCTAAGTCTCGAGCCTATTCTTTTGTTAAGGCAGTTAACACATTCTTTTTTTCTTAGCGGGATGTTCTTCTCCATGCGTTTAGCCTCAGAGATTGCTATATGATTTTTTGTGTCAACATCAACTGTATAGTTCAGATAGCAAACATCTCTCAAGTCCAGTGACCTTTTAAAAATTTCAAGAATGCCTTTAACCTACATTCCTCCACGGCTCCGTTCATAGTTAACATTGCACTCAGGCCAATGGGTATCGATGAAGTCCTTATATTCTTCACTGTCAAATTTCTTTTCCTAAATTTCACATGCTTTGCAAAACATGCTAGTCTAATTACTGTACTCCTATAACAGCTACAACACCAAATAAAGAAGAAAATCCTCTTATCATCCGGGATCCATCAATTGAAATTGCAATGTCTCCTAGCTTATAACCTGGCCTGAGTACAGTTTTCTCCTTTTCCTCTGGAGCAGTTTTCTTCATACAATAATCTGCAACTACACTAGAAGCTTCTCGTATCTTCTTAGTTACCTCATAGAAGCAACTTTTGGCGACCCCAGCATGACCTATTCCAAGCAACTTCATTGCAAACGTCAAAAAGTATTTTTTGAATTCAGCGCTTGGAGTGCCTGTGTTTTGGTCGGGAAAAAATGAAGATTTTTTTAAGACCAAAAAAAAAATCGATTTTTTTCGACACTCCACACTGTACTCCTCCCTTAACATTATTTTTATAAAGCAGGAACTTCATTCATATGCTAACCTTGCCATGAATAATTCCAAATTTTCATAGTAACCTTCATTTAATGTTGGTGTAAAATAATCAACCTAATAAGCAGAGAAAAACACGGTTCGGCGAAGACCTTCGACATCGACAAGGAGACCCATTTGGATCCGCCCCGAACATCGACCTTGAAGGAGTGCTCTCGTCGCTTCAGACCTTAAAGGGACCCTCATCGTCGGAGTATCGCAGATTCTCCCCGTACACTATCTCCGTGGGGCTGGCTGTGAACTCCTCTCGAGGGGCTGTACGAATACCGAGGAGGACGAAAGGCAAAGACTCCGACCACGACGGATCGTCGCGAGGAATTAAGGCGGTCTTTAGTGTTCGGTGCCAACGTTCCAGCCTCCCATTGGGCTGCAGATGGTATGTAGTGGTCCTGTGACGTTTTGAAATTCCGAGAGAACAGTAGAATCAAACTGCATTATTTGATCCGTATTGAATACGACTGGTACGCCAAAGTGCGGGAGTTAAGTCGTGATAACTGCAGCGGGTTGCCTTGATTAACATTAATACCAACACGATGATACTGTTGTGAGATTGGATCGGAGCAGAGCAGGGATGCCTTTATACGGGCCAGAACCCTTCTGTGGAATCGGAAACGGTTTCATGGCTATGAATCTAAGAAACGAAGAAAAACGGTTGAGGGAACTATATTGGGCGGGCCTACCAGGGATGGAGCAGTCCAGGGTGCTTATTGGGGGATACGAACCCATGCGCACAAAGGATTGCTTAAACCTCACCAAAAAGAACCTCTGAATCATAGTGGGAATTCTCACTGGTCATTGTCGGCTGAACTACCACCTAGGAAAGCTAGGGATATCTACGGACACTGCCTGCAGGTTCTGTGAGGAGGAGGACGAAACCTCTATGCACGTCCTGGGACAGTGTCCAGCACTTGTGCAAAGTAGATCGATACATCTGGGAGAACACTTAATACCAGATGCAAAGCTGAAACTTCTGGAAGTGGGGAACATACTAAAGTTCCTAACGGTTACTGGCCTGCTTGAGATACTATGATCAACAGGAACACTATAACCAGTAAAAGGGGCACAATAGTTCTTCAAGGACGCGGTGCGACTTTCCCTTAACAGAATAATAATAATTGGATCGGAGCAGCAACCGATTGATTGTTGATTCAGGGTAGGATTATTTATTGGATCGAAGTAGCTCCTGATCCTTTATCACGTATTGCCAATGATCCAATTGGTCCATAGTTATCTAGTGCCATGTTGGTGTGATTTTGCAATGAATTATTGCTCATAATTGGCCGTTGAATAGAGCTAGTCCACTGGCTGGAGGAGACGAAATTGGAGCCTAACTGGGAGGCTTCAGAACAACAACAAATTCAAATCGTTCGGTGTTGTTGAGTACACTTCAGGTTCCGTCTGCGAAGAAATCGCGCCTGCTTGTGAGGTGACTACAATTGAATGTGACACTCCTCCCGGTGATGTTACAGCCTAAATTGCATACACAGATAGGATACTCAAATGCTGGGAATTGTTGGGTGACATAGCAGCTGGAGAGCCTGAACTCATGGTAGATATTGCATTTTCCAAATTTAGCATATCTTGTGCAGTAGGCACCCCGTAGCCGCTGTAGCCACTTGGATCATTCGAAAACCACCATGCATTCGAATCGGCTTGTGGCTGAGACTGAGGTCTACCTGGTGGTGGTTGGTTATAAGATGGAACTGTATTTTGATTTCCAACCGTTGGTAATTTCTGGTAATTACTCAAAGCTTTAATGAAAAATTCCGCCTAGCTGATGTGCGGGTGCTCCGAGAGCCGCAGCAATCAGAGCGTTTTATCCCCACCCAACTGTGTCATTTCTCGAAGCAGCTCGCTAGGAGTACAGTCACTCAGGGCCAGCTTGTTCAGCAGCGGCATATGAGCTGCTCCTTTAGCAATCGTAGGGGCCGTCGTTTCCTCGAGATCGACAAGTACATTACCAAAGTGCGTAGCATCCGTTGTGATACCTGCCTGAACTCTTTTCCAACAGTTGAAACAATTTAGAGTAGTTACGTCCCGGTGGTTTAACGTGAGTTCCCGCCATTTAAACCTAATCACACGGTTTTCTTAAGACATGGATTGATTTTGTGACCACAATCAGAGCTCTTCTGTGGCAACAACGGTACCAATCTATATTCGATTCATGGCTCAACATTCATATTGGTGGAAGACATACCTAAATCTCTCCCGATTTGTAAGCACTGCAATTTGGACGTAACCACAACGATTTGGACGCAACCTCAAGGACCGGTACAAACATACAACCGGGAACTACTGACGATAAAATACTTTCGTCATATGGTTAAGACAAGGGAGTTCACCACCTTTACGGATTATAAGCCACTAACCTTTGTCTTCCATGAAAATACATCCCATTGCGTCAATTTCATCATTCAGATTATTTCGGGCAGTTTATTATCGGCATCCTGCAGGTATCCGGTTACGACAATCTTGTTGCGGACGTATTATCCTACGATAAGGAGTTGCAATCAATTATTGATAAAATAAAGCTTCAGCCACTCCTTTTGTTGATGATTAGCTAAAAAGGATCCGATTTCAGCAATTTTGGGTTCCGGACGCTAGCTTCAACCTTCTGAAAAGCTGTTTTCGACAGTTCATCCGTTCTGAAAAGCTCTTTATGACATCTTACACCATTTATCCCACCCTTTAAAAAACACCGCGGGAATTTGGTCGTACCTCTATCCAGGTTTTGTTTTTATTGATTTCCCTTATTGTGAAGGGCATGCTTCTCACGTTGACCGAACGTAGGACCAATCCCCGGTTAAGAAGTCATCATAGTTACCAATCTTGGCGTATGCATCTCCAGTTTTGGCATACTACTTCAGATCACCTCAGCCCAAGAAACACAGTTTGAATTGAGGTTGTTTCTAGAATTCAAAAACCTGAGTGACGCAACAGACCTCAGAACAAGAGCGCACCAACCTGCAGACGCTCGTAAAAAAGGATCGTTCGTAGCGATGAAAACGATTCATGATTCAGAGGACGGAGTGTCTCACCCCTGAATCATAAATTTTCGGTTTGTTTTTGTACGAAACGCCCACTGGCGGGATTTGGAAAATTATACTCCAAATGGTCCGATTCTATGGAGATGGGAGATTCTGATTTATCAGCCAATTATCCATTCAGACAGTAATTGACATCGCTCAATTTTTCTAAAAATTATATACGACTTGGGACTTGTTTAACACAGAAACTGTTCGACTGCACACAAACGAACAAGAGAACGAAATGGTGTGAACAATTCACACGAACAGTCTTAAATCAACTCTAGATTCGTCTTCCCATTGCATTCTTGAAGCATCGGCATAGCCGTCCTTCAACTCAGCCAGCGTCCATCCATCTTCAATTCCGCTAAGTCCTATTACCCGCATTTGTGTGTACGAATTTCTGCCTTAGCTAGAAATAACCATTAGTAATGAATTTCGTAATATGCAACTTGATGAATCTATGTGTAAACAACAACAACAAAAGGTTAATGATCGCTTTCGAAATATTAGAAACTTTCCAATATTAACCTTATAATATTTAAATGAATTTTCGGGTTTTGTGGGAAGTTTAAAGATGAAAGAGTTTTATGAATAGTATTGAAAACAAAAGTTGTCATTTTGAAGTTAATATTTTAAATTAAATGATGTTGGGTTGGGAATTAACAAAGCAGGGCAATGGAGGTAGTAGGAGATAAGGAAATATGCTGCATACAAGAAGGTGAATTTCTCGTTCGCAAGTCACAGGACAACGAGGACCAAATGATGCGAATGCTAAGAATCCACAGACACTGCACATATTTCGTACGCTTTCTACTTAAATTCTTTTAACGTATGGTTATTTATCTCACAACTCATAATCCTTATATATGAATAAATTGAGTTATTTTGGGCTAATGAAGGCTAATAAACAACCCTCTAGGAAGCATAAAGCAATGGATATCATACACCGTAGAAATTGTAGTGTTCGTAGATTCTTGAAGGAGCTCCTGCTACTAAAACTGAAATTATCCTTGATACATATTGCCAACTATGCAGTGTAGCTTATTAAATTCCAGTAAATTGACTTCCTAGAAATAGTTCGTCACTGCATCAGCATCGATTCCTTTAATTATTACGTAGCATACATAGCTGCTGTCAACTTCATTACATCCAACAAATTTCACCTGTAGTAAGGCAAACACGGGAAGGACCTGTAACGTGCAACAATGGCTAAATTCAACGATTAGAAGATAAGCCATGAACTTCTGCCAGGAGCCAGTCATCCAATATCCTCCCCAGATCGTCTCAGCGGGAAGTTAAGTTTTCGATGCATAGATAAACTCTGAACTTCAATGGAGTGAGGGTGGGGCAGGGTAGACCGAAATAGACTTGACGACAACAATTGACAGGAAGGAAGCAAGCAGAAGATTGCATGTAAACTGTGACTTGTACTTTCCAGACTTTTCACTAACGGTTCGTGAAATTTTAAGAGCACCTCTTGCACTAAGCTTAATTGAAAGTGCACTCCTGTTTCACCCACCGTACTTGTATTGACGTATTGACAATCTGAGGATGTGGGGGTCGTGACATTAAAATAAATGTTCACGACACAATTGGAACTTGTTGAACTTTCCATGCCACAAGAAAGTTACTACTTTTTGTGTATGGTTTACAGCTTCCAATAAGGTAGCCCTTGTGAGGTGTTTTCGTTGAAATTCTGCTGGTGTACTGTATTCAATTCGTTTCAGGGAAGAGTGTAAATCCAGGCTATTCCTCTGTTCAGGATTGAAGGTGGAATGCACTTAAGCGAAAATACTTGCCAATATGAAATATTACTCTGCGAAAACTGCAGGAATTCCTCAATAAATAACTGCGTGAGTTATTTCTGAAACTACTGTTGTCCTTGAGAGTTTGAATCTTGCATGACATGAATGTAAAAGGACAGAAGGACCTTTCAGGAACACAGTCAATATTCAGTGTAAGAAGGTATACTGGGCTGTATTTCTAGAATTAGAGAATTTAATAGGAAGGACCAGGTGAAATGATACAGAGTTGCAGATATAGGAGCAGCTGAATCAAATTTAATGCTGAATCTTAAGAGTGAAGTAATGGTTCACCACAAAATCGGTTGTTAAAACTCAGAAACTCAGAGATTACAGAATATTTGTGCAATTATTTCAGATAAAACTGGCTAGGAAGAGATGAAGTTCACAGTGAGGAAATATTTCAAAATTGAATTCCTACAGGAGTGCTAATACAGGAGCATTACCCATTCATGTGGCAGAGCTTCATTGGCTCTGGTAGGATTAGATATTTGTAGTATTTTGCCCCTTGAACGGTTTTGCAGATAATATCCAAATCCTTTTATGATCAAGATCTTGGAATTGGACCGGAGTTTATTATGAGTTTCTGTCTATCCACCATATGCGACTTAAGACAAAGCGGTTCAAACTACAATCACGGAAGCTAGCATCTTTCCTTGTTTTACCCATAAATTGCATGACATGCAAATAGAAATGTATTTTTGCCTAGCGGATCCTCTCAGGCAATAGCGGAACGTTTCTGTATCTAGATATTGCTGCAAAACACTGCAACTGCAATGAATTTTTTTTTGTCTCTGACGGGCAACCGGAAACGATGAAGTGAGAGGTCAGATTTTTGAAGTTTGCGTTTTGTCATGATCGAAGGATTTGCATTGATTTTTCGCCGCTTTCTGTTAATTTTCATTTTTATCTTCTCCTTTCTTGGCTAATTTCTTTTGAGATTAATCTTAAAACGCAGATTTTTTTGTTAAAGATTGAGTTGTGGGTACCCGAGTAGGACAGTTTAGTGAACGATCGTTTTAACAACTTGAAAACGTTAATGCTTAACTTCTGCAGTAAAAATTCCAAAAGAGTGCAAATGTCTGCAAAAAAGGTGGCTCTGTCATTCATTTCCATCCATCCATTATCCATTTGAGTCGGTTATTTCACTGTAGTCCTACTAAATCGCACATTCAGATTCAAACGATGAAATGACTCCGTATTTGTTTCATGGGGTGGTTTTGCTTTAAGGCAACCGTGTTTCGACTCTTTTCTGCTTTCATCCTTCGTACTTCCTTCAACAACTCGTTCTTACGATTTACCATTGCAGAGGAAACTGTGAGTCAGTTCCCTTTCGACCTGAATATCTCCGCAACTAGATTCTCCGGGCCCAAGTCCCTTTCCAGTCCTTTCTTTAGATTCGTTCTCTCCATTGCAAACCTTCGGCAGTGAAAAATCACTTCCTCCAGATAGTCCACTATCCACGCATCCAGGACAATTCAATGAATCATCCAATCCAAAGCGATGCAGATACTGCCTATAGGAACCGGTGAAGAGTTGGAGAATCTGGTAGCTGGTCTCCCCATGTTTCTCCTCATGCCACATCCTAATATATGCTTCCAGCGACCCGTCAGAGACCTGTCCCAAACGCGTTGCCAGAGATCCTCTGACCTTGCCGTATTCATGTGTGTACTCCTCCGTACGTCTTACACGGTACAGCGCGCTCATTGCTCAGGCCAGAATATTTCTCATACTTCATCTAATGTGTTTCTAAAAGCCCTGAAAATTCCCAGAGCCATCAGCCGAAAAATCGGATTCATCTGCTTCCTTCTCTGTGATTTTGGAAGCGCCTCCCCCACACAGGTGACAGAAAGAAAAATAGATCGCACCAATCCGGTTAGATGCAATCTCCGACAGTGTTTAGGCTCTTCAATATTTGGGAACATTTTTACAAGTTCCGCCGTGGCACTAGTTGTCTGTTGGAATGCATACTCTAGCTGTTCCCTAAAGCTTAGTTTGGCATCATCACGTCGGCTTCGAAATAATCGTAGATCCACCGACTTCCACTTTCACAGTATTCTTTTTTCTACTCGCCTCTCTATAGCCAGGACTTTACCGCTCTCACTGTCTCCGTCATTAGACCTCCACATCTTCTGAGTGCGTTGCTGTAACAACTACAGGCAGGTCATCCGCAAAGCCAAGAATCATGACCTCTGCAGCATCGAGGCCTGTGGGATCCTCACTGTGACCACGTACTGTTCGAGCTGTAGCGCCACTAAATCGTCCATTTCCCACCGTGATGATAGTAAGTAGTCGACTAAATAGTGACTTTTATTCAGATTCAGAAGACGAATTGACTCCGCTTCCAATAGCTGCGTCTGGTTTACCTATTTCTGCAAGTAATATATATATGACCCCAGAATATCGGCATGCAATTATGAGAAGGATAGGAAGGGGCACGAGGAGTTATTATAGTATTCTTTTTGTTCGTGTAGGGAGGTGTTGAAATCTTAGAAAAATACGCCCGCTCCAGATCAGCCGTGCGAACTTCGGGACTAAAGCGGACCTGTGTGGGATCCACACTCAGTAAAACCCGCTCCGACCCAGCCTCAGCCCCCGCGGAACCAGCATTTAGGTGTTGCTTAGTAGAGCGATTTTGTTTTGAGGCAGTCGTGCTTCTACTCCTCCGTATTTTCTTCAATAACTCGTTCTGAAGTTGCATGATTGCAGATGACCCCGTAAGCCAGTTTCTCTTTCACCCAAACATCTCTACAACTGTATTCTCCGAAGTCACGCTCCTTCCCGGAGCTCTCTTCAGGTTTCTTTCTCTCTATTGCGAACCTTGGGCAATGAAATATCACATAGGAACTGATGAAGAGCTGAGTAAGGTGATAGCTGGTCCCTCAATGTTTCCGCTCATGCCACACCCCAATATATGCGTCTAGCGACCCTTCATAGATGTGTCACAACTGCGTTGCCAGATTCCAGTTTGATACCAATCATTACAGACATGATAGTCGGCTTTCAGATGACTGTATGGCCATCGAATTCCCCTTTCATAGTATTTTTCTTTCTACGGTTCGTTATTATGTTTTCTTATCCGTCAAAGCAGCCTGGCTCTCTCTAGCCAGAACTTTACTACTCTCATTGTCTCTGTCGCATAGACCCCCACATCCTCCAGGTGCTTTGCTGTAGCAACTACGGCTAGATCAGCCGCAAAGATGACGATCGTAGCCCCTCTAAGAAAGAACAAGCACTCATTGTATATCACATCCCCAATTTCAAGCTCTGGGGTATCGCGGATGTAACGACGTGTTCTTTGAGGTCCGCATTGTCCGCTGATACTCGGCAGGGTGCTATATGACTGTATATATTCTGATAAATTCATCCTCTCAATGCTCCATTATTCCCTGTAAAGCTTGTTCTCCGCAAGTCCTTAGTATTGCTTTACCTGTTCTTGTCTTGTCTTTGACCCAAGTGCCATTATTGTGGTCCGGTAGTGAGCCCTGCGCCGTTTGACAGTGGCTGAGGTTGAATTATATCAACCTCATCTGCGAAATGCGTTGAGACCTCTCCTATATTCCAAGCACCTGCTGTTACCTGCAATATGCCGATGGGTCACACCCTCCTTCTCTTGCACAGTAAGTGATTTGGGTCAGTTTCAGAGTCCTTGCTGAAATGGTCTTCAGCCCCGCATCTCTTGCATTGCTTCGACCTGAAGGACGTGCCAATTTAGCTAGAGAATTTTCCTATGGTTACATCCTTAGATTTCCTGAGTTCCAACATAAGGTCTCCTTTCTAAGACCGTCTAATAAGGCTGACATTATCTACCAGAATGATGATAAATTCGAGGCCGGTCTTCACTCTCTTGAAAATTTACTAAGTTTGAAGATGACAATAACCTCTGATCCTACCTTCTTCCGATCTTTTCTTGCATGTCTTTTGTCTTTTGGATGGACGTCACTTGTGTCGCCTGGCTCACTTTTTCGCTGGACATCTTCACTTCTCTTCCATCTTAGGCCTGACCATACCTCAACCTGGCGTTCTGGCGTTTCTTAATGAATTCGCGGAGCATCAGATTTTGGTATCCAATGCGATAAAGACAGCTCCTGATTGGTCGCACTTTCGTTCGTGTGGGTTTATTTTCGTATGGATAGGGATCTGCGAAGAATCGAGTTCCTCGTGAAAGATTCGGTCAATGAAACGAGTTATATCCCTTCCCGCGCGCTTGTGACATTGGATGCTACAGTACCTAAGGTTCCCACTACTGAGGCACTGCGATGGTTTGATATCAACTGCCGGGAGCTGGCTTGCTTACTCCAAAACTGCGGGTATATTAAGTTTCCGAAGTTATACATCACAACCATATCTCTCTTCTGCTTCTCCATTCCCATGTATCCTTCCATAGACAATTTTGATTTACAGGATGGCCGTTGCAATCTCCGGATGCGTCAATGGGTGCAATTCCACCCCACAAAGCTATGTCATGTAGTGGAATCCAAAATCGCAGGATAACGTAGGAGTGTATCGCAATTAGCGCAGATCAGTGGATTAAGGGCGCAAGCTTCTTGGGAAGCCTTGGTCAGATCTGGCACGCATTTTGACACACCGAGAACAGTGGTACGTAGGGGAAGTTTAGTGCTATTTTCCATTTAGGAGTAAAAGGCAACCATACCTATAAGATCTCAGAAGTGACCACTTCACAGTCTTACTCAAGTCACATGTCAGCACAGATCACGGACTGCGATTTAAATCCGGTGCAGGTATTTTGTGAACAAATCTTGTTCCTGTTTGTTCATCGTCTTTGTAAGGGCTAAATTGGTTGACGGTGGTCTAACACCAACCTGGATAACCACTGAAGTATTCCGTCGACACGTGCTTGGATGCTTTTATTGTCATGATTTTGAAGGATGTCCCTGTTTATTGTGAGTTATCTAGGAGTTATGGAGGAGTGGGGGTTGGCAGAAAATTTCATCATCATCTGCATATTAAAATCATTCAAAATTAAGACAAAATGGCAGTAGTTGACTCACGTTTTTTTAAATGGCTAAAGCTTCTGAGGTTATTACTGGAAAATTTTGACTTCTTATGACTCAAATATCGTGTATGGTCGTTTACGAACTAGCTAAGCTGCTCCTTTCAGGTGGAGATGAATGAGTTCTTCAGAGTATGATCAAGGATGTAGTCTGAATAATACCGGGTGAATTTCGCCCCAGTAGCACACCCATCTATTATAGATGGTAAGTCAGCCGCTATTTGGACAATGCCAGTTCAATTCCTGGACACTTCTTCATTTCCTCCAGCTGGCATTCAATCATCTCTGCCTTCCCGCTTCTTCCGAAACAGATTCTGCTCACGACAACTGATCCTTCGCGCTTTCGTGCACGGCCCTTACACATCCTATTTTCACCATTTTAGGGCGAGTACAATGGGCCAACACAGCCTGAGTGCTCAGAAGCTGTAGCTCCTCCCCCACCATACACACCATTTTATGAATCTTTTTATTTTCAAACTTCGTCCATTGAATTCACTGGAATTGCACGATCAAATCCTCCCCCCCCCCCCTCAGCACAGCCACGAACCACCTCCCTTCATTAGCTGGCTTGCAGACAATTAACCCAGAATTCGTAATCAATTGGAACAACAACAAAAACTACTTCGAATTTTTCTATAATTTTGCATCGAACCGTCCTGCATCTCATTTCTTTACAAAATCAAAATCCCGACAATGCATAGCATTTCACCTTAGCCTGAAACTAACGTTAGAAATGCATTCAATATTATACCGCATTATCAGGTCCGAAAACAACAACAAAAAAGTTAATGATTATGTTTGAAATATTTGAAAATTTTTTTAGTTATTATTAGAAATATTTAAATAAATTTTAGGAGGTGTTTAAAGTGCTGAAGAACTTTACTCCTATTTTTTCAAATAACAATTCCCTGAAATGCTTGCACATTTCTGAAAGAGATTCTGAAACCCTTAATCCAACTAGTAACAGGAAAACGAGGTGTCGGGGTCTAGCTTTGTTAATTATCGCAATAATCCGACATCTGCAGGAAAATTTCCCAGTAACCATGCATTACTTTTGTTCACATTGAAACTTCTAATTAACGTCAGTTTCACGCGATGCATTGTTCCACACTATGACATCGTCACTACACTAACAATTAGCAATTGCAGTTTTGAAATTCATTCAGCATCCTGACAATGAAAGCCTTTTATCCAGACTCATTCATCACGAAGTTAAACTACTGTGACCTGAAGTTGTTTTGAAGTGTAACAATCGGCACCCATATGAAAAGCTCTCGATGCGTATATGAATGTCTAGGTTACTATAGATCAGCTTCACCTCTGGGGGTTAGTTAGGGGAGAGTAGCACAATAACGAGTTTTTGTTACCGCAGTTGACTCATTAGAGAGAACAGAGGAAAACTGATTGTACAACTGCTGGGAGTTTTCCCTTAATGCCTGTCTGCATGAGTTTGACTACGCCAGTATCTCCCTCCGCAGTACAGCTAAGGTAGGTTAGCTAATTATATCATTGCACATTGCGTGAATCAAATTAAGATCCCCGGAAAAGATAACAATCTGTCTCATATGAATAGACCCCATGAGCCCATGGATTGCGTTGCATCTAGGTTTCTCCTAAAATCCCCGATACCTGTCATGTGTGCAGCACAGAGGCAATCACTTACAATCCAGTTGGCTCCATTCTATGTAATTTCCCTAGGCATATGACAAAAAAGGAGCACGTACTTGCCGCACACCTCATTTATAATGCATATGTTCATTAAGAGTCTATCAATGGTTTCGGGACGTTTAAACAACTGCTACGGCTGCGAATGATGTGTAGTAGTCCTGTTTCAATGCAGTGCACTCGTCGTCCTGCCTAGGAATTTCCGCAGAGAAACGCGAATGCTCATAGGATAATATTCCCATTTATTAACAACAATTTATACACACACAACAGACATTTCTTGAATAGAACGTTTGCAACATCTACGAACGCAATCTTGGCAAGGACTTCTTCTAGCCAGGAAGTTTTTCATGAATGACGACAGAAGAGCCCAATAAAAAGGAAACTCTGAATTGAAAGGATGACGTATACTTATCGCGGGTTGAATGAAGGGAATTTCCATTAAAATGTAGGAAAAGTAATTCCAGAACTCGCTCAGTACCTTCAGGAAATGAGGATAAAACGGATTTCACATATAATATTCATCCGTATGAAATCCTGGTCAGAAAGGTGTCAAAGTGATTCAGGGAGATGATGGGAAACCTGTGATATTTAGATGGCTCCGTCACACCTGTATCCTTGCAAATAAATGCCAGAGTGGTAATTCGCTTTTTTTGCGGATATCCTATGGTAGCAAAACGGGTCGGGCTTTAAGGATTTTTAAACATGCTTCCTGTTGATATTAAAGGAGCAGTTATTGCAGTTTATTTGAAAAAAGCTGAACTGTTCCAATCATCATGCAAAATGCTACCAAAAAAATAGTGGATTTTTTTCTCAGGCTCCAGAAGAAAAGGATGATTGGTACCAGCAAGGATTGCAAATGAGACTACCTACCACTGAACTTCAAAATCGGAGTAAGTAAGTAGGTAGGTATCAGGGACTGCTCTAAGGACTCCAATCAGCACTGCAGCTCGTCATTTTGATGTCACAAACTCCTGAGACCATGACTGCTGCATTAAGAACAAAGGAAGCAAAGACCAAGCGGCTCAGATCTCCAGAGGTAGCCCGTAGCATTCACAAAGGATAGCAGCTCTTTCACCCTGCAACCAGATACCTCCTTGAAGCCCCAGAAAAGTGGTTTACCTAGTGTCCGTAACATGGCTCTAGCTAGAGGGTTTTCTCTTCCTCTCCGCAACTTGGCAATGCGAATCATAGATTATGCAGAGTCTGGTGGCATATATAGACCCTTGCCCGGGGAGATTACCGTAATCTTGTACACATTTGCACGCATCTGGTCCAAAAGCTCTTGCGATCGGGTCTTGTTAAAGTCAGGCCAAATCCTCCCTGACTTGGCGCAGGTGGTGATTCTTTACCATCTGAAGTCAGCAGCTGCTAAGTAATCCGAATAGATTTCGCTCCTTACAGTCACCAGCGGAGTGCAGATAGTGCTCATTGAGGAACTGCCAACTGAGTCCGTCAGTCCGCTCATTCTTCTTTATGTTCCTATGACCGAGAACCTAGAGGAGGGTGACTTTGAGCTTACTGCCTAAAGTATTCAACGGTCAGAATGGCTAAGTTACGTTTGAAACTCGGATCATACCTTAGCCATTGACAGGCTTCCAGTATCACCAGTACTTCCGCTTGGAATACACTGGCGAATCCTAGAAGATTGCATGACTCGGCTGCGCTGTGTGTATTCGAGAAAACCTCCACACTGACTCCACAGACCATCTTTGATCCGTTGGTGTAGAATACTGTGTAATAACCTTGCAACACGTCGTTGGTTCTCTACTTTGTACTGATTGGGAAGTTCATTGCAAAATTCATATATGAAGCTTGGCTTGCAGCGCCTAGAGTTTCCGAGGTACTTCGTCTAGTGTGTTACTATGTTTGTAGGGCTTCGCTGTCTGACATCCTAGCTCACGTAGTCTGACAGAACTGCTTGCTACAGCACATTTGATCTGGATGTCTAGGGGAAGGATGTTCAGTAGTACATTGAGGGGATTTGCTGGGAAGGACTACAGAGCTCCGTAGCATCTGCTCCTGCGCCTCTTTGAATCCGATTAATCTTCGTTCTACTGTACTTCTTGTTCAGCAGGATGAAGCGAACCATTGCTGTGTACATTCAGAGAACCACCCTCGGCCAAACACTACATTTCCTTTCAAAGGTCGTCTTAACCCCGAGCTATATGTTCAGTTTGCGATTTAACTTAGGATTCAGAATCAAACCCGGAGGAAAGAGCCAATCTTTGTTTATTTAGCCGCGGGAGGTATTATCCGGGTAGCCTTGTCTCGGTGGCAAATGGCATGAACTCCATTTTGGTTGCATTTGTGGCGAGTCCGCATCTTGCAGCCCACTTGTGCATCTTCGCTCATGTCCAGAATTTCGTCCATTGCTATTAACCAGATCACCTGAGAGATAGCGCCACTCTGGAGCATACCTCTGCCCCCAGCTCCGATCAGGTGGTTGCTGCCCAGGCTATACTTGATTATCCTAGTTCTTAGCATGGGTTATCATCATCAACGGCGCAACAACTGATATCCGGTCTAGGCCTGCCTTTGTAAGGAACTCCAGACATCTCGGTTTTGCACCGAGGTCCACCAATTCGATATCCCTAACAGGTCTGCCTCGTCTTCTTTTTCTACTGTAGATATTGTCCTTATAGACATGGATCCCGATGGCCAAATTAGCCTTGAAAAGAAGGGTTCTAAGTCTGAAATCATCGTACTCTCCCTATCTGCATTACTGGATAGAGCATCAAAAGGAAGCTAAGATGGCAACAAACTGGATGTTGTTCGACCCATTAATAGCGCTAGATCTGCTTTTGCTGCTTTTTTGTCTAAAATTTGGAAATTCAGTTATTTCAACACCGATATCAGGTAGAGACTGTTCTGTGCTAGTATTCTTTCTATGCTGCTATCTGGGAGTAACACATGGGAAGTGAACCTCACTGTCATTGGGAAGCTCCAAGTCTTCGTCTATGCTTGTCTCCGTCGTACCGTCGAAGTACGAAGAACTTGGTCGACATACAGGACTGTCCCGCGTACGCGATGTGATCGGGAGTGGCAATGGATGTGTCACATTAAGGAGAGACGATAACTGGAATGCGACCTACGCCATGCAGTGGAATCGACTCTCTCAAGTGGCCAAGAGCAATTGTGGCAGAACAGTGGAGAAGGAGTGCGGGCGTCTCGAGAATTTGGGAGGAAGCAGAAGAGCATTTGAGGTAACCGTGAGCGATGGTGCGTAGGTGTGATTGACACTGTGTACCCCACCAAGGAGGGTGAAGGATTTTTCTTGTGGGGAACCTTACAAGGATTAAGGAGCATCACAATTATAGAAAGCTATGCACCAACAGATATTTCATATATAGTGGAGCAGGATGCTTTCTACGAGCAATTACACGCAGTTCAAGGGAGGCTGTCTAAAGATGACATTGTGATCGTGATGGGTGATCTGAATCCCAAGTTGGGCTGCCAACGGTGGAAGCGAAGTGGATGTCGCTAAAATCTGGAAATACAATTATATCAACACCAAGATTAAGCTGAGACTGTCCTGTGCTAGTATTTTTCTGTGTTGACACATGGGAGTAGCACATGGAAAGTGAACTCCACTGTTACTCAGAAGGTCCAAGCATTCGTGAACACCTGTCTGTGTTGTATCATCAGAGTAGGCTGGTTTGATACTATTTCAAACGAAGAAGAACGCACAGGGCTGTTACCCGTACACGATGAAATCATAAGGCGGAAGTGGCGGTGTATAGGTCACACCTTACGGATGGAAGACAATTCCATTGCTGACTACATCATGCAGTGGAATCCGCTCTCCCAAGATATATGACGAGTGGGTCACTCAAAGAGTACTTAGCACAGAACAGTAGAGAAGGAGTGCTGGCATCTTGGGAAGTCGTGGGTGGAGCCTATGCACATTTCAAGTAGCAGCGAACGATGTCACGAAGTTCTGATTGACGCGCTGTACACCACAAAGGGGTAAATGACAACCATATATATTATCATGGATACTATCCAGTGCATAAGATACCTCTCCAATCATATTCTGACTAGAGCTTTCCTTGATGGCTTTGGTATTTACGTTGTTGAATGCTTTCTCTATATCCAGGAAGACAACTAGAATAGCAATGTAGCGCCCGCTGATCGTACTACCCCGGGGTTTGGCTTTGAGGCTTGGAGAAGGGGGTACACTCTATACTCCTCTTTAAATGGATATCCAGAACCCGCTCTAGGACCTTCAACATGAAAAAAGTGAGGCTGATTTGTTGAAAGTCCTTTGGAGACTCATGGCCGCGCTTGACTGCAAAAACCACCCTCTCACGTCTCCATGAGTGTAGTGTATATTCGATAAAAATCCAGCTCCGGTAAATTTCTACGTGCCACGGTACAACCCTTTCTTTCATTATGTCATCTGGACCCGGAGATTTGTATCTGGAGGAGCTGTTTATAGACCAGCCGATAATTACCGATTTGATAGTTTCACGCGACGGGGGGTTCATTCCTTTCAGGCAGGACTCTTAACTCACAACGTCTTCAGGGTATCACCAAAAGATTTCATCCAGGACTCCTATGTTCCTTGGCCATAATCTTCTGAAAAGAGTCCAACCAGGACCGTCTTCTGGTCGGTTTTATGGCCGACCTGTACCTCTCCAGGCAGTCCTTGTATGGGTGCCAATATTTGTACTTATAGCAGATGTTAAAGGCCTCTCTGGTCAGATTTCTGAGGCTGGACAGATCTTTATTCTTCCACGATGTTTAGCAGGGTAAAAGATTCAGAAAACGGGGCTTTTTCCAGAGCCCAGACTTTTGATTCCAGGCCGGCTGTAGTGATAATATTGCCAACATGTGCTACGGAGGTTTTATTATTGCTATCTTGACCACACTTCCTCCAGTCGGTCATCCTAGGGTCTTTAAAGGGGTTGAAAACTTTTACAGCGAGATTTGGAGCGAAGTATCCAAATGTGATCTCTGGTCAGACAGTCTCCGATTTTCAACCTTGAAAGTGTCATTGCCGATTAGTAGGGTGACATCTAGGACCCCCTTCCAACCATTACAGTCTACCGAGCTGGGAAAATGGCAGGTTTGTGTACCGATAGATTTGTGTTGATAATAAATTCAAAGAGAAACTGATATTTCGTTGCTTTCCGAGCTGCCTGAAAGCGTATGGCTCGCATTGGCATCACAACCTATGAACAGGTTCGTCTTCTTTGCTGCGATGGTGTTTGTCAAATATCATAGTAACATACTTCTGATGGAGTTGATTGGTTGTGAGCTATGATGTAAGTCGAGGAGATGTTCAAGTTCTCCGTTGCCACTTGCTCTATTTTGGCCACGGTCAGGTCGCTCAGATGCTGAGACAGAAAAGCTAACATGCGCTTCCTGGCGAGGATACATGATCTAGGTCTGTTTTAATCAGTGTCTCCTCTGCTTTGAAAGAAAGTACAATGCTTGCTTTGGAGCCCTTTGATGGTTCGGCCTTCTTCGATTAAGGTCCCCTGTATTAATGCGACGTCGATGTCTTCTCCTAGGAGGAAGACCAGCAGATTAGCAACGAATTTATCTGTGGTACCCACAGCATGATCCGCCTGCGTAGAGGGCTCTTCTGTCTCTGTCGGACCAGCGATCTTCATCTCCCTCACTTAGCTATGTTTTCGCGGAATGGGAGACTTTGGCCTTTGCATTCCTGACCCCGAATCGCACTCTATAGTCCGCTTTTACCAGTGCCTCCAAGCGTACAAGCTTTTTGTGGAGCAGAAAAGATCGTCCTACGGTTTCCCGGAATGGGAGTGTTTCGCGTTTGCACTCCTGACCCCGAATCGTACTTTATAGTCCACTTTTTCAAGTGCCTCCAGGCGTTCTCAGTTTTTGTGGAATAGAAAAGGTCGGCCGTTTGTTGCTGTTTGCCTGTTTACAGAGGTTGCTTTGTTTCCGAGCTTTTGCGCACTCTGCTCCTTTTGTTTTATTGTTTGAGCTCATGTTGAGATCAATTGCGCTTGAAAGCAGTTGGCTTCGTCTTCTGCTGATTTCTCAGGCGCCTATTATTGTATTCTTCGACAATCACCTGATATTCCTCGGACTTCGCTACCTTTTTATCCTGCTCGTCGGTAATACTTGCCTCCTTATTCTTCGCAATTATGCTCACAACATTTATGGCCTTTTGGTACTGGCTCTCAGGCAAGTCAACGATGGACTGGCGCTTCTTCGCTGGCTTCCGATGCCCAACATTTTGCTTGTAGGGGACCCCTACGTCGACGGTTTCGAGTTAGGAGTACTGTGGCTGGTGCTCGCTGCTCCCAGTTTGATAACAGTGGTTGCCAAGTTGGAAACCGCTAGTCCGTCTGCTGCCTCGCCCCAGTAGGTCTCCGTTATTGGTAGAGCGACTGCACTACCCTCGACGGCTTCTATCTCCTGGCTTGTTGCCTGTAAGTTATCCTTCGATGATGGGCCTGGCATCACCGCCTCTTGCTCTTCTATCGTCCGTTTTTTATTTGGGTTGGATTAATGAATTGGTCGCACGAGTAATCCAGGAAAATGTCCACACTAGGTAGGCCGGCTACCAGGGTAAGAGTCTTATTTGAAACCAAATATACCTAAAGTACTAGAGACCAGGCTCTCCATTGGCCACACGCTCCTCAGCGTATGCTGTTCCACCTTGGCTTGGGGTCCCTTTAGCACTTTTTCCAGTGCAGAAGGATGATCTGCGGGCTGTAGCTTTGGTCCTGACCAGCATGTAATTCTCGTCCCCGTCACTTCTTATACTTTTGGCCCGTCCAAAGACGGTTTCTAACAGTTAGGTGAGAACTTGCCGAATTATGCAACCCTAACCTGAACCTCTAGAAAAGAAACCAATCAGAAACCGGAAACTTGGCGCTTCAGGTATGAGGGCCACGGTTCAGGATGGCTTCAACGGGACCAGTAGACATGGAGATGAGATAGTTTTAACATTTTCAAAGGAGGTCGCATTATTAGTTGTAGTCCTTGGAATCTAGATTGCACTCTTGAAACACTTCAACAAGTAACCCAAAAAATCTTGGATAATGCTATGTATCCTGCACAATTCGCCAATACAAATTAGCATCACTCCTGTCAGTGTTACGTATGGGCTGGCTGTATGGGATATATTGATAATTGGGATAAATTCAAGGACCCTTAACTCCTTCAAGCTTATAATTCTATTAACATTATTGCTTATCAATAAATCACACATAGATTTTCTAATCCACCGTAGCCAACAAGAGCCTCATCATAATTGCCTGAGCCTTTTTCATGTCCTCAGGAGCGCGCTCCAGAAAATCAGTCAAGGATTTACTACTGATTTTCTTGTCAAGCACGGTCACTCAAAGGATTTGGTCTGTTCTCATGAGTGCAATATTGTGTAGGGTTTTCGGTTAAAACTTTTCCCCGTTCAATATGAGGTAGGTGTGCCGAGACTCGGAGAAGGGCGCCCACTCTATAATTGTCCTTAAGTGGATACCACGCCCTCTAGGACCTTCAACATGACAGAGGTGAGGCTGATTTGTCGAAGGTCCTGGCCTGGCTGCTTTCAACTTACTTCCTCTTTTGTAGTCCAAAACTTGGGTGTTTAACCCAAAAAAGAGGAGTCCGTGGACTAAAAAAGAGGAAGTAAGTTGCTTCCCAAGTGGTCCGGTCCGTCACCAAGTCGGTGCAGACTGAGGTCTCTCAGCATCCTCAACAAAAAATGGTTATAAGGTCAGTAATTTTGGAAAATTTGACAAAAATCCAATAATAATAGATGAACGGAATATTTTGAATTGAAAGTATATGCGAGTGGGAAAACGTGAATAGGAAATTTCTCACCCAAGATGAACACAAAACCTTTATATCCGAAGCGTGCAGCTTCTGGTGTTCCTACTTGTTTACCCAATACAGGACTATCACTACCAATTCACTGCTGCATCCTTCAGGTCCATTCAGGTCCTTTCAGCTCGAATCTTCGAAGCGTGAACTTCCTTTTCAGTGGCTTCCCTCGAGTCTTGGCACATAGCAGGAATACAGACACCTTGTCATGACTATCTTCTGGCTTACTATAGATGACCGCCTAACAGGCTGCTTCCGAGGCACACAACTATGTGAATAGTGAATCTAGCGGGGCATTTGAATGGAATCCAGGTCTGGAAGCTCGGATTCATACCACCGCTATTCTGTCAAAATATATATTTGGGGGAAGGTCTTCCCAGCCAACATCTGATTGCCAAATCTTCTGCATGAGGATTTTCATTCCTATCGTGATTGGTCAATGGATCGTAGACCGCAGCAATATTTCAGTTTGACTGTATTTCACTTACTAGAATTTCAGGCCATCCATCACTGGATTGCATCGTAATCCTAGTGTGGCAATGATTGTTTCGCTTATTATTTCATGTCGTCCGACCTCCTTTCATTCGTCTCGAATTTCTTGTATCAACTTTGAATCATTCTCAGGTTGAACCCACCTGCTTTCAGGAGGTTAATTATTTGTTTAATTAAGATAGCTGCTTCCGCCTTTTGCTCAGCTCCGTTTAAAAAATCTTTCCTTTTTTGACTTCTCCGCAACACTAGGTAACCAATATCCTTCATCTATTGCCAGCTGATACAATGACCTGACAAAAAAGAATGTGGTAGGAGTTTTGCCATATGAAATTGCTGTAAGGACGAACTGCTGAACCGGCCTATTCTAGATTGGTCTAGAATAGGCAGCCGCTGGAAGTCCCAATGACATGGCTGCATGTTAATCATGCGAACCATCTCCTTGATATCCGATGAAAGTGCATATTTGTACTTCCTCCATCTCAACACATTCACAGTCAAGTCATCTTGCGGCTTGGGGCCTATATGGAGTCGGTCATTCAAACAGTTTCCAAATGACGTCTCCATCGAAGGATCAAACACTGATCGGACCTTGGTCGTGAGGACTGGTTGATGAGCAAGGTAGCACACATCCTTATCCTATCCTACGAAGGGACTCGTTGGTTTCATATCTCCTAAGTCGATGTATTCTTTCATCGCCCTGTGGTACGCTATCCACAGTACCTCGTCCTTATCAAGCCGCTTCTGAAACTGTTGAAAATGTATCATAGCCTTTTTTCTAGAGTTTTCTAGCGGGCTTATGCTAGAATTATCCTTGAATGGTAATGTAATAGTATATCTTTGATCTGCTTTACGACCAACTCGTTAGCAGAGGGCGTATCATTTGGAACTTCTTCCGAGTTGAAGAAACATTTTAAGACGACTTGAAACACTTCAACAAAAACCAAAAAATCTTCAATAATGCTATTCATCCTGCACAGTTTGCCAATACATATTAGCATCACTCCTGTCAGTATTACGTATGGGCTGGCAGTATGCCATCTTAATTGGGATTAATTGAAGGACCCTTAACTCCTTCAAGCTTATAATTCTATTAACATTATTGCTTCCCAATAAATCAACTGTACATTTTCTAATCCACCATAGCCAACAAGAGCCTCATCATAATTGCCTGAGCCTTTTTCATGTCCTCAGGAGCGTGCTCCAGAAAATCAGTCAAGGACTTACTACTGATTTTCTTGTCAAGCACGGTCACTCAAAGGATTTGGTCTGTTTTCATGAATGCAATATTGTGCAGGGTTTTCGGTTAAAACTTTTCCCGTTCAATATATTTATCCATCTATGCATAGACCGAGTGGATGTATAATATCCTTAGATTGAATGTCTATTATAAAACACTCGAGCGAACGGAGTCTGGCTTCAGTGAAACGGAAAGCAAAATAGGACTATGTATATCGAATTGGCTCCTCAGTGTAATTTTCTTATAGGTTTTGCCTCGTACGACAAAAGGGACAGGTATTGATTTCCTTTTGAGAAGGCACTACCATTCATTTTATGTACGTGGACACTTTCAGGATATTGAGGTATACAATAAGTATCGATTTTTATCGGGGGCTACTTTTTATGAAACAAGATGCGTACGTGCCACTTTGAAGAAGACATAGTGAATAAGGATATTTGGAACGTGTTTTGAGTACTCTTTAATGGAGTAATTAACCGATGAATGTAGTTTTTAATATATTTCCGGTATTTCCAGGAAAAGGACGAGTTTGGTGGAAAACCGGAAATAAATATTGTAATAGTTGGGGCGGATATAATAGCAGCAGTGAAGTCACTAGCACACGACTAACTTTATGGAGACATAGTATCCATGAACCCCTGAAGTATCGTCCCAGATCTACTGATATCATTTCAGTGTAGATCCTAAGTCATTCGTAGACATCCTGGATGATTTGACTAAGCTAACATCCTCGACAAGCCCTTGCTCTCCACCCCGTATTCTGAGTTAAATGGAAAAATAATGGTTTCGTTTTTCTTTGCCGTTTCAACAGCAGCCAACAAAGGAAGTCGTCCTAACATATTAAAAGAGTAATCCACTCAGCATCCCAGACTGATAAAGACGATCTGCATGTCCTTTACTTTTTTAAAAAAACAATACTCAGTCACAGTTCACTGCATGAGAAATAAAATGGAAAATTGAAAGAGGGATGATAACGTAAAGTGTACCCTTTAAATCTCACTTTGGGTCGAATGATGGCGTATACAGATAAGTGAGTTAGGCTCATTATCGTCAAAGTGGAAAGGACGAGTGTCAGGGATAATATGATAGTTTTATGTAATTGCAATGGTAATTGGTGAGAGCTATGGAGTAGTTTATGAAGAGTATATTTTTGGTCCCTACATGTATAAAGTGCTTTTATTTGGGGATTTTTGGGAATCTAACAGAACTCGTTATAGTCAATTATTGAACTCCTCTACGAAGCGTATTTAATCCAATGTTGCGAAAAAGTTAAAATAGAACTTTGAAATTCTAAAACTTTGTTAACAATAACACAAGTTCTACGAAACTTTCCATTATTTTTGTTTTGTATGGGTGGAGGTGAAAATCTTAAAAAGACGTGTGTGGGATTCTCACCCACTAAAACCACTCGCGGGACTACCGTGAAGTATTACTTCGCGAGGAGGGCTCTGATTTACACCAGCGCCACTAAGTCACGCATCCGTCGCGCCTTCCGACCTCGTTCCAGTTCCTTCAGCTTCTCCTGTACCCGAGTTACTGTTTCCCTTATCGCACTCGAGTTGGCTGCGGACCTCAGCATCTCCTCCACGAAATTTTGGGGTCTGATAACTGCATTGGGGGCATCGTTTAACTTCCTTCTTTCATTCGCAAATCTCAGACAGTGGAACATAAATGCTCCGGGTCCTCGTTTGTTCTGTTGCTGCCACCTCCTCTACAGCTCCTTCCTAGTGGCCTTCAGGAAGCCCACAGTCACCTCGGTCGGATTTACCCTCCTTCTCCGGTAGAGACAGTGTGCCTCATTCGCTAGAAGATCCAAGGAAATCATTCCCGCGATGACACACATTGCCTCACCTGATATCGTTCTATATGCACTGCACACCCTCAGCGGTGGCGGTTGGCCGGTATGACGAACTTACCCTTTTCTAGTTCGCTATGTTATTCAGTGCGCACGACAGGAGCCACGTATAGCAGGATGGGTTTCACCACTCCTGCGATAAGCAGCCGGCGGCTAGTTTTGGCCCTCTCATATTTTGCATGATCCTTGCCAGAGATGAACTACCTTTCTGATATAGATTTTGAAACGACCTCATGATTAGCAACGCGAATTTTGACGAAGTTGTTTTATCTGCGATTGATAATAAGGAAGTCAAATTTCACCATTTGGTGCCATGCTTTGATAAAATGAATGGTTTCATTTGGATACAGTTCCACGTCCTGGTGGTCTTTCGCAACTACTGTCACTGCTAGGTCGTCTGCAAAACCATTCAATGTTCCCTTCTTTGGCACGTGAAGGTCGAACACTCCTTCATGCATTATGTTTCACAGGAGGGGCCCCAGTACAGAGTCTTGGGGAACACCAGCTGTCACAATATATTCCTTCGGTCCGTCCTCCGTCTTGTACCAAAAAAGTCTCTCCGAAAGGTAACTCTCGATTATCCGAGCTAAGTAACCAGGGACACCCAGGGCGCCCTTAAACCAACCCCAGTTGGCTGAGTTAAAGGCTTTCCTGACATCTAGCGTTACCGCCGCGCACCACTTGCCAGCGGCCGATGCATCCCGGGCCAGGTCCACGACCGTTGCAATGGCATCAGCCGTTGACCGCGCTCTACGAAACCCATACTGCCGCTCCGATGGACCACCCGCTAGCTCGACGAAAGGAACCAGCCTGTTGTATATCACCCTCTTGGGGTGATTTTTGTCCATGAATTTTGTTCATTATGACCTTGTAACTAGCGCACCACAGGTTCTTATTTGCTTTGCATGCACAAATGCTTGTAGCAATTCCTCTTACTTTCCCGTATAGCCTTCTTAAAACTACTTCGAAGATCGCGGTATTTTTTCTCCGACCGGTGATGTTCTGGCTTCCCTCTGGCCCTTTGGCAAAGCCTTCTCGGTCGCAAACACGATGCTCTCAACAGCGAGATTTCTTGGTTCCACTAGTAGTTTGGTTTCCTATTCTAATGGAACTTGCATCGCGGCATTGTATGTTAGAGTCGCAGGCCTCAGTTATCCGTTGACATAACTGGCTCACTTTTTCCACTGCCATTTCCTTCGGGTCGTAGCCTCCTAAAGCCGCCAGGATTGTCTCTTCCTCGAAAGCTCCAGTAGACCACCCAGCTATCCTGTTTTTTCCGCTTCGGATGCTCACTCGATTGTCGCCTCTCACGTTCCACCACTCTCGCCAACGACGTACTGAGGTAGGTTAGATAAACGATTGAGCCTAGTCCTCGGCCTCGGAAGGTGGGCACGCATCCAACGTTGGCGAGTACAATGCTCAGTTCTGCGAAGGTTTCAAGCAAGATTTGGCCCCTAGTGTTCGTCATTCGACTTCCCCAGTCTAAAGCCCACGCGTTGAAATCGCCGGCAATGATTTTGGGGCTGCGGACTCTAGCGTTCAACATCAAGTCGCGTTTCCCGATGAGTCTTTCACCCACGTAGCACTATCGTAATTTAGTTACGGTTCACATATTACCGCCACGTCCACATTCAACTCTCGGATAGTTTGCGAGAGTAAGCCTTGAGCTGCCTCGCAATGTTTGAGGTTGATTTGTATCAACCTCATTTAGCCTTACGATCCAGCTCCCTCCTATATGCCGGGCGCTTGCCACTACCTGCAACGTGCCGGTCAATTACTCTCGTTCTCCATTTGCACAACATGCATTGTCCTGCTTGTTCCCTAAGTCGGCACACGACCCAACCTATTCTTACCTTCATCATCATCAACGGTGCAACAACCGGTATCCGGTGTAGGCCTCCCTTAATAAGAAACTCCAGACATCCCGGTTTTGCGCCGAGGTCCACCAATTCGATATCTCTAAAAGCTGTCTGGCGTCCTGACCTACGCCATCGCTCCATCTTAGGCAGAGTCTGCCTCGTCTTCTTTTTCCACCATAAATATTGCCCTCATAGACTTTCCGGGCTGGATCATCCTCATCCATACGGACTACGTGACTCGTCCACCGTAACATATTGAGTCGGATTTTATCCACAACCTGACGGTCATGGTATTGCACATAGATTTCGTCGTTATGTAGGCCACGGAATCGTCCATCCTCATGTAGGGAGCCAAAAATTCTTCGGAGGATTCTTCTCTCAAACGCGACCAAGAGTTCGCAATTTTTCTTGCTAAGAACCCAAGTCCATGATGTCGATATCGTCAGCATAGGCCAGTAGTTGGGTGGACTTAAAGAGGTTCATACCTCTTGCATTTACCTCAGCATCACGGATCACTCTCTCCAGGGGTTAAAGAGGACGCATGATAGGGCGTCGCCTTGTCGTAGACCGTTGTTGATGTTTAATGCTCTTGAGAGTGATCCTGCTGCTTTTATCTTGCCTCGCACATTGGTCAGGGTCAGCCTAGTCAGTCTTATTAATTTCGTCGGGATACCGAATTCTCTCATGGCTGTGTACAGTTTTATGTTATCATAGGCGGCTTTAAAGTCGATGAAAAGATAGTGCAACTGTTGTCCATATTCCAACAGTTTTTCCATCGCTTGCCGCACAAAGAAAATCTGATCTGTTGTTGATTTGCCTGGAGTGGAGCCTCTTTGGTATGGGCCAATGATGTTCTGGGCGTATGGGGCTATCCAGCCTAGCAAGATAGCGGAGAATATCTTGCAAATGGTATTCAGCAACGTGATACCTCTATAATTGCTGCACTGTGTGATATTTCCCTTTTGATGTATGAGACAGATAATTCCTCTTTGCCATTCGTCAGGCATTGATTCGCTCTCCCACACCTTGAGCACAAGTTGATGAACCACTTGGTGTAATTGGTCGCCTCCATGTATAACCAATTCGGCTGTAATTCCATCGGCTCCTGGCGACTTATGATTTTTAAGCCGATGAATTGCACGGAGTGTTTCTCCTATGCTTGGTGGTAGCAGTATTTGTCCGTCGTCTTCAGTTGGCGGGACCTCCCACTCGCCGACGTTCTGGTTGTTCAGTAGTTTATTAAAGTACTCAACCCATCGCTCCAATATGTCCATTCTGTCAGAAATCAGATTTCCCTCTTTGTCTCGGCAGGATGAGCATCGAGGTGTATAAGGCTTCATCCTGCTGACTTCTTGGTAAAACTTCCGCGCCTGATGCGGTTGCTCCCTGTATTTTTCTAGTTCACAGACTTTTTGGTTCTCCCAGGCTTCCTTTTCCGTCTGTGAAGTCGCTTCTCCGCTCGACGGAGTTCGTGATAAGTCTCTGCGCGTGCCCGCGTTCTTTGAGAATGCAACATTACTCGGTATGCGGCATTCTTCCGTTCCGTTGCTAGCTTACGTTGATCGTCAAACCAGCCGTTCCGACTCCTTTTGCGGCTGGGGCCAAGTATGTTTGTGGCCGTATCCATGATAGCGTTCTTCAGGTGATTGTGAAGATCATTTGTTGATGCTTCATCTCCAGGATCTCTGTTGACGGTTATTGCGGCACCATACCATTTCCCTCTTATAGGTGTCGCGAAGGGCTCTGCTGTGGATGGCTTCAGTGTAACCTCTCACCTGATTGTCAGAGGGGATTCTAGGTGGTGTTGTTATTCGAGCTCGGAGCACCATGCCAACGAGATAGTGATCCGAGTCTATATTGGCCCCCCTATATACCAGGTACTTCCAACAACCATTTCGTGTGACAGTGCTTTGAATTGAATGAATGATCCGCAGTCTGTTATCATTTGTATTTTGGTTTATGCTATGAGAGTCAACGTATCGCCTGAATGCGGGCTTCTTCTCTATTGGACTGTTAAAGTTCCCAAGTATGATTTTGATGTCATATCTGGGACAGGCTTCGAGAGTTCGTTCTACTGCCTGGTAGAAGGTATCCTTCTCCGACTCTGCAGTCTCCTCTGTAGGGGCGTGAACATTTATGAGGCTTATATTTCTAAATTTGCCTCGCAAACGCAGAGTGCATAGCTGCTTATGTTTTCAAAGCCGATAACAGCAGTTTTCATTTTTTGGATGACTAAGAAATCTACTCCGAGCACATGATTGACTGGATGGCCATTATAATATATGGTGTAGCGACTCTTCTCCAGGAAACCGGTCCTTGTCCATCGCATCTCCTGTAACGTTATTACATCAGCCCTATATTGGGACAGGGTATCGGCTAGCCGCTCAGCAGCTTCATATCTGTACAGGGAGTGCACGTTCCATGAGAGACTACGCAAATCGTTATTCTTTTATCATTGCTGGGTTCGTCGTTGTGTTTTCCTTCTAATCCGAGGCTCCTGTTGTGGCTTCGTAATTTCGATTTTCCGTGTAGGGTTGTCAGCCCTACCCAACCCTCAACCTGAAGGACCAGTTGGTACAATTTTTAGGTGCGGGAGACTCGCCTTCATCCTTCTCCGTCTGCAGCTTTTCGTTGACTATATTTGGTGAAAAAAAAATTACGCACCCCCTTTGGCATGTAGCCCCCACCTGAAATTCGACGTAAAAGAATGTAACTCACTGTATGCGGGAGCGTTCACAGTTCCCACCTTTCCGTCGAATTTGGTGTCAATCGCTATAACCGTCTCCGGGGACGGACCAACGGGGAGACAGCTGCAGAGAAGATTGTGGAAAATAAAGCCCCAGGCTTAGATGGCATTCCAAATAAAGGCCGTTAAAACAGTTCCGAAGTGCCTCAAACAAGGTTTTTTCCGGGAAAAGTGGAGGAAACAGAAGCTTGTGCTAATGTCGAAGCGAAATAAACCTTTGGGTGATCCTTCATTTTATAAGCCTATATGCCTATTAAATGGCGTCGGCAAACTTTTCGAACGAGTCATCTACAATAGACTTGTACCGGCTGCAGAAAAGGAGGGTGGCCTCTCAGCTCGGATTCCGAAAGACAAGATCTACTGTCAATGCGATCAGTACGGTGACAAAAATTGCTGAGGAAGCAGTAGAGCCAATAAATCTTGCGCGATAGTTACTCTCGACATGAAGAATGCTTTCAATACTGCAAAATGGAGCAAAATAATTGCAGGTTTAGCCAAATTGGACGCTCCCAAATACCTGGTGCGCATAGTCATCGAATTCCTTCGGGAGAGGCAATTATTTGACGATTCGGACGCCGGACCTAAGACATAGAACAACCTACGGGGTTCCACAAGGATTAGTCCTCGGTCCCCGCAGAACATAAAACCGAAGTACGTCGATAAAGATCAGAATTGGCGAACTCAATACATTCGCAACCCATGCTCAAATATCTAGGAGTCATGGTTGATCAAAGACTGAAATTCAAGCCTCATCTCGAGAATTGACAACCAAGACTTCCGTCGACTTTTTATCTCGAGAGTTGTCAGCTCCATCTTGTTTTATGCAGCTCCAGTCTGAGCATCGACACTAAAGCAAGAAGCAAATAAAAGGAAAATCGCAGCCCCATATCAATTGAATGGATTGTGAACGTTTTGTGCTTACCATACAACATCAGACGATCCAGCAAATGTGATAGCAGGCATGGTCCCCATCGGCGTTTTGGCGAACTAGTGCCGACGCCTCTATGATCCATCATATGCAATCACTGAATCCGACGATAGATACACGGTAAATATCACGAAATGAAGCTATTTTGGAGTGGTAAAAAAGATGGAATGATACAACCAAAGGACGCTGGACTTATGGAATTATTCCAGACATCTCAAAATGGATCACTCGAAGGCACGTTGAAGTTAGCTACCACCCTAGCTCAATTCCTAAGCGGACACGAAAGGTACCGTGCATACCTTTATCGCTTCGGGGGTGACAACTCCCCATATAGAAATACAACACAAAATGACAAACAGACATTGAGAAGGGTTCGGTGATTTCTGATTAACTAGCAACAATTTGAACGGTCAACATTTCATTTTACAAGTAAAGGTTCTTTATTCAGAAAAAATCTGTATAAAAACAATATATACTCAGTGAAAATTGGAAAACATCACTCGAAGCCTTCCTTAAGTTCCATTCTAGAACTTTAATGTACACCATATTGAAGAGTTTGGTGCAAATCGTACAATCATCAGCAAAGTTATAATAAGTCAAAATTGTCGTTTTTCGTCCACCAAAATATTCTTACATGAAAAAATCCACGTCACCTTTCATACCTGGAGCACCAAGCTTCGGATCCCTGGCTTGTTTATGATGAAAGACACTTTTGTAAAGCGCTCGTTACAGATTATAGTAGAATTAAGAGGTATTTACTTTATGAAGAATTTGTGTTTCCCCAAAACCTAATTGCTCAGAAACTTTTCCCCGAAAACTAATATTATAAATCTATAAAAGGATTATTTCGAATCTTTTATAACAGATACATGTGTGATGAAGCTGGATTATCTTTTACATCAGTCTAAACTTTGTGCTATCCCCTAAGAACTCGAAACCTTTTGAGCACCAGATTAATCTGATATTCGTCTTTGATAATGCTAACTACCCAAGATTTACTACTAGCACAATATCTTTCGAATATTTTCATCTAATTATTCTACTATCAATTCATTCGGAAGCGAACAACTTTGGTTCAGTGAACTTTTATCAGTAGTAAAAGATCTGAAGCGTCAATCATCTTGAAATATTCAATGGGTTAATGATTATGAGTACAAGCACACAACACCGTCGTCTGTTGGGGAAAAGCATGGAAAATGATTCCAACCATTTTCCTTTCACTTTCCTATTGAAGTCTTAGTTCCAAGCCAACTCCATCCATCCGTTGAGAGTCTCATGCTCCAATTACTATCATCAGTGAGCATAGCGTCACTAGTGTGCATCGTGAATTTACAGGAGCTCCAGACGACAGAGTTAGATACAAAGTATCGATTCGACTTTAAGCTATTCCGGATCTTTAATGCAGAGCATAGAGGACACATGTGGCTTGTATTCTCCAAATTGCATTTGAATTTATTTGAGAGAATGCCAATGAGAGATGGGTCCAATTCCAATTTAGGCTAGTTATGTTTGAGCTTGGAACAGATGAGTGAATCTGGAAGGAGTGAACTAAATTGTAGATAACAATTAATTACTTCCTCTAAATGAACAAATAATTTGAATATCTTTTGTGGGACCCCGACTTGAATCCAGTCAGCCCAGGTCATTTGATAAGCAAAACAACGACATGAGAACGATAAATCAAAACTAAGTCCGTCCCAATAGGACCACTCGAAAGAAAGTTAACTACAAGATGTCATCTTGATTTGAGCCGGGTCGCCCAGTCCATCATTTGCGATCCCAATTTGAAATATCTGCAATTTAACAACGACATGGACGTCGATGTAACATGGTTTTGCTCTGATAGACTCACCAGATCTAGGTACGTACCAACTTCTTCGGGACCTGATTTATGTGCTTGGGTGCCGGAAACGGTTGTCTACCATCTTGCCCCGAGCATACTAACAGCTTACTGGCATCGGCGAACGTAAGGGCAAACCAAAACAATGGGCATTCTTTCAAGTTATTACAGTTTAAATTTATAAGATTCACGACATGCCTTCCAGATAAAAGATAGAAGCAGTTTTCTAACCACATGCAATTATTTTCCTCTATCCAAAGGTTCACCCCAGCCAAGTTATCGATGGCTCAAAGACGGAGTTCCAGTTGGAGATTTCTCAAGTAGTCAGTACTATCGGATACACAACACAAGGCGGGAAGATGCCGGCAACTATCAGTGCATTGCAAAGAACGACGCTGGAACAATCTTCAGTGAAAAAATTGATGTGGTGGTTGCATGTAAGTATCTTTATCTGCTTAACAATTGATGAATAATAATATATGTTGGATTACGGTGAAGGGAAATATTTAGGGCCATTGTTGATCGTTCTTCAGTGGAAATGGAATGATGGAGAAGCACTTGATATTGACTAGGAAATGATTTTATTATTTTAAAGTTCTGCGGTTATCACAATTTGGGTACCACATTTTCATAGAAGTTAAGTTGAATTTAGTGCTTACTAGCCCTGGGTCTTCAAGACTTCGGTAAAGGTTGAATTTTCAACCCCATTATCGGAAGGAAATGAAGAGTCTTTTATAGGAAAGGGAGAGGTGTCCCATCTTCAGCTCCGTTAAAAACTTGAAAACTCCTTATGATCACTCGACACCCGTTAAAAAGTTGTAGTCCCTCGTAATGGAGACGATGGGACAGATCTGCAGAAGGAAGAGGAATCTCTTTTCTTTCTAATCCCATTAAAAAATTTCGGCGGTCAATACTCCTTAAAAAGTGACGGAGAAAGGATGGTATGAAAGGAGGATTAGGGAGTCCCCTCTTTCAAACCCTGTTGAAG
Source organism: Hermetia illucens (assembly GCF_905115235.1). Classification (NCBI taxonomy): domain Eukaryota; kingdom Metazoa; phylum Arthropoda; class Insecta; order Diptera; family Stratiomyidae; genus Hermetia; species Hermetia illucens. The sequence continues at coordinate 15,909,231 of NC_051853.1, read as the reverse complement.
TATTGGAGCGATGGGGGTATGTTGATATTATCATAATAAAGTTTGATTTCCCATCCCCGCCCCCGGAGGTAAAGACGGCATACAAAGGGCCTTTCTATCCCCACTAAAACTCGTAACAGAGCCTAACTCTTAAAAACTTATGGGCACCCCTTGTCCCTCCACATCCTCCTGAACGCGAGCGGATGCATCATAATCTTTCAACGGGGGCTGATTGCTGCATCTCCAAGAGTGGCACTTTACTATCATGGTATCAAAATACTCCCCGTTTGAAGCACCATGGCATTTTAAGAGGACGTGACTCCCCCGACTTTTTAACGAAGTTTGAGCGAGGATCTCCTGCTTCTACCTTCATTTCCTTCTTTTTCCCTGCAGAGATGAGGTTCAAAGTTAGACCCTATCGTTACGACGGCAAAATAACCCGACTTTCGAGCGCCATAACTTTTAAGAGAGAGAGAATATTTTTCCCTCCCTCCTACACAACTTTTTCATCCTCCATCTCTCCCCCACAGGGTAGGGCTAGAAGCTCAAACTTTACCACGATGATGTAAATAAAACTCCACTTTGAGGGCCATTACTTTTTAAGGGAAGTGATTTTCACTACTTCTCTTCGGGGTTGAAGAGGGCGACCACTTCCATACAGTTCCACGTTCTGGAAGTGTTTCGCAACTACTACCACTGCCAGGCCGTCTTTTGACACGCGAAGGCCGAGCACTCCGTTATACATTATGTGCAGAACACCTGCTGCCACAACATACTCTTTCGGCCGGTTATCGGTCTCGTACCGAAGTAGTCGCTCTGAGAGGTAATTCTCGATTATCCGAGCTAGGTGGCCAGGGACACTCATTTTAGCCGGGTGCCTTTAATAACCCCATTTAGCTGGGTTAAAGGCGTACCTGACATCCAGCGTCATCACCGCGCAGTACTTACGAGATGGTAATGCCTCCTGAACCAGGTTGCTATTGCATTGAGAGTGGATCGTGTTCTACGAAACAAACGTTGCGGGCACGTCGCTTGGGGTGATTTTTGCCCACGAATCTTGTTCACTATAACTTTGTATGGGTTCGTATTTGCGTCAAGTATAACTGCTTGTAGCAATTCTGCTTACTATCCCGTATAGCCTTTTTATGGCTACTTCAAAAGTGACGGTATTCTTTCTCCGACTGCCGGTGTTCTCGCTTCCCTCTTCTCCTTTGGTAAAGCATCCTCGCTCGCAGACAGGATGCTCCACCAGTAGTTTGGTTTCCTACTGTGGTGGAACTTGCGTCGGGGCATTGTAGAGTCATATGCCTCAGTTACCCGCTGGCATACATAGCTGGCTCACTTTTTCCAGCGCCGTCCTAATGTCGCCAGGAAAGTTTTTTCCTCGAAAGCTCCAGTAGACCACCCAGCTATCCTGGTTTTTCCGCTTCTGTTGCTTACTCGACCGTCGCTTCCTCCGTTCTTGATGTTGAGAAAGATGGCTTGGTGGTCACTGTTGGTGTAGTGTTCATTCACTCGCCAGATTATCTCTCTCATCAGTGAGGCACTGAATTAAGTCAGATCGATGATTGAGCCTTGCCCTCGCCCTCATCCAGCACTGGCTAGTATAATACAATGTCCAGCTTCTTGAAAGTTTCAAGCAGGATTTGGCCCATGGTGTTCGTCGCTTGACTTCCCCAGCTTAAGTCCTAGGCGTTGAAATGTTGCACTAGGAGGAGCATAACAGTTGTAGATATACACGTCGTTCGCTTTTACCCTTACAAAACCGGCTCCTGGGAATGCCATAGTTTCTTGAATGGCTTGCCGTTCGCATGCCCAAGCGAGATAAAGAGAATGAAGAAGACGTATAGAGGTACACAGACTGCTATCATTAGCTTGCCCGTTAAATCTGATTACTGTGGGCAAAGTAAAAATAGCCTAGATCGTGTACCGACTTAGAGAGCAAATATCTCTCAAGGGATACCTCAATTTCGGTCACTTTCCAGCACCGTATATCGTATCGTGCTCACTAGATATGTCGAGAAGGAAGTTTTGTAATCCTAATTAGCCATTCGGTAGAAAAGGGAGTCCACCCACAACCCTACACAGTGCACCTTACCACACTAATTTACCAATTTCAGTCCGCATGACCCAAAAATTTGGTTCAAACTAGTGGAGGAAAAGCCATCGCAGTGCTATCACCGCGGTATGTTAGCGCACTTGCGCAAACAACTAATAAAGCGGTTGTGTACCAGTGAGAGGGAGAAAACGGGACAATTCACAGAGGTATTTCCATGGGTGACAAGAAACCTTCACCGTTTTTTCACCGCCTGCAAAGTCTCCACGGCGCCGCTTGTACACAGTTTATGGGTAAGGCGCCTATTATTTGCTCTTCGACCGATTATGATGACACTAGATAGCCAGCCACTACAAACCGTCGCTAGCTTAGCTGACAGAATCGTTACTCGTTCGTCAAAGTCAGATATACCAACGAATATCAATCCAACTCAGAGAACCGCGAGCGGAGACACGCAGATTCAGATAGAAATGTTAGCGTTCACGGTCCAGATGGCGTTCGCAGTGCAGGTCCAAAAATTTTCGTTCTCAGGGAACCACTGGAGGTGTAATTCTAGAGCTACTTTCTTACGCGAAGGCCACCGACACGAAAGTGCATCCAATCCTGAACCAACACCAGGAAACCTTAGTGGCAATGCCTGCTCCCGATAGAGATATTCCAAAATTCGTTCAAGCTCCCGATCAACAACCTGCAGTTGTCGAACCCAACAAAATGTAATAGGAAAATTCGATTTTCTGATTATTACCAGGCAGGATTTCAGTAATTTCATACACCACCAACAGTTTTACAATAATAAAACCACAACTTCACAAGAGAATCAGTTTGATTTTGGTGCTAAGACGTACTTTCTTTCAAAAAAGATAGTAGATGCTATCAAATGCACCTCGCGACTTACGGATAGTGAGCTGAAAATGAGAATTGAATAAGAATTTGATCAGTTTTGAGTTTCAACGGGAAAGCTCCCTTATTGATGGATTTAGAAGGAAAGCATCTAGATTTGCTGCGAAAAATGCAGACATACGTTTTTGCCTCGGTAATGTTGAAACCCCAGTTGTCGTGGTTTTTGCGAAGGCCTACCAAACATTTCTCGATGGCTTTCACCGCCTTGTTGGGATTGAAGTTCGAAGAGAAAATAAGCGTGTCATTGACAGATTGGATCAGGTCAGTAGTGATGTCAGGAGGCCGTACGTCAACCGCGAAAAGATTATATATGATTGGACCGAGAACAGATCCTTGCAGTACTCCCGAGGTTACTACCAATAGATCGAAAATACCATTACCTATGCAATCGAGATTATAATCGTGTTTTTTCGAGGATCAGGTCAAAGGTTTCTGCAAGGACTTTCGCTTTTCTAACATCACTGCAGATAGGTTCCCCGTTCTTTGTGAGAATGAAGTTGCGGGATTTGTCTTCCCCTGTGACATATTTATGTGTTGAAAGATCTTTGACCCTTGTTTAACATTTGTTAGTTTGGGGATGAACTCTCTGTTTGATTTGCGCGTCTTACTGGTGAATCCTACAAGACCATCCCAAGGAAATTTGGCGTATAAGGATCTTGGATCCATCTAAGCAGCGTTCCCCATTATAATTGACTGACGTATCACCTCTGCATGTGCCAAGAGAGTTTATGCATTTAATAAAAACTGCAAGAAAAAGGCTTCTTATCATTAAGGTCTCTGGTAAGACTATAAGTTGTGATAAACTCGGAAAATTTTTGATTTATTGTGACATTCTACCGTTCATACCACCTTGTATTATCGTACCAGCGTGAGCAAGCTTGCCTTTCAGTATAGTACCATATCCAACTGTTTCTCATCAAGATTAACTGGATCTTTAGCTAAAGACCACCTCTGGCGTATTCTCTCTAGAAGTATTTTTATTTGCGGCTCTGTTAGAACGCCCCTCTTGGTTTTCCGGATCCTCATTATTATACTGAGTAAAGATTTGGTTATGTTCCTCCCACCGCCCCGGTCTTCTGCTGTGGGTCTTCCAGATTCTGATTTCACCACTTTCTGAACTGGGTTTTATCTGTAGTGTATTTCTGCGAATGCATTTATGTCCTAAGAGTGAGAGCTTGCCGTAGCAAACGCGGTTCGAGTGGTAGAGAAGGTAAGTTTGATTACCGTTCCTTTGTAACGAAGGGTAGGTTCAGTGGTCCTCTTTTTTATTATTAAATCGTGTCTAATAATATGATGATCGGATTGAGTCACAAGCCTCGGAGAAATGCTAGGGCGTCCACCTCAGTCGACGCGGCAGGACGGGCCCCGGTCCTGTCGAGAAATGGGCAAGGGTTCTTGACGCATGGACGGCGTCAGGACGTAAGCAAGTTAGTCCGCACACAACGAACAAAACAAATACGTGTCTGCACGCTAAATGTTGGTACCCTAACTGGAAAGACGGAGGAACTCGCAAGAGCCCTTCGGAAAAGGCGCATTGACATCTGCGCTCTGCAAGAAACCCGATGATCTGGTGCCAAAAGCTGCGATTGAACGCGAACGCGGTAAAAATGGCTACAAACTTCTCTATTTTGGTAACCCACACACTCAATATGGTGTTGGCATTGCCATCTCAGAGGGTTTCCGTGATGCCATTAAAGAAGTTGAACGATTTGATGATCGGCTGATGAAGCTCACCATTATATCAGCTGATCGCACTATTCACTTCTTCACCGCGTATGCACCACAGACAGGTCGACCTGATGCCGAGAAAGATGCCTTCTGGCAACTTCTCGATGAAAAGACTTGTCACGTGCCTGCTGACGATTACATAATCATTGCCGGCGACCTTAATGGTCACGTGGGTGAAAAGGCAGACGGTAACAGGTGCCATGGGGGAAAGGGGTTCGGAGCGCGCAATGAAGGTGGCGAGCGTATAATCGATTTTGCGGACACCCATGACCTTGTACTTATGAATACATGGTTCATCAAACGATTGTCTCATCTTCCCACATTTTATAGTGGGAACAATAAAACGCAAATCGACTATATTCTCATAAGACGCCAACACTTTACCACTGTCACTGATTGCAAAGTCGTTCCCTATGAGACCATCGCACCTCAACATCGGCCGTTGATTGCCGTCCTGCGAATTAAGCCACCGATAAAACAGCGTGAGGAACGCACTGGCCCGCCGCGCATTAAATGGTGGCGATTTGGTGAGAAAGAAGTAGAAACGGTCTCACTCATACAATTGCGAACCATTACGACTGTGGAAGAATCATGGAACCAAATGAAAGACACGATCCACAAAGCGGCCTCTGCAACCCTCGGGGTCACCAAGCCGGGTAAGCGGTACATCAACCGAGATACTTGGCTTTGCAATGATGATGTTGAAATGAAGGTCCGTGAAAAGAAACGCCTCTACCACAAATTTCTCGACGATAAAACACCTGCTAATTGGCAAATTTATAAGAATGCCAAACGGGAAGCAAAGAAAGCGGTCGCTGTCACCCGAGCAAACCATTTCAAAAATCTTTACGATAAACTGGACACTCGGGATGGCGAAAGAGATCTGTATCGACTTGCTAAAAGCCGTGATGAACGCACACAGGATATCGAACATTTCTGTTGTGTTAATGACAAGAACGGTACTTTGCTTGCCAACCATCGAGCCGCAACGGATAGATGGCGAGAATACTTCGAGCAGATTTCAACTGAAGAATTTGCTCATCCTCCACTTCCACAATCATTGCCGACATTTGGAGCAGTTCCACCAGTCAGCGCAACTGAAGTCGAGGAGGCAATAAAAGAAATGAAATCGGGGAAAGCAACAGGACCTGACGACATCGCATCTGAGCTCTGGAAAGCGAAGAGCTGCGACCCAACACTGTGGCTCAGTGAATTCTTTAACCAGGTTATTCAGGAAGGAAGAACACCATCTGACTGGCAAGAAAGTACCACTGTTCCAATATGGAAAAAGAAAGGTAGCCCAGCAGAATGTTCAAATTACCGTCCGATCCGGTTACTTTCCCATACCATGAAGATTTTTGAACGCATTCTTGACAACCGTATTCGCGAAATCGTTGAAATAACCGTGAATCAAGCCGGATTTGTCAAGAACTGCGGAACTACTGACGCAATACACGCTGCGCGGTTACTCATGGAGAAACACCGTGAGAAGCATCGCCCTCTTTACATTGCCTTTCTGGATCTAGAGAAAGCGTTTGACCGTGTACCACACGAACTCATCTGGTATGCTTTACGACAACACTTCGTGCCAGAAGAACTCGTGCACTGGGTTCAATGGCACTACCACGATCCGAAAAGTAAAGTTCGAAGTATGGCGGGTGTATCAAAACCGCTTCGTGTCTCTGTTGGTGTTCATCAAGGAAGTGCCCTCTCACCACTCCTCTTTGTCCTTGTTATGGACATCGTCACACGGGATATCCAACGTCCAGCGCCCTACACACTGCTTTATGCAGATGATGTTTTCCTAGCATCTGATAGCAAAAATGATCTCGAGCAGCTTGTTCAAAAATGGAATGATCGCCTCATGCAACACGGTCTCAGATTGAATTTAAACAAAACTGAATTTTTGACGACCGATCCCCATGAAACAGGTACAATCACTGTCAGCGGCAGTGATCTGCCCAGAACTGAGCGATTTAAATACCTCGGGTCAACGCTATCAGCCAATGGAGAACTGCGTTATGAAATTGCTTCACGCATTAACACAACCTGGATGAAGTGGCGTTCCACAACTGGTGTCCTTTGTGATCGACGTATCAACGAACATCTCAAATCTAAAATTTACCGCAATTTACCGCAATGTCGTCTGTCCAGTTGCTCTCTATGGTTCTGAGTGTTGGCCGACCATAAAAGACAATGAACGGCGTCTTGCGGTAATGGAGACGAAGATGCTACGTTGGACTAGTGGCGTCACACGTTTAGATCACATCCGAAATGAGGATATCCGCGATCGTTATGGGGTTGCACCGATCGTGGAAAAGTTGCGAGAGAGGCGTCTTCGATGGTATGGTCACGCAGTTCGTGCAAATGAGAATTCACTTGCCAAGATTGGTCTGAACATCGAAGTCGATGGTAAACGACCAAAAGGCAGACCTAAGCAACGGTGGCTTGATACGCTGGATGGCGATTTGCAAGTCTCGAGATTGCACTCAGATCAGGCATTCGATAGAGCCAAATGGCGAAGCCGATCACGACGAGCCGACCCCGCTTGTGAACGGGACAAAGGCTGAAGAAAAAGAAGAAGAAGAAAAAGAAGTCTAATAATATATTGATGAAGGTACTCACCAAACTTGTTGTTTCTGTTTCTGGTGTTGTTTGGTATTTCTTGGTGTTGTTCAAGCTTCATGATTGCCCAGATGTTGTGTTATTCCCAATGGCTGGTCAGGTCCTCCAGTTCCATCGGGGTTAACACGACTGGGCTCCCTGGGCCGTCAGCATCTAAGATGTTTTTTTCTTCTATTTTTCTACCATTACAGTCATCTTCAGATGGGCTAGTACTTTCCTGTAAGTTTCCTCAGGTGTTATTGATCCGCCGAGTCTTATCAACGGAACATTTTCTCTTCTCGGTTGTTTAAGGAGTTTTGATTCTGGTCTTCCCTTTTTCCCTTCGTTCTGACCTTCCTCATCCATGTCTATTCTTCGGAGAATAGAGTCGCATTGTCCACGTATAATTGCCCTCTTTCGCCTTTAGGCTCCAGATAGCTTCTTCCGAGATGCGGTTTGTCTATCCATTCATAGATATATCTGCAAAGTTTGGTTGTTGCGCATAAGTTTGCAGGTTTAGCTTGGCACCGGGAAAATTGGCTTCTCGTGTCGATTTCTTGATGTTGCTCCAGTTCTTTGTTGTCTATTTTCTTTTTTTTATTTTTATTATCTTGAGCTGGGGGTTTTCAAATACCGCTTGGGTTTAAAGTACCTCGTGATTTCTCAGGAGATAGCCCCTGCTAAGGAGAGATTTCTTTTAAATGTTCCAATAAATCTACCATATTCTTCAAAGGAAGGGTATCTAATAGGTGTTTCTATAAAATCTAATGAATATTTCGGGAAGATGGTTCTCAAAAATTCATTGGAAAATCTGCATGACGATTTGATTGTGACCTTTCTCAATTTAGTCTCTTATTCTAATCTCCTTTCTTCAAACCCTTGTTATTAGCTGAACGATATCTCTTTATTCCCACGGAACAAAGCAAATGTTAATATATGTGGGCTTTTATGTAGATTACCAGTCTCATGATATCAATTAACTGGAATTAAAAATAAGACATCAGTGAATCTTGTGCTGTTAACTTAATAACTCTCAGCGAATTTATATCAATCAGGTCAGACTCAGGCATTGTGAGAGATTCCTTGAAACAAAGAGATGAATAATTCAGCTTCATTGTCATCAATTATTGGAAACAATCACAGTTCAAAGCCTTCTGCGAGAAAGAGTTTGAGGACAGTAGGCAATCATAATTAAAGCGCTTTTATATCGAATTGGAGAGATTTGTTTTAATATTGAAAAAAAAAGTTCTTTCAAATAAACCTTGCGTATGCAAATAGAATAGTTAAATTTTTTGAAGGCCGTTTTGAATTAATTCGCAATTTACACGAAAATGGTTGAAAGTATTGTCATGGGGGTGGGTTGATTTGGGGCCAATGAAATTTCATTTATATGGTGAATAGTATGATTTTGCGTTGAGGGATCTCAGAACATGTTGTTGGTTTTATTTCAAAGACAATCATATGAACAAAATATGATGATACTTATGCTTTTAGACTTTAAAAACTCGAAGTCTTCTTCTGGTTGAGTTGGGCGTTTTCCCATTTTTTTCGAACTATGTAACAATATAGCAAACAATATAGAAAAATGTGGTACGAATCCTACCACAGTTGAGAAGAAATTCACTGTGGGCAACATTATATTCTCTATCGCAACATAGATCTCAAGTCATTTTAAAGTGAAATATTTTCTGGTCTTATACGATCCCAACACGTTACGCTTAAAAAAAGTGAAGCTGAATTTTCGGAAAGTACCCATCGTCTACATTTCCGAGCCTGGCTAACATAGGGTCAAGAAAGCGCGAATCTGTTGGTGTGAAGTTGCACTTAAACGCTGACGGCCTTTCATAGTCAACTTTCATCACCTCTTTTATTTTTGAGGTAGCTCTGGCTTTGTGGTTAACCATTGTCAACTCGGTTGGTGGTTTTGAACATTTTCTACAGCTTTCTAGTTCCGTTTTCTAAGGAGGAAACCATTTTCTTCAACGCACGGTTCATTTAGCCTGAGTCGCTCCTGATTCTTCGCTTTTTAATCTCCTCTTTTTTCCATGCTGGCTTCCTTTTAATTTTCTTTCGCTAGTCTCCATGTCGTACTTCCATTGACACATTTGTATAATTTATCATATAGTGGGTGCACTCACATTAAATTTCTAAATCTGTCAACCTCCCATGACCTGTCACTCAGGCGTTAGTTGCCAGTTCAATACAGCGACCAACCATCGATATTTCTATTGATTTTACTTGACAGCATTATTCATCTAATTGTTCACAAACGTGGAAACCGCATTGCAACCACAAAGTAAAAATTTAACAATCGAAATTGGAATGAATAAACCAAGGCAAAGGCGGAGATCCCTCGGAAGTGGTAAAGTCAAGCAGACGTTACGCTAACCAAATCTAATAAATGACCTACCTGTCAATGATGGTCAGCAATCGACCAAGATTATAGATTTAGAAATTTTTGATGCAAAATTGTTTTTTCGCGATGGACTCCTGCAGCACTCATAGTGAGTACAACCTATAAACCAATTTTATTTGGCATTACTTATACCTGAACTGCCAAAAAAATATCTAGTTGTCTCAGCGGAGTGACAAACTCGAGTGAAGTTGATACATCAACTCATTTACTGAGGTGATGATAACTCCCTGCGAGATAAGGAGTTTATTCATACCATTCTCTCTTGGTGATGTGTAGGAGACAACAGGTATTTTTAACTTTGACTGGAAAGGACATTCTTGTCCTTGCAATGCAGCTAAAAAACACAGAAATTGTTTGAACTTAAAAATACTGAAAAATGTTTTAAAACTATACAAAGAACTTTCCTATTACGCTTACAATGCGTGCTAAATGACAATGAGCTAGGCGGGGGATGGAAAAGGGAGGATATGTTTTAAGATGAGAAAGGCGGGTGAATTAGCAGCGGCGTGGGTTGGAAGTATATATTGGCCATGGGGCTACACTGCCTTCCCTGTCGAACAGGCGGCTATCATTGTGTAGGGAATGGGGCGTTCCAGAAAATTATGCTTACGAAGGAAGTTGTCGTTGCCGATTTTAACTCCTGGCGATTAATGGGTCATCAGACCAGAAGCGAATTTGAAAAGTGATCAAAGGTCTAATTAACTTTTTGCAACAGAACAATTTGACTTTTTGCGGGATGGGTTTGTTAAATCGGATTATGACATAGAATGGATTAACGGCATTAAGTAAGTGGAGGGAAAGTCTCCCAAACAAGCATTGTGAAGAACCTTGATTAGGTCGTGCTTTAGAGCGGGTTTATAGCTATCCACTGTAACTAGCAAAAAGAGGGTTGCCAAGAGGAGTGCGCCTTCCGGGATTGCAACAGGACTAATGCTGGTTCAGTCAAAAAGTGATTCCACTTGTTGCAACAGAGGTCAACGATATGCTGCAGAAGCGTTAAAAACGACCCTTTGTTGAAAAGGATGAAAACTAGTGATAAGACAGCTTTGGTCCCAATGTGGAGATGTACCGTAGACGGCTTCGAAAGCAGAGGTCAGCATGCTGCGATAAAATGGATACGAGGCTTCTACAAAGGAACCAAACGATCAATTTGGAAGAGTATTGCCAGCATTGAACGTATTTCTCAACCGGAAACCCCCAGAGCACGCCAATTGTAAAGGGGTTGTGTTCCATTACGAAAATGCGATCACACACACATTTTTCGTTTCCCGTCAAAAATTACTCGTGCCTGTAGAACCCTTGTCTTGTTCTCCCTTATTCATTGCCTTGTATGTAAAACCCCCAAAATGAGGGAATGTTGATAAGACCCACTTTTCGGTTTTATTCATTGGGCCATCGGTATAGAAGACGTCAGTACATCCTGAGACGCATTCTTCTGGTTCATTTCAGTTTTCTCTTTGTTTCAAGATAACATCATATCTTCTACCAAGCAGATGTATGTGGATCCGAAAATCTGAAAGCATTGCGAAAACAAGATTCAGTTCTCCCAATGACTCTTTCAATGTTCTTTGCCCCCACGTCCATTGTTTCCCCATAGATCTAATCAAATTAGTCTATGGGGTGCAGGTACTTACTGTACCCACCATGCCCTAAGAGAACTTGGATCAAGTGGTAGTCAATCTCGCCGTATCTTCGTTGAATCTACTCCTCAATAGAGGTCCAGTGATCAATTATCGACTTTTGCCACCGTTGCCACTACTTTTCCAGTCATGTTCTCCTTGCCGCCCTTCGAGTTCTGTATCCTTTCTAGGTAGATTCATTCTCCTTTTCTCATATAGACAGCATACCTTACTTCAGCACCGCCCCCGTCTTTTACTCCGCAAGATGACTGAACCATCTCAGCCACGCTCTCATGTTGCTTATGGTTTTATTAAGGTATACTGCAACATTTTCAGTTTGTCTCGCGGCGACCACCCCAGCTAGATCATCCGCGAAACCGATTATCGTGGCCTTCTTTAGCACGGGAAGGACAAGGACCCCATGGTACATCATGCGCCATAGGAGAAGATCTAACACTACGTCATGTGGTCCCTCATTCTTGTCATACCAAAATGTAGCTTAGTCAAGTAACTAGGAGCATCTATTTTAACCAATAAGCGTTATTTCCATTTCTAGCGCCAGACAAATGTCTGGTTCAGGTAAAATCTTTTTGTCAGACAAATTTCTGACCCTGTATTAGACACCAGACTGAGAGATCTGTCTGATATCTCGTCAGACATCAGACAGACATTTGTCATTTGACGTTTGGCTGAAGCAGACATTTGTCTGACACCGACAGAAATTTGTCTGTCTGATATCTGAGCAACACTCAAACATTTATCTGCTGTCTGAAACAGACATTTGTTTTTCTGATATCTGATGCCGACTCAGACATTTGTCTAACTGCTGTGTGAGGCAGAATCAGCCATTTGTCTGCTGTAGCCGAAACTTGCATGAAACTGATATTGTTCAGCGCAGATATTTGTCTGACGCTGACAATTGTCTATCTGATGTCTGAAACATGCACTGACGTTTGCCTGTCTGATGTCTTACGCAACCGGAGGCATTCTCCTTCGCACAACATAAGTTAATAATAGTTTTTTTGAGAATTGTGGGGTCCTAAGTCCGCATCAACTTAATGCTGGACCGGACCAAATGGGGAGCAACTTACTATGGAACTACTTACTTACTATGGATTTTCCGAGCACTCCCTCTTTTTTAATCCACGGACCTCACGATTAAGGCTTAGCACCCAAACTTTACAAAAATGGTGATTTGCCTCTGCCCTGATAAGAAACCGTAAAGCCGTCATCGCCTGACATTTTAATAATAGTGTTTTCAATATGTTTACCTTGCCAATACGCTAGGAAATATTCTATCGTGTCGTTCCCAGTGGGCGTTAGCAAATCTGTCGCGTCGTTCCCGGTGGGCGTTAACAAAACTGTCGTGTCATGTCGGTCCCATTGGGCGCGCTCCTTCGGGCCGTAATCTTCTTCCGCGTGTCGCTTTTCTCTATGCCTTATTCTTCGGTTCCTTCTTGGGGATCTGCTTTCTTTGAATTCATTGAAGCCGGCCCCGCTGTTTCTACAAATTTAGTTATTTTGATAGACTTTCCCTTTCCATGTAAAAGTCCTTTTTGTCTTTTAATGTTCTCCGAGGGTCCAAAAGGATCATTCGCTGCCTTTCTATTCCTCGTTTTGGATTTACCGCCCTTTGGGTTTTGAGGGGGCGTTATTTGTATTGCCTAAGTAGCGTTTGCTTTCTTCAAGGTACTTTTTTCTTCATTCTTTGGCACTGTTATATAGAATTCTAATGGCTCTGGCCATAACTTTAACGACCTGGTGCAGATAGTGCTTGTTCTTCATGAATTCAAACAACTCTATTCTTTTGCCTCTGAGCAAGGCGAAGGGCAATTCGTCCGTATTCAAACGTGAGCTTCTGCTTGGTTTTCCCACTTTGTACTTCCGTATTTGCTAGTTTTTCGGGATTTTTCCTGATTTCTATTTTTTTTCCATGTTAGCTTCGGGGAACGTCACAGGATTAACGAGCTCGTTTTAAATCCGTCTAGCACTGTTTCTTATGATATCTCCCGACCCACTGGAAGTTGACGAATGCCCAGTTTGCGAAGTATCCTTCCGTGTCTTTTCAACGGGTGTTCTCGGGAGTAATGCACTCCTTTTAAGTGGCACTTTTTTAGACTAATAATCCCCCACCGAGGTACTTCCGTCGAAGGGTATCTACCGGTAGCCTCCTTGCTCGCTCCCAAAACCTGCAAGCACTGGAGTTCCGAGTTCCTGCATCGCAAGTTTTGATCTCGTTTCTTTCTCCAGACTGGTTATTTGTCCTGGGTATCCTTTTCATAGACAATTTCGATCCATGGATGGATGTTTTCACCCGCATAGGCATCCGCCGTGCCTTCCCTTATCCACACGAAGGAGTGCGTCTTACAGGAGATCTAACAAATAATGCACAGGTTCCACCGATGCCTGGAATGCCTTAAAAACATGGATGAGTATCAAACAACAGCCCAGAACAAAGGAGTATCCTTTATGAATCTCGTTTAAACTATTCCAGTTAAATCCTGTAATTCATACTCTCTGAAGGTGGCGCAAGTTAAGACGATAATTCGCTGAATCACTCGTACAACAAATCTTTCCTTAAGAAGATAACTCTGACATGTGCGATAGACGTAGGGTCAAAAGGACCAGTTGCTACATCATTTTCAAATGCATTAAGCATGAAACCTTCAGAAACAAGTATTATTGGAGCCCTGGCAATGGGTTTCTTCAAACAAAAGTTCTGGTCAGAATTGTCTAGTGTACCGCTTCGATAATAACTAGGTTTCACGTCTTAGAATTGTATCTATTCCTTCTTATATACTTCTAAAACCGTGGTGACACCATCTTAGGAAATATTGAGTTTTCCAGTTCAGCTATTGTGTCCAGTATAGACAGGTCATATTTCGATCAAGATTTTCAAAGGAAACACCAATTTAGCATCCAAAAAGGATTATATTTCAGTTCTATTGCGAAACCATACTTCATTGATTACTAGCTCCAGTCGATAGTCAATAGTACGAACTGAGCTCTGTAGTCCTTGCAATCTTTCACAGCACAGCACACTATAAAAAGAAGATATGACGAGATGAGATCATACCTGTATCTGTATGAGAAGTTTTTGAAAAAGATATCAAAACCACCATCACGACCTCGCGTATGTTTCCACCCCAATATGTACGTTAAAGCCTGCTTTCAAGATAGTCAGACTTTGAATTGAAAACAAGTTGCTTCTCATTATCCAGAAATATCCAATCATCCATTCCAACTCAGGCAGGGAATAAGTAATTGAAATCTTTTGTAGGCACAGATATATTATTCTGTGATGTTACTTTTAATACAATATGGCAAATTGCAAATCTAATCACTTCCATTCGTCCTGTCCATTCAATTTCTCCGCAGATATGGGAGTATTCGAGAACGTAACCGAAAGCCGACTATCTGTCCAGTCCGGTCATCCAGCCATATTCACGTTACCACCCATCGAATCGGTGCCATCCCCGTCCGTTGTCTGGCAAGACGAGAGAGGAGCCCTCAATTATGACATCAAATACGCTTATACGAAGCGCAATGAATTAATCATTTTAAGTGCAGAAGAGGCCGATCAGAAAGCTTACCGTGCACGAGCCATAAATACACAACTCGGCAAGGAGGAAAACAGCGCCTTCATTCACTTAAATGTCACAGGAGATCCCTATACGGAAATCGCGCCGGAAATTATTGTCCATCCGGAAGATATGAAAATCAAACGAGGAGAATCGGTGGCTCTGCTGCAGTGCATTGCCAACGCTCGGTCCTTGTATGAAGTTGAGACGCTTTGGCTGAAGGACGGCATCTTCATCGAAAATGCAGGAATCGACTATACGTTGAATGACCAGTGGAATCGAACATTAGCCCTGCTGTCTGCTAATCTAACACACTCGGGAGAGTACACGTGCCAAGTGCGACTACGGAGCGGGGGCTATCCAACAGTGACGGCAAGTGCCATTGTCGTTGTTCAGGAGCCACCCTATTTTTTCTCACCCCTTCGAACAGAGACTCTGGGCGAGTATGGATCACCATTGGAACTTCACTGTGATGTCCTGGGAGAGCCGCCACCAAGCGTTACTTGGTATCGAAATGCCGAACCGTTGGATTTATCTGTGGACAAGTAAGAGACGTGGATTTTATATATGCATTTGCAGTTTTCACAATTCCGATTAACATGCAGATAACTGACAATCTCATTTCAACTTTGATTTTCAGATATGTGGTTAAAGAGGATAACACGCTGATCATAAAGAAGCTGACAATGGACGATTCAGCCATGTTCCAATGTCTGGCATCGAATGACGCGGGAGAGAAATCATTGTATACCTGGTTACGAGTCAAGAGTGAGTGAACCATTTATGAACTGCAGTTTTCAGATGTATCATTCACGGTGTTCCGAAATTTTAAAATAAGATAAATTACTGAAATTGTTCACTTAATTAATATTATCCTCCGACCTTTTGTTTACATGTTCAATAAGAGAATGGGGTAGTCTAGTTTAGTGGGAGAAGGAACCGTAGCACCAAACACAGGCCTTTTGTTAGGCCTGTTCTATTACCCCTTAATATCGACTATTCCTTGACCTCCGGTGTTTGCAGCCCTTTGAGAATTTGGAAACATTCTACAGAGGCAGAGAGTGCGCAGATTCTTCGTCAAACAAAACCATACCGAGCTATTTTCGTCCGAGATCTGGAGAAACCGGGACAGCTGCATATGAAGTGCGGAAACGCCTCCCCTTCCACTTCTTAAGCTGCAATAATAGTGCCGCTCTAACGACCCCTACAAAGATTTTCGCCTGTCGGCACGAGTTAAAATTTCTCCATTCGGCTACGTGAATTCTTACAATTTCACCCTTCAAAGTAGACTTGATGGTGCATCCCTGGATACCAAAAACAGACTCTGGTCCTACCGTTGTGGAACCAGACCCTTGGCGAACCAGCATATCAGCTTCCTCATTACCAGCGATGCTTCAGTGCCCTAGCACTAATTTCAGAAAAATTCCGTTTAGTCAGCCCAGTTTCACCAGAAACTGATGACACCACTCTACACGAATTGATTTGATATGTCGTTACTGTTAGTGCTGATAACGCTGCCCGACTATTGAAATAGATTTGAATAGTGCGACCTCATCATTTTTATCGCAAACATTCTTCTGCTGGCAATAAAATGGGATACACCTCCGCCTGGAATGTGGTCGTTTTATTTTCCGAGATATCGGACCAGTCCCATAATCGGATTTCCCGAGGACTCCCCATTATTATTATTCTGTTAAGGGAAAGTCGCACCGCGTCCTTGAAGAACTATTGTGCCCCTTTTACTGGTTATAGTGTACCTATTGATCATAGTATCTCAAGCAGGCCTGTAACCGTTAGGAACTTTAGTATGTTCCCCACTTCCAGATGTTTCAGCTTTGCACCTGGTATTAAGTGTTCTCCCAGATGTCTGGACCTATTTTGCACAAGTGCCGGACACTGTCCCAGGACGTGTATAGAGGTTTCGTCCTCCTCCTCACAAAATCTGCAGGCAGTGTCCGTAGATATCCCTAACTTCCCTAGGTGGTAGTTCAGCCGCCAATGACCGGTGAGAATTCCTACTATGATTCGGAGGTTCTTTTTGGTGAGGTTTAAGCAATCCTTTGTACGCATGGGTTCGTATCTCCCAATAAGCACCCTGGACTGCTCCATCCCTGGTAGGCCCGCCCAATATAGTTCCCTCAACCGTTTCTCTTCGTTTCTTAGATTTGTATAGTAGCTATGAAACCGTTTCCGATTCCACAGAAGGGTTCTGGCCCGTGTAAAGGCATCCCTGCTCCCTTCTTGGCTAGTTCATCCGCTGCCTCGTTGCCTTCCAACCCAGCATGGCCTGGAACCCAAAGTATCCAGACCTTGTTGGACGAGCCGAGTGTATTCAGTCTCTCAAGGCATTCCCACACCAGTTTAGAGTTCACCTGGTTGGACCTAAGTGCCTTGATCGCTGCTTGGCTATCGGTGAGAATAGCTATGTTCTGCCCCCTATAGTTTCTTTGCAGATTAAAGGAGGCACATTTGTCTATGGCGTATATTTCCGCCTGGAATATGCTAGTGTACCTGCTCATTGACTCAAAGTACATTTTCCTTGGACCAATGACACCGGCACCTGCTCCCTCTGCTGTGAGGGATCCGTCAGTGTACCAAATAATTAGTTGCTGGTTTAAGCCGTATGTCGCAGCCACGGTCTCCCAGTTTGCCTTGTTACTCCAACGTGTTTCAAACTTCTTATCGAAGTGAAACCTCGTTGTCATGTTGTCCCTCGGTATCAGTAATTCGGGATACCGCCTAGAAAGGATATCAATCTTCCTTCGATTTAGGCAGCTCCCCGCATCACTCATACTACCGGCCATCCTGAATATTGATCTCCTTCCCTGCATCTGTATGTGCAGATGGAGAGGGGTTAATCCCAGGAGGACTCCTTAGCGCCCGATATGAGTGCCAGGACTGATCCGTCCATGAAAATTATTAGATCTTAACGACAAAAGGCTCGTGGTCATTTATCGACCTCTTCTTTTGATGATCGCAACGGAGTATGTCTTTTTAAAGACGAATCTGGAAACCATATAATCCACAGGCATCTGAACCACCTGACGGTTGCCAAGAAATTTCCAGATGGACGCATGACTGTATGATTGGCCGCCTTTCCACGCCCCACTGGTATGAACCCTAGGTGTATCTCTAGCTGCTTTCCCTTGCACCTAAAAAGAGGGGAGGGTAGATTAAAGATAACTTCCAGTGTCATTGCTCATTGCTTTAGTAATACTTAGGCAACCAAGCCATTGAATCTACGCCACCAGCTTCCTACTCTTACCAAAGTTCTGCCTTGGCCATCGGTTGAAGCATGCATGCATCAAAATGGTTCTTTTATGGAAGTATACATCCAATGAAGCCATTGTAGTGAAATTGTCCAGTTCTTATCTATCGCAGTCCTACAGGACCAGAGCAATTTATTTATTTATTTATTTATTTAATGAGGACAATACACAGAAAGCAAATTTCTTATTACATATTGTCCTCAGAGGGAGGAGCAAGTAAATGGCATATTTTGCGCTTAAAGCTAGAGAGGGACATAGAGTCAAATGAACCAAGCTGTAGGGCATTGTAGGACCGGCAAAACCTCGGGATCGGAGAGTGAAAGTAAATCTCGAGCTCGGCGAAGGGCACATCAAAAATGTCCGCATTACGTGTGTCATGAGACGAGGCGATACGGAGAGTAATATCCGAGTTGGCGGAGCAGTCCATCAGACCATTGCAGAGTTTGAAAAGAGTACACATATCAAGGAAAATACGGCGTTGCTGTAGGGAGGGGAGATTGAGGGTGCGGAGTCGTGACGGATAATCAACCCGTTTTTTTTTTCATCAACCCGTGGAAGGTTCTTTTTGTAAAAGAGGGTCCGGGTGAATTTGCGTTGTACAGCTTCAAGAGCGCGGCCGTCACGGATGCGGTAGGGGAACCAGACTACAGAGCAGTATTCAAGGATGTTTTTGACAAGGGAATTGAAGAGTGTTAAGGAGGGCTGGATTGAGGTAAAGTCGGACGAGGAACGTAGGATAAAACCAGACATTTTGGAAGCTCTATTGATGATGTCAACGAAGTGGGAATTGAAACGAAGTTTATCGTCGAATATTACACCCAGGTCTTTGAAGGAGGTCAGTAGTGAAAGGGGTTGACCACTGAGAGAATAGGAAAAGGATGATGGGGAGGGTTTCAGGGAATAGCGCATCCAGTGGCATTTGTTGACATTCAGTGTTAGCTTGTTGACCGAACACCAACGGGCTAAATTATCAAGGTTGGATTGTAAGAGAGCACAGTCCAATGGAGACGAAACAGAGGCAAACAATTTAAGGTCGTCTGCGTAAAGCAAATACGGACAGGCGAGGATGGAGGCGAGGTCATTGATAAAAAACAGGAAGAGTAGCGGGCCAAGTATAGAGCCTTGGGGAACACCAGAGGAAGGAGAGAAGGAACGAGATGAGTGACCATGAAAAGAAACTTTGCAGGAACGGTATGAGAGATAGGAGGAAAGCCAGGAGATGACTGAGGGAGGGACCTCTAGCGAAGAAAGTTTAGAGAGGAGAATGTTATGGTCAACGGTGTCAAAGGCTTTGGAGAAATCAGTATAAACAGCATGTACCTCCTGTCGTGAATTCAAGCGTTTAGCAACAAAGTTGGTAAGGACCAGAAGATTTGAAGCCGTTGATCTATGTTTCACGAAACCATGCTGCTCTTTGACAATGAGGTGACCGAAGTGCGCGGTCAACCAGTCGTTGACGTATCTTTCTAGGATTTTGGAGCAAGAGGAGAGAAGGGAAATGGGGCGGTAGTTCACAGCAAGGGAAGGGTCTCCGCTCTTGAGGATAGGAATGATAAGGGCCTCTTTCCAGAGACGGGGAAAGTAGCATTCGTCTAGACTTTTGTTGTAGATTATACACAGGGGGGAGGGAAATGTGTTTTCTACAGTTAAGGAGGAAGAGATTAGGAAGCCCATCGGGGCCAGGTCCGACATTGGGTTCAAGATTACCAATGAGGAACTCAACCAAGGAAGGCGTAAGGAGAGGAATGGCTAGTGATTCGGAGGAGTCTGTGGTTATGAAAGGTGTAGACGGTGAAGGGCTTGAGGGAGAAAACACTGAAAAGAAGTAGGTGCAGAGAAGGTCGCAGGATTGTTGTGGGGAGTTGGCAGTGGAGTCAGCGAAGCTGATAGAAGAAGGGACAGAATGAGTTGGATTACGAGAGTTGCGAGCGTGAGACCAAAAGAGTTTTAAGTTACCGCGGGCAAGGGCGGCTTCGACGCTCAATAGGTACCTTTTACGCGCCTTTCTGACCATTGACTTCACAGTAGATCGTATAACTTTAAATTGAGCAAGGTCGACGTCATTTTTAGAAGCCCGAAACTTCTTCCTCAGTGTATGTTTCAAGCGCATGTTAATATGAAGTTCCGTTGTGAACCAAGTTGGGAAAGAACGTAGGCAGGGAGGGGAAGAAGGAACATAACAGGAGAGGAGATCAGAGAGGATATTGTAGAAGGTGTTAAGAGCTTGATCACACGATGAATTACTTAATATATGAACCCAGTTGAAAGACGCTAAAGCTGAGTTCAGACCGACAAAATTGGCTTTGCGGAAGTTGAACTTAGTGGGTTTACGCTTGGTTTTGGGTTTTGAACGAGGGAGCTCCGCTTCAAATTCAACCGCGGGATGGTGAGCGTCGGTTTTTACATACGGGGATGTGCCAGGAAATAAAGAGAGGTGGCGCTCGGGGAGGTTGGAAAGGAAGAGATCGAAAGTGCGGCCCAAGGAGTTTTTGGTGGTGTTGAAAGGAAGAAAGTGGGAGGGAAGAATGGGGTAGCATGTAGCTTCCCTACCTAACGTTCCTAGTAATAACAACTGGTGCAGTCTTCCAAGCATGCACTGTGAGTCCGTTACGGAGGCACCAGCTGTGGATTACAAGCAGAGTTATGTATTCAAGCGGTCACATAATGTGTTCGCAAACTTAATACAGTGAAATACTGATAATTCGTACATTGATTATTCATATTTCCGGCTAATTTGTACAAATTTCTCGGTCCCCAGGGTTAATTTTCATTCGTTTTCACTTCTGATGATTAGTAATCGTCAGTGGTCAGTCCCTTGACGATACGAATTACCTAGATTCTACTGTAATAACACTACGAGGTGTGTTTCCAAAAAAATAAGGTTCCCTCATTTTTTTCAAGCATAAGGAATTTTTTAGTTAAAAAAACGAATACAACGTTGAAAACGTTGGTCTTTAAACTATTTTTTTACATACGTAGTCGCCATTTTTTTTTGACAAGTAATCCACTTTTGCATTCCCGCCTGAAAGAAGTTCGCCAACACCCCGTGGAGAAACCTGGAAACTTCGTCTTGCAACTCGTCCGTCTCGAATTGTTGACCGCCTGGGTGCTCCTTCAACTTTGGAAACAGATGGAAATCGCTGGGTAGAATGTCAGGGCTGTAAGGGGGGATGGACAATTACTTCCTAGCCAAATCCCTCCGTTTGTTGCGAGACATTCAAACGCGCATTGTCGTGATGCAGTCTTACGCCTCTGGTGAGTTTTTCCCTACATCGATTTTGGATTGCCTGTCTGAACTTTTTCAGGGGCGCGCAACAACTTGTTGAGTTTATTGTGGTGTGGTGTGGGCGTAAGCATGATAAGTAGTACACCACGCCGGTCTCAAAGTATCGTTGCCACTTTTCCTGCAGACAGCTTCTGCTTAAACTTTGTTGGTTTGGGCCACTCTGTGTGTTTCCATTGGCGAGACTGTTTTGTTTCCGGAGTAACGTAATGGCATCACGTTTCATCCCCATAACAGTGGTGAGAGAAGTCTTCGGTATGCTTCCGAGCCCAGTCGATACACTCCACAAATCCTGTCGTAGTGTAGCTTTTCTTCCAAAATCATGTCAATTGAAACTTCAGAAGCCTCAAGAATTTCAGCAGGCAATTGCTGGATCCTGATTCGCCGATCATCGAGCATGATGTGTTCGATCTTCGACAAAACTTCGTCGGAAATCGACGGCCTCCCCGTTGATCAGCGAACTCCCTACACCGTTTGCGGACATGTTGAATGCTTATACTCGTTTTCCCATACACCTCACTTAATTGGCGATGAATTTCTTTGGGCGATGACGGGTTCAACCGCTGATGGCTGTCAAGCCAGCACTGACCGTCGCAGACAGGCGATTGTTGTTGGAATACGTAGTGAGGGAAACATCGAACAAAGCGGTGTTGCCAGATTTCACCTAGCCTCACGCGCCGCAAAGTTACAGCGTTGTCAACCTTATTTTTGGTGGGGTATATCCCATCAACCACATCCACACCTAATCGTGGTCACCTGAAAAGCATTTCAGCTTCCTCCACGACTGTTTTGCGCCAAGTACTTTTGGGGTGCCTGACCCGGTGGGAAAGCAAACCGATGTCATCAGCGTAGTCGCGGTGGTCGAGGCAGCATGAAAAACGAAAAAAATCAAAACAAAAAGAAGAAAAAATAATATCGGTGATAGGATGCAACCCTGATGGACTCCGCTATGAACCTCAAAATCCTCCTAGTTTTTTCCTCGGTACAACAATCGACATTTTGCGTCATCATATGTCGCTTTGATAATAATCACATTAACGCAACCTGGATGAAGTGGCGTTCCACAACTGGTGTCCTTTGTGATCGACGTATCAACGAACGTCTCAAATCTAAAATTTACCGCAATGTCGTCCGTCCAGTCGCTCTCTATGGTTCGGAGTGTTGGCCAACCATAAAAGACAATGAACGGCGTCTTGCGGTAATGGAGACGAAGATGTTACGTTGGACTAGTGGCGTGACACGTTTAGATCACATCCGAAATGAGGATATCCGCGAACGTTATGTGGTTGCACCGATCGTGGAAAAGTTGCGAGAGAGGCGTCTTCGATGGTATGGTCACGCAATTCGTGCAAACGAGAATTCACTTGCCAAGATTGGTCTGAACATCGAAGTCGATGGTAAACGACCAAAAGGCAGACCTAAGCAACGGTGGCTTGATACGCTGGATGGGGATTTGAAAGCCTCGAGATTGCACCCAGATCAGGTATTCGATAGAGCCAAATGGCGAAGCCGATCACGACGAGCCGACCCCGCTTGTGAACGGGACAAAGGCTGAAGAAAAAGATATGTCGCTTTGATAATAGCTATTAGTTTCTCCGGAATGGCCCCCCTGCGTAGAGCATTCCAAATACACTCCCTGTTTACGCTATCGAAAGCTTTCTCGAAATCGAAGAAGAGCAGGTGCGGCAAAAATCTAAACTCCACGCACTGTTCCAAAATTATTCGTAGGATTTTGATGTGGCCAATGCAGGAGGATCCGGAGCGGAAACAAGCCTGTTCTTTGTCGGTCAAGCTTTTGAGATATTCTTTGAGCCGTTCCGTTTTAGGCATTATTTTTGCAAGGGCAGGGATCACGTAGATACACGCTCCAATTGTGACAGTCAAAACGGGTGCCCTTCTTTGCAATCTTAACGATCATTCCCTTTTTCCACTCTCTGGGAAAGGTCTCGGATACTCAAGATTTCTGTACGATTAGAAGTAGCAGATGTGCAGTAACTGCTGGTGCAGCGATAAATAATTGTTCAGGGTAGGTCCACTGCCTCCAAATTGTTTAACGTTACCAACTATGTCGCCAAATGTCTAAATTCACGGCAACCAGTGTCTACCATTAGCACTGACTTTGCTAAAGCTTTCGACACTGTAAATTATAAGATACTTCTATGCTAACTCTCGCCTCTAAGCGTTCCCATACCACTTGTTTTATGGCTTGCCTCTTACCTTTGCAACCGATCCTACCGCGTCTCTTTTGGTGGCTGCACATCCTGCTCCTTCTCCTCCTCCTCTGGCATCTCGCAGGGATCTATTCGGGGTATTTTATTATTTTAATTTCTTATCAACCACCTCCTCGTTCCTCTTTACTTGTCCCTGTTTGCTCTATGCCGACGACCTTAAGCTGTTTTCCGCAATATCGTCGTCTATGGACTGTGTTTCCCTTCAAACTAACCTAGACAATCTGGTTCATTGGTGCTCTGCTAATGGGTTAGCGCTAATCGTCAGAAAGTTGCATTCTATGTGCTACTCGCTTAAATCCTCACCCACTTCCTACTCCTACTCTCTTAATAGATAACTTGGATATAATACCTAAATTCCACTCAAGACCTCGGAGTCATTTTTGATAATAAGCTCCGCTTTGACACCCATTGTCTCAAAGTAACCAATCGAGCAGCAAAATTGTCAGGCTTTATACTTCACGTCTTAGCTCATTTCAATTCGCTCGTGAGGAATACCCTCGAGTACTGCTCCGTGATTTGATCACCTTCCCGTAACTATAATTGTCTTGCCCTTGAAAATGTGCAACGTACATTCACCCGTTTCCTCCTCTTGAAGGACTTCCCTCGTGGGGGCCATCCCTCCCGACTCCGCTTTCTGAACCTCCCTTTCCTACAACAGCGTGGATCCTATTTGGATTTATGCACATTTTTTAAACTTTCCTCGAGTCTGATGGAGTACTCCGCCTCTAACGACATCACCTGCTGTTCTGCGTCTTATAAGACTTACAACGCAGACATTTTCAAAGTGCCCTTCGCAGAGCTCGAAGTCTACTTCCATTCACCGATTCCTAGGCTTTGCCGAAGTTACAACGCACAATAGCTTGGTCCTTTTAACTTCTCTTTCTCTTTAAGTAGTTTTAAGCACTGGATAAGATGAACGCTTTCTCCTCCTCCTGAGAGCAATAAGTAATTGGAGTTTACTCTGTTTATTGTCCCTTAAATAAAGAAATTATCCGGGGAGACCATCATGCCCAGCGGCTTTACTCCGTTTCAATGTATTGATGGCCGAAATAATTTCTCTTCTGGTTGGAACTGTATCCGCAAAAGGAGGAACCTGACAGGATGTGGTACGGTTAAGAACCGTGGCGAAGTGTTCTTTTAACCTCTTCAGTTCCTCCTATCGTTGATGAGAAGTCGACCATTGACGTCCTTCACAGGACCATCGAAAGGGTTTATTTGGTCATAAAGCTTGCAAGCCCTTCCGTGATGCGATATATACTTCTGAAATCATTGCGTTATGCGGCATATTCCACTTCCCCGTCCAGCCAATAGCAAATTCCCTCTTATCATGGCACACATTAGGCTTGGATTTCGGTAGGTATCGGAATTTGAGCGCTTCACGTCCGCCATAACTCCGGAGTCAGCCAGATCTTATGACGCCCCTTCGGGACTTGGCCGACAAACTAGGTAGCACCCGAGAAAAGAGCATTTTTGATGGCAGCCCAATGCTCATCGATATTCTTACGCAAGCTGCTTAACATATCTACCGTCTGATCAGCGAGATAGCTCTCACATTATCGAACTGGGTCGTACAAGCAGTCCATATTGAACTTGGGGGATTGCAGCCCCTCGACTGTGCGAGAAGTGGCGGAAACAACACGCAAGTGGTGATCCCTTTCGAGGCTGATGTCAGCACCTCTCTTGTTACGCACATCCAGCAAATAACTTTCTAAGTCTACTGCTAACCGCGAAGTGGACGATCTGTTTGCTAGCACGGTGCCGGTTAATTGAAACGAAACTGACCTTTTGGCAGGTTCTGCGTTCGAACAATGTGACCATTGACGAGGCGGTGGAAGTTGCAGAAATGCACGAACCTCCACCATTGCCATTGCAGTCGCCAAGACCGTGTTTCCCGATTACATGTCCGAGCAAAGTTTTATCAGAGCCAACCTTGGCATTCAGATCATCCATCATGATCACAATGTCGCCTAAGCATCCCCTGAACTGGGTATACTTGCTCGTGGAAAGCATCATCTCCAGTATATCGGAAGTCTCCGTTGGTGCATAGCATTGTCAAATTGTGATGCTCCTTAACGTCGAGCGGAATCTTGCAAGTCTGTCAGAATACGGCTCGAAGATCAAGAGAGTACGCCTTGCGGTAGCGTCAGAAGTAACCTGACATCGGTTTCACGTTTGTTGCCACTTGGTTTTCCAGAGTACAAAAGCACATTGCTACAAGTGCGACAAGAGAAGTACCCTCCAGAGTCCTACAATTTTACATTCCTTAGACCCAGAATGTCCATCTTATATCGCCACCTTCAATGTCCACCTTTCCACTCAA
Organism: Hermetia illucens; assembly: GCF_905115235.1. Lineage (NCBI taxonomy): Eukaryota > Metazoa > Arthropoda > Insecta > Diptera > Stratiomyidae > Hermetia > Hermetia illucens. Next base: position 15,883,245 of record NC_051853.1, on the reverse strand, counting down.
GTTGAAGAAAGCGAGTATTCTGAGGACCCTCGCTACCGTAATCGAGGAGCGAGTGCATATTCCAGAAACCAATCATACTCCGTTTTCGATAGTCAAAGGTCTTCGCCGTTAAGTCAGTCCCTATCCCTATCCCTTAATCCAAAGGCACAACTTGCCGATAATTATTACGGCTAGATCGTCCGAAAGTGCTTATACGCAGACCATTTTGTCGTCCAGGAGCTATAACTGAGAAGTGAGAACCCTTCCTGTGTACAGTCCCTAAAACATCCCTCCTTCTATCCGACGAGTACGTGCATCTTTTTCCATTCTAACATGTGTAGGATCCAACTGGTTAACTTCCGCGAATGAGACATAATTGAACGTACTGAGATGAGATTTTGGATGCTGCCTGGGAAGTGCACAGTTTACTGTTCCTTCATCGCTTTCTGTGTACCTCCCGCTCTGTATACGTAGATAACCCAGCAGCTGGCTACTTCTTTGACAAGAACCCGCTTCAGCGTTGAGGTTGCCTCGAGAGAGTTGGCCTCTTCGAAAAAGCGTCTCCTTGGTGATCGCTTAGCTGAACTTATGCTCTTTTTGAGAGCTTTCTGAGCCTCTTTGTATCGATTCCAGCCAACAGCTGAATCAGACTTTAAAAATCGGTTGAGGAGCAAATCAGAGTTCTACCACGGTGTTTCACCCTTGTTTGGCGTATTGAGTAGACAGCTGTCTCCGAAACCTTCTCTGATGCTAGTCGTGATCGTCTCATTTGTTTTCTCAATCCTAGCAATGGATGCCGAAATATACCCATTACGAATGCAATGCGCCTGTAATCCGAGAGCGTGATACCGTTTGATACTCTCCACTGTCCGACAAGAGCCACAATGTCAAGAGATGCCACCATGATGTCAATGACCTCTCGCCTGACCACGTTAAATTGACGGTTTGAAGTTCGGTTGTTACCAGATCCTCAATTCTCTCGCATTGATTTTGGGACTTCCCCAGGTGGGCCTTAACATCACATCCTGTTATTACCCCATGCTTTTACCTTTGGCTTGTTGGATAGCTCTGATGAATGTTCCACTGGGAACTTCGTCTACGTCATAGGGGAAGTAAGCAGAGTATCAAGGAATCGCCTAATCTCACTATTAACATTTTATGGTCAGTTTGCCCGTTGTGGTGTCGCCATCGTATAGAACGTTAACCAAGATGGCCTCGAGGTCCTTTGCTACCACCGTGCCTGGGTGGGGTCTATCACTTCCACCTGTTGTATAACAAACAGGTCAGCATGTCGGGAGTTTAAACCTTTGAATTTTTCACCGACAACCCACGGTTCTTTAAAGATTGATATGTGCAGTGGCCGCTTTACAACGCTCCAAAAAGAGAGCATGTAAGAAGGGAATGGTTTTTGGGGGATGGAGCAACTAATTACCTAACCAAAGTATCTCATCAAATTAAACTTATGCACATTTATTCCCAAAGGGGCTTTCCACAGAGATTTTCAGGACTGTAGAGCCTACTCCCTATTCAGGCTAGATTCCGTCACCTCTTTATAACTAATGTAACTACTTAAAGTAACACCGCCCATTAGATTTAGATACTTGAGCAATGTTTTCAAGAAATTTGAATAAATGAATAATGTTTGCCTACGTCTAAGATTGAAATGTACATAAAATATGTAAGGATTCCAGATGGAAGATATCTACGAAGAGTACCATCTATCTTTAGTGGCGAATATTTTATTCTCCTGGCTTAGACGCGTATTCCTATGTGGGAATGTCTTTCAATATTTAATTTTACATCACATCTTCCCCTTCGACATGGAAATTCGATTTTCAAGATTGACTACGAATGGTGTCGGTTTTTCCACAAATATCAATCTTAAATTCATAATTATAAATTTCTGAGTACATTTGTTTTACTCCTTCTATTTTCGGGTGCAATAGTTTCCTAGAAACCTTCATCATTATTGAGATAGTTCGCTGAACCATTTCACAACTGACAGAGGTGTTGGATAGCACCGACTTGTCTGTGCTTTGCGGTATCTTTTTGAATTCGGATTGATAATTCCTCAATTTCTCTGAAAACATTTCCTGTCGATCCAATTCAAATGTCTGCTCGTCGAATCGTATTATGTATCTTTGGATATCCTTATCCATACCCTTTCCCTTTATCGTGTTTTGGTTGAAGTTTGCCCGTCAATCAAAAATGGTTGATTTTAATAGAATTCCTTTTTGGGGTGTTATTCGTTGGTTTTTTCCTATTGATATTTGAGTGTGATTAAACTTACGAAGATTTGTAGTACAGTATCAGTGGCAATAATATAAAAGAAGTCCTAGGATTATGAGGTCCTGACCTGTAATTTTCAGTTGATTAAAGACTACGCTTTGAGTGTATTTCGGGAACCAGTTCTTGACGAAGGGAACAATTGATTCCCGAAATGCGGTATTTCTTTAAAAAAAAAGAAAATTTTAGACAGGAAAAGAAGATCCTTCTTTTCCTTTAATCTGGAAAATATTAAAACAAACCCCAATATGCCCTAAAATATTTCTCTACTTCTAACTGCCTCGCTACCACTCCTTTCCCACTTGTGATGTTGGGCGTCCCCCACTCAATGTACATTTATTTCCGTAGATCCGGAAATCCAATCTCTAGAATGGCATCTAGACTCGGTAGACTGAAGGATACAATGGGATTTTAATTGAGCATGCTCCGGGCCAAAGAAAAATCAAGGAAACCTCCACATTTATCTTATTTGGATATTTCAGAAAGATTTCTGGGCGCAGAGATTCGTAAATAATTGCAGAAACGGTTCAGTATCTGCTTTCTCGTGCAAAACTAGCAAGGTCTAAAAAGAATGGAAGAACGCCAAGCAAAGCCTAAATGGTGGAAAAGGCTAGTTAGGAAAATTAACAAAACTCCCTTCCCTATATCTTAAACTTTAGAAATCCTGGCCAAACTTCAAAAGGCTGAAATTTTCCTGATACTTTACAGTGGGGGTATCTTAGGAAAACTTCGGAAAAATTGCCGAAAATCTCGAGGATTCAATCTGACGTACGTTTCAAAGAATTGTATTCCATGAAAAGCGGTAACTCTAGGGTTTGTCTGGAGAATTCAACGGATTTATTTTAGAGTAAAATTGCCTAGAGAAGTCCAATAATATTTGAAAATCTGGGAGTTAAAGTTTTTGAAAACTACCATAATTTTTGGCAGTATCTGTGTGGAGAGTAAGTCGATCTGTAATGCCTCTGCCATTCAAGACAGCTTTAGGGCTTTCACAGCGCACTTTTAATACCGTGTCCCGCAATCTTTGAAAAAACTAGACCGCCTCTGACAGCAGAAAGTACTTGATCATTAATGGTGATACCACATGTCTCAGGGGTGCCCTTTTTCCCATCAACTGACACCTCATCATCTTGGACCTCATCATCTTGGACCTCATCATCTTAGACCTCACCATCTTTTTCTGGTTGCTCGAACGCGCGGGATTTGGCGAGTTCATTCATTATAGTCAAACCCTAAATGGAGATCATTGACCAACATCTGACCGGTATCAATGCGGAAAGCCAACTAGGCAATGTCGAGGTTATGCCGTACAACCACCTTCTGCGTTTCTGAAAGGCGAAACACAGGCTATGATTCTTCAAAGTCGTATCTGCGTTCCACATACACCGCATTAATTTCAAAGGAAAAAAATGACTTGGTCGTCTGTATTATTGACACTGATACGTACATCCTGCTGGACATACCAGCTACCGGGAAATATTCGCATTTAAAGGCAGAAATTCTCGACTACCTCATGAACTCATTTGGCAAGCAGCTATCAAACCCTAGTTTTAAGATATCCTCATAGTTTCTCTGGTAACGATAACGGTCTACACTCAAAAGGGTTAGATTTCCTGCTTCCAAACACATTCGGGTTTTTGAAAATGCTGAAAGACCTCCAATCTCGAGCTCATCTTCGTGGGTCTTTCCGCCTTCACCGCTAGTTCACTCCAACTATGCTCTACGACCATGGCCTCAGCAGGAGTTGACCCTGTAGCTAGGGAGTTAGCAGCGCTATAACTCCGCATAGCCCAATTCATCTCACTAACCAGTCAGTCAATCGAGAGCCAGATCAGCGCACTAGCCAACGAAAAGTAGCAATGAGGGCGTTCTATCTTTAGAGCATGCAAAAATCAAAGAAACCACTACAACTCTTTAACAGCTAAAGTGGAATGGTGCTCACCAGACCCAGTGTCATACGCCCTCAACGATAACCAGAAAAAAAAACGATAAAGCCACTTCCGATCTAGACTACGAAAGTCGATATTAGTGTTTCAATAAAAAAACGGTTACAAGTCTACGACCGCAACACCATCATTTGTTTCCTGATTGACTCAAACTCAATCATCTCATTGCTTCCATATGCTGTCATTAATAGGAAGCAATTCCAGCGCCAGCGTTTCTTTCTCAATGCGGGCGTCTTTGGGGTAGACTCCCTGCCTCAGTAATCAAGATAATTGGCTGGTCTAAGCTAGTACTAGTCGGCTCTGTTGCAAGTTTCCAAGGACGCCTGTTCTCCACCCTTGCCTTCTTCACCTCTCAGTGCAACACGAGATTCACATAATAGACCCTTCTTTCCTCGAGCAAGCACATAGACTCGTTTATCCGCCGAGGAGCGATTTTGAGACATCAGGAGCAAAGCACAAGATCGTCGTCCAGTCAGTGAAGGGACCCATTTAATCTCTTTTCGAAAGCAAGTGGCTCATAGTGATTTATTCGGCTGTTGCAGGCGTCTAATCGTCTTTCCGACCATACCAAATTTAGTTTCACTTCTTGTTTCAAGGACATATCTCTTGGGCTTAACATCCAAGTACTCGTCCAGCGCAAAGGCAACTCATCAGACGCCGCCTCACCTCTGCTCTGGAGCATCAAGTAGATGTGGACTTATAATCTTTCATTTCCCAAAAAAACCTTTGCTTTGGCCGCCTAGCTTAGGCTTAAACTATTTGCAGCTTTATATTGAATTTAAAACACCTCCGATTTCTCTGTCGGAATAACCCTTGAACAGGTATTCCCCCGAAGCACTTAGCTTTTTTTAGGATCCTGTTCCAGGAAACTCTCCACCAGAAACTGTTTGTGGCTTCCGATGCCATTAAGCAGCTCTAGCGATCTCTGAAAGGTCGTTGTTTTACGGTTTTCATCAACTATCAGCTCCTGGTCTACGGAGCTTAACAACTGGATTACATTTGGTAGCACCAGGGAAACCTCAAATATGTGAAAGAAGTGGACGACAGGGTAATAACCGCACACGTTTGCCATTGCTATGCCCTCAAGTCGTCACCGAAGTCTAGCGACGAACAGATATCTCATCTTCTCGAAAGTTTCAAGGTAGTGTTTCACTAATTATATTTTGACAGTTCTTTATCCTGTACAATGCCTCAAAGGATAGGCCAGAACTTAAGTGTCAATAACACTCCATAAGACTATATTCGAAGAGCTTCACAATTTGATTCATACCAGCGATAACGCCCCCATGCTGCTGCTAACACAAAATTACCATATATCTGGCCGGAGATAACAAAAATGTTCCAGATGTCCGATTCCATAGATACAGATTTTAGGTGACCGCTCGTCAACCTCTTGTCTTACCAACCAGCATCAGTTATCATCAAAGCCCTGTATTCATATTGTATCTGCATATTCGGCCTCTCGCTCATCTTTACAAGTTTTGAAACTTATTTTCAGAATTTTTCAAACCAATTTCATAATTTTCTATTTCAAAATCAGAATTTTCCATTTCAAATTCAGAATTTTTTCAATTAATTTTGTTCCATTCTTTGTTTTAATGGAGCATTATAGTCACTCGGTACGGTAACTTGAAATGACTATCTGTATGTATGCCATCCTCATTATCCTGCAAGTGGTCACATCTTTGAGAAAACTCGAGCCTGGCTGCTCGGCTCTGCTGCAGGAGTTCAAGGATGCCTGTCCTCCACACACCCTAGCCATCTTCCTACTAGACTTGGCAATGCAACATGAGATTCACAAAACAAAACTTCTTGTCTTCAAGCGACCATGCAGACTTTGGGCTTTGACGGCACCAGAGAAAAATACATACAAGACATACAGACAAGACACAAGAACAAGATGTCATGCAACCATCGTCCAGTTATTGGATCAAAAGGTGGTTCTCGAACCAACGGCAGTTACAGATATCCCTTCTCAACCTCTGCAAAGCTTTCTACCAGACACAGGTAGCAGAGAAAAACGGCTACTACAAAAATTGAGCCTCTTCGAGTTCGTTGTTTCGTCAATAAGGTTAGGTAATGCTACCCAGCTTCTAACGCACTATGAGACATCTCTTAGGTCATCACAGGTGTCAAACCTCCAGCGTGCAAAGTCCAACACTTGAAGACTGTCCAAAATCTGAGTCTTCCACGGAATCCTGGGAGTATTTTATCGCCACTCCATTTCAATACCTACGCTAAGCAAAGCCTGCCAAGAAAAAGAAGCCCCATCTATCGTAGAAACTGCATTTCGAGGCAGCAAAGTGGCGCTCACTGTCGATACTGCAACTTCATTCTTCAAGCCAAATGTCACACTAGTCCTGGGAGCAAATAATGTCATTATTGGAACCGTTCTTGAGCGGGAATTTCCCTGAAGATGAGGATAAATGCTGCGATCAGTTTGTAGTTTCACTGCCATTAATCAGTTCCAACATATTCTGGAAGAGCTGCGTTTTCACGGTTTCCACCGACCAGCTCTAGTCTATTTAGTCCAGCAACGTTTGGCCAAGGCATCGCTTAGACAGATTCGCCAGCGGGGTTGCATCTGGCAGCACCAGATCTCAACTAAGTGAAGGTATGTGATGCGATCAGACAATAGGGTAATGTTCTCTTGCGCACTTGTAGTGTTGTTATGTTTTCCACCATCAATCCTCAAGTTTTCACCGAAGTCCAAACAGATTACCAATGTTTCATCTGCTCAAAAATTTGATCAGTTAGAGTTTGACATGCTATGATGATGTTGACAGGAAACACCCTCCCTTATGCGCCAGTAATATTACGTAGAACTACTTTCATCCTTAAAAAGTTGGTATAAAACTTTATAATAAAATATTCAAAAAATTCTGAATTTGGAAAGGAAAATTCTGAAATTGGTTTGGAAAATTCTGAAGTTAACTTGGAAAGTTCTAAAAGTATTTTAAAAAACTTTGAATTTGGTTTGAAAAATCTCAATATCACTTGCAAAACCTTCATGTTTAATCAAGGGGCACAGTTCGAGTTCGATCCTTACAACGCCGTACCAACAAGATCCAAGGTTTTCATTGAACACTCGAAGTCCCCCTCATGAGCAACCAACATGTTTTATTGACGACTCTATTATCAACAGTACTTCATGGTTCCTGAAAGACCTTCAAAGACGACCAGTTCTCTCCGGCTAAGATGCTCTTCGTCAGGATATTTCGGTTCCCAGGCGAGTCCTTTTCTCAAACCATGCTTTGTCATTTGCTGAAAGTCTACATCGTCCTTGAAACTACCAACCTAGCTCCAACTTCTGAGATATTGCTGCGCAGAGGTTCTTCCCTACTAATGGCCTGTAAACTTGCTCACATGTAGTTAACCAATCGCTGCCGGACTTCCAGCCAAAAAGATCTACTGGGCGCAGCTCAATCGTGAAGTACAACGCAGACAGGTTTCCCTCATAATTTGTGACCAACCTTTGAAGTGAATTAAATGTGACGCCAATCAAGGTAGTTTCGCGCCGCAACCAGAAGGTTGCCCAAGCTCTGTCTTTACTATCAATAACGCTGACTACACACTACAAGTCGTCACCGAAGTCTAGCGACGAACAGATATCTCATCTTCTCGAAAGTTTCAAGGTAGTGTTTCACTAATTATATTTTGACAGTTCTTTATCCTGTACAATGCCTCAAAGGATAGGCCAGAACTTAAGTGTCAATAACACTCCATAAGACTATATTCGAAGAGCTTCACAATTTGATTCATACCAGCGATAACGCCCCCATGCTGCTGCTAACACAAAATTACCATATATCTGGCCGGAGATAACAAAAATGTTCCAGATGTCCGATTCCATAGATACAGATTTTAGGTGACCGCTCGTCAACCTCTTGTCTTACCAACCAGCATCAGTTATCATCAAAGCCCTGTATTCATATTGTATCTGCATATTCGGCCTCTCGCTCATCTTTACAAGTTTTGAAACTTATTTTCAGAATTTTTCAAACCAATTTCATAATTTTCTATTTCAAAATCAGAATTTTCCATTTCAAATTCAGAATTTTTTCAATTAATTTTGTTCCATTCTTTGTTTTAATGGAGCCTTTCTTTTACATGTGATGGGGAAGCACGGTCTTGGTGACCATAACGATGGGGATATCTGCAACTTCCACCGCCTAACCATTGGTGGCACATTTCGGGCACAAACTCTGCCATAAAGTCACTTGGGATGCGGTACGAGCAATCTGATCGAATGTTTCACGATCAGCAGTAGATTTGGGAGTGGTCTGCTGAATGTGCTAACAAGAGAGGCGTTGACATCGGCCTCGAAAAGGATTACCATCCGATGGTCGCTTAAGATTCCAAAAAGGGCACCCGTTTTGAGTGTGATAATTGAAGGTGTATCTGCGTGCTCCTTGCCGTCGCAGAGATCTTTCTTTTTCTTCAGCCTTTGTCCCGTTCACAAGCGGGGTCTGCTCGTCATGATCGGTTTCGCCATTTGGCTCTATCGAATGCCTGATCTGGGTGCAATCTCGCGTCGCAGAAATAATAGCTAAAATAATCCTGCAATGAATCAAAGAACATCTCGAAAACTTGATCAACAAAGAGCAGGCTGAATTCCGCTCCGGATCCTCCCGCATTAACCACATCAACACCCTACGGATTATTTTGCCACAGTGTGCGGAGCTGCGATGTTCGCTTCAATTGCTCTTCATTGATATGAGAAAGC